>NC_134138.1:132172206-132475236 GCF_033958435.1 Carettochelys insculpta | reverse complement strand
AAGTGTTTAATCTCATGTGTTAAAAGTAGCTTCCTCTTGAGGTTGTAAAAGCACAAATTAGACATAACACCCTTCTGTGGAAGTGTTCTCAGGGTTGTAGGAAGTGGGTGTTTAGTGTTATATTAATTTTAAACCTATAATTACTGTGCTCTAAGTCTTGGCCATGTTCCCAATGAGTTTAATATATTCTACCTACACAAATTCCCTTGCACATTCATTGTGATGCAGTAGACCAGTTTCTCCACACTATTAAGTCTTTTTTGTACTGCTCTAGTAGTATAAGCTGCTGCTACAGCTCCTATACCACTCACCATGGCAGAGATGTGTGTCTAGATGATCCCTGGCTACTGAAGCTGCCTCTGTAGGGCACTGACAGCAGGTTGACACACCAGGTTGACACACACTTCCCCCCGAAATCAAAAATCCTCTAAAATAGCTCATTGCCATTTTTGCTGTCTACTTATTTTGTGCCTTCCCTCTCCCCATTTGCACCAAGTATACCTCAGCTAATCCAAAGGATCTTATCTGGTTTTTTACTTGCTATAAAATTGTTGTACAGTGTCCTTCGGTGCTGTTAAACAGTTGCCTGCAGTCCACCACTGAGATGTTTTCATCCCTCGGTGGGTGTAGAGAGCGCTCCATCCATCTCAATACATCCTCAGCATCTTGCAAAATCAATCCCAAAGTTTGTGAAGTGTTCTGACAAGAATGAACAGTCTTTGTGTGGGTACATGGCAGAGATTATAATCACTTTCTATTTTCTTCATGTTGCATGAAAATAAAACACTAAGGAGAGCTTGAAGAACAGAAAGGACAAATTGGGTCCTTATCTCAAACGGCACAATCAATAGAGTTGCCTAACCTTTGGAAACAAAGTAAATTCACCATGAAGACTTCTTTATGTGTGCAGAAGATAAAAATGTGGTAGATATGCCTAGGGAAATATTCCTTGATTAGTTATTCAAAACCACAGCACTTCCAAAGAAGCTGCTAATGAGCAACAGTAACTGTGAAGGCTATTTTCTACCTTGTGTGAACAGTTATTCCACAGGAACTTGGGTAGTTATAGAGCAGAGATTTGGAGGAGTTATCTGGGTTGAACAGATAAATGTGGCTCTCCAGATATAACACTACAACATAACACAATATTTGTGACCTATTGAATTCTAGGAACTCTTTACAGTAAACCCCTGATATACATGATTTCAACTTGCGCTTAACTTGTGTTAACGCGAGTTAAGCGCAAATCAAAATCCTGGAGTTGCCAGGGGCTAGGGGCTGGCAGAAGCACAGCTCTTCTGCCAGCTCCCCGCTCCAGTCCCTGGCTCACCCAGCTGAGGGAAGCTGCAGAGAAGCCGCTTTGCCTTCTCTGCCTGCCTCCTGGCTCCCCGCTTCACTGGGGTCGCAGGAGCCGGGAAACTGACCAGTGCTGGTCAATTTCCTGGTTCCTGCCAGCAGAGGGGAGCCAGGAAACTGACCAGCATTGGTGCGCTGGTCAGTTTCCTAGCTCCTGCAAGTCCAGGGGAGCTGGGAGCCAGGCTGCTGCCTGGTTCCCGCCCCCACCCCCCCGACTGCTGCAAAATTTCAATTACTTGAGGGTGCATAGGAGCACGGCCTTCACATAACTTGGGGAACTACCGTACTAGGACGTCTAGTATATGTACAGTATTTCACCAAAGAGTAACATGTAAGGTGTCCACTGAAAACTGGTAGCCCACTGGTCAGAATCATTGTGAAGTACATGTAAAGATAATCTATAAAAAGTTATGTATTATGGCAGGCCACAGGCAGCACACGACAAGAGCAGGATGGAAGGCAAATACACTGGACACTGGGGCAGTGCCTTTTTTTCCCCCCACCTGAGCCAGCAGCGAGTGTGGTACAGCAGCCAAGGCAGACAGCTTAAGAACCAGTCTTCAGCAAAAACCTAATCAGATACCTGCTGCCAGTTGAGACCTGCTGGCCCACTATAAAAGGTTTGCATCCAGGCAGCTAGAGTGGGAGAGGGAAGATGGAGTAGAGGAACAGAGTGAGGAAGAGGAGGAAGTGTGAAGTGGGAAAGACCTGGCTGGAGGGAAGAGGAAAGCCCCCAGAGGCAGAAGGAAGATGCGGTGATGGTGGCTGGGGAAGAGGCCCAGGGGGATAAAGGGCAAGAGCCCCTTTTGTGGCCCTGACCTAGGGCCTAAGCTGGAATCTGGAGCGAGTGGGCAGGACTGGGGTTCTCCCCAGCCTCCCTTCCTTTTTCCCCTTCACCATGGTGGGTCTTGGACCCTAACCAAGGGATTTGCCCATGGTGAGTAGCTCAATAAGTGGTGGGCCTTGCCCCCACAACATGGGGGGCACTGCAAGTCTCTGAGGCATATGACAAAACCTGCCAAAAAAGCACAGAATCTATAGGGGGCCGCAAGGGACTTGCCACAGTTTCTAAACTGAAAATCATCATCTTAGCAGTAAGGCAAGTCACCAACATGTGACATGGAACCCGCAAGGAAAATGCAAAAGAGGAAGACCTCAGACAATGTGGAGAAGGTCTACTGAGACTGGAGAACAACAACTGGGGTACTCCTGGAGCCAGCTAGAAGTTTTGTCCCAAGACAGAGTGAAGTGGAGGAGATTTGTAGATGACCTGTGCTCCACGCAGAGTAAAAGGGTTAAGTAGTAGTAAAGATATCCCCAGCAGTCACACAGCAAACAGGTGTTAAGAAAACATGTTAGCAAACAATTACTCTTTACTTACATTGTACAGCTGTGATTCCGATAGCTCTCTATGGGCTTGCCTATACTTGCCCCCGACTTCAAAGTGGGCACGTTAATCAGAGCGATGGGAGATTGCCAATGAAGCACTGTGGTGAATACGCAGCACATCACGAGGCTAATTCTCCCCCGTGGCAACTTCGAAGTGTCAGACTTCTAAGTGCCAGAATGCGTGTAGCTGCAGGCACTTCGAACTGCGACATTGGATACCTGTCTCTGCCTCCATTTCTCCATTTGTAAAATGGAAATTATATTAAACTATCTTTGTAAAACATTCTGAGAGTGAAAGATAGAGCACATATAAGTAATTATTGCAGGGGGAGCTAGTACCAGTATGTATATTTGAGTTGCCGTATATTTTCTTTTACAAATGATTTAATTAGTGTGATATTTATAAGCTCTAACACCTGTTTATGGCAAAATTTTTGCAACTCAGCAATTAGAATGCTTTCAGGCTAGCAAAATGTATTTGTGAAATTCTGTTAAATTGTTAAACTGCTAAAATTTGCCCCATCAGGGAAATGGTTTGTGTTTCTGAGGAAAATTCTGTCAGCATCTAAATAACAAATGAAGATGAACAATTCTAATGCAGATGTTCTAAGACAATTTTTAGTGGCCTCAGCAGGCAGCCACCAACCCTTGAGGGTGGCCACTCTCACACTTTTCACTAAAATACTTAGCTTTAGAAAAAAATTAATAGGTACATATACACATCCCAGTTATTGTAATTTATAAGCCTGCTGTCAAAGATGATGTTTGGAACATACAGGTGTCATTTTTCACAACAGATTTATTCCACCCCTGCTAGCCTGGAGAAAAGTTAAGCCTTGGATGGGGAGTCAGGTGAGGGCTGAGGGATGCAGCAGGAGCCTGCAGCCTGAAGTCCTGTGGCTGGAGGATGGAGCCCAAAGCTGCACAATGAGAGCTGAGGGTTGGAACCCAAAGCTCCACAGCCAGAGCCCCAATGCCCCCTTCCTTCGCCCCCCACACAACCACCACCTCAGGGTGAAGTCCAAAGCCTGAGCCCCACCACTTCTGCAAATGTGGGAACTCACTGGCTGCCTACTTCTCCAGCATTGGGCCCAAGGTGGTTGGGGGTGGGAGGAGGGGACGCACAGGCACCAGGAGAGGAAGGAGCTACGGCTTTGCTCTCACTTCTCCTCCATAATAACCCAGCTGCAACACATACTGTACTCATGCCTAAGAACTGCTAGAACACTTGAGTGCCTGAGGTCGGGTGGGTGGGGATCCCTGCTACTGGTGTCAGGTTCTCCTACTGGCCGCTGGGCTGCCCATGGACCCTGTCCCTGCTGGTTCAGGCTGGTTCTTTGCCCCTCTTGTCCATGGTGTTTGAGGAGCATATGCCCCCTCCCCATGTTGCCCTGACCACTGTTACGAATTATTACTACCTAACTATTGTCCAGGCACCAAGTCTGTTTACAAAACAGACCAGAGGAATGAGACCAACAAAAAAAAATCCAAAATCTAATGGCAGGATTTCTTCAGCCTGTCTGAGCTGCTGCAGTCTTTTGCAAGAGTGTACTGCAGAGGCAGCTAATGAGGTTTCCCTGTTTTTCTGGTATATAAATGAAATGAGCAAATTAAAAAATATATGTACACACCAAACGTCATGATATCATATGATGTTCCAGATAAAGTAGTGAAATGAGGGAACATGATAGAAGCTAAGCTTGTGATTAAATTAAATTGTCTGTATAAAGGGGAAGTCAATTGTAAGCGATACAGCTTTGGGCAAAATGGTTTATGGCAGGGTTTAATGACCTTATAAGCAATCCTGTTAGGTTGTGTTAATACATAGACTTTTTGTAGTTCAAATTATGAAGAGAAGAACTGAGGTTAATATTTTCAGTCAAGGATTCTTAGGTTATCAAGGTAATGAAATACACCCATGCTGAAAGAGCCAGTAATTAAAAAGGAAGTGTGTTTAAAAGGATATTTGGTCAGAGTAGAATAAACAAAATATGTGTGTTTCATTAATAATGCACAGCTCAGCCATCTGTGCTAAGGTCCCACTTTTGTTTCAAAACAAGGAGAACAAATTTGGAAGGTATATACAGCTGTTCAAGCCTGCTGGAAAAAGCAGTCTTCTAAGTGACTTTGCGTTTTAAAATGGACTGTTAAAACAAGATTAAGTAACATCATAAAATATGGAAAGATTTGCGTAAATTGTATGAACTCTAAAGTGAACATTTCAGTAACTAGCACAGAGTTGAGGGAGAAACTGCGACTTGAACACACACAACTGAAGAATTGTCCAAGAATGCACCAGAGAAGGGGCTACAGAAAGTGACTATCAGAAGTAAGTCACTGAGCAGAGCAAATCAATCATGTCTTACACATGCTGGTGTGACAAGGTGTGTTGTGCAAAGAAACAAGAAAACTCTAGTCTCAGTTGCAAGCACTCAGAAGTGATGCATTGTTCCCTGAGCGGATGGTGAGCAAGGACAAGTCGCAATTTGAATCTTCAGAAGATGTATGGAACGCCTATTCATACAAGCCTCTCCAAAGAGATAAGTTGGACCATGCAGCAGAAATGGGATTAAAGCCGCTGTTGCTTTCAGCATGCTGCTTCCTGAAAGCTGAAGACCCCTGAAAGGAAGAAGACAGAGGTCTTGGGACGGCTGCCTGGGAGTTCTCTGGGTGACATGAAGTACTGATCTCAACTGCCTCTCTTTTCACTGGGAAAATGCCAACATCATGCTCATTGTTCATCTGTGTTTCTGTGTCATTTCCTACTGTGAACAGTAACTGGAGCTTAAACCTGATGGCTTAGCACAGATCTGATGATAAACAACACAGAGGCTTTCTCTTGAATGACTATCCAAGTGAGACAGTTGGCCACTTCCTGAAAGTAGGTAGCAACTTACATGGTTGTGTATGCACTTAACACATTGTTACAGAGCTACCGTATGTTCCTTGTTTTACAAAAGGCTCCAAGCAAGATTGTAGTAAAGTAGTTTTGAAACTGAGTAAGTTACTGATGTTAAATAAGATTGAAAACACTTTGCATACGCTTAGCATAATTGATGCTTTCAGACTGCCTTTCAAGTTTTCTGTACTTACAGACAATCTGCTCCGGCTACACAGTCGGGGATTATGGTGAATCACAAATTAAATATGACTCAACAAAATGTGATGCAGCTGTGAAAAGATCTAGTAGTCTGGGGTGTCATATGTAAGGCATGGCAGGTAATTGTCCCACTCTACTAAGCATCCACCAGGCCTCACCTAGCGTAATGTATCCTTTTATATCCACCGCAAGTTTGGAAGGAGGTGAACAAATTGGAGAGAGTCCAGAGGAGAGCAACAAACAATTATAAAAATGTTGAATACCTGACCTATGTGGACAGGTTAAAACTAGGCTTGATTAGTTTTGAGAAAATGACTGAGGGAGGATCTGATCATCTTCAGATGTGTTAGAGGCTATTATTAGAGTATGTCCATCAATTGTTCTTGATGTCCACTGAAGGTGGGACAAGTAGTAATGGGATTACTATGCAGCAAGGAAGATATAGGTTAGCTATTGGGGAAAAAAATCCTGACTATAAGGGAAGTTCAGTGCTAGAATAGGTTTCCAAAGGAGGTTGTGGAATCCCCGTCACCTTTACTGCATGAGCTAGCACACATAGCTCTGTAAATAGTAAAACTGCAGAAAGAGGTGACATTTAGAGTCGTGCAGGAATCATTCAGAGCTCACTGGGCTGCGATAATGTGGTCAAAACAACAACTGTCTGAGGGTAGCCTTTCTCCTTTCCTTGTCTACTCAGTGTGCCTGCTTGTGTCCCAATCCATACGTCACCCCTGTCCCTTCTGGGCCTGACGTCCCTGCTTCTCCTTCATCTGAGCCCTGCCTCTTGGACCCTCCTTCTGACTGACTTCTTTCCACAGCAGTCCCTGCAGTTCTCTCCCTTAAGCTGCATCTAGTCTCAATCCAACTCCAGATCAACTCCACTGACTTTCCTTTCACAGGCACATTCTCAGTTGCATCCCTTCTTCCTGGCTGTGACTCCAACTGCTATCCTCCTCCTTACTTCCACTGGCCTTAAATTCCAGCTACTGCTAAATCTATTCCCAGCATCTTCCTGAAACATTTTTTTGTTCTGCCTTCAGTTACATCTAATTCCCTCCCTCCATATGCAGGAGAAGTCATAGAGAACCAGTCCAGCTGGATGAGGGTGAATACAAGTAAGTCTTTATTTCCTGTTTGCAGAGACTCTTACCTCCTTGGTGAATGCCGTCTAGTGGCTGCTCTAAATGTTCACACCTAACTTTCCTTTCTGAAAAGAGAAAGCAGTCAAGTAGCACTTTAAAGACTAGCAAAATAGTTTATTATGTGAGCTTTCATGGGACAGACCCACTTCTTCAGACCATAGCCAGACCAGAACAGACGCAATATTTAAGGCACAGAGAACCAAAAACAGTAAGCAAGGAGGACAAATCAGAAAAAGATAATCAAGGTGAGCAAATCAGAGAGTGGAAGGGTGGGGGGGGGAAGGTCAAGAATTAGATTGAGCCAAGTATGCAGACGAGCCCCTATAGTGACTCAGAAAGTTCCCATCACGATTTAAACCATGTGTTAATGTGCCAAATTTGAATATAAAAGCCAGCTCGGCTGCTTCCCTTTCCAGAACAGTGAGATAATTCTTCTTCAGTAACACACATACCTTTAGGTCATTGACAGAATGCCCCATTCTATTAAAATGTTGACTAACTGGTTTGTGGATCTGGAGTGTTTTGATGTCTGTTTTGTGCCCATTGATCCTTTATCTAAGGGAGTTAGAAGTCTGTCCAATATACAAAACATCTGGGCATTGTTGGTACATGATGGCATATATGATGTTAGTAGAGGAGCATGAGAAAGTGCCCGTGATTCTGTGAGTAATCTGGTTAGGTCCAGTGATGGTATTTCCAGAGAAGATATGTGGACAAAGCTGGCAGCAGGCTTTGTTGCAGGGAAAGGTTCCAGGACTTCTGTTCCTGGGGTATAGACTGTGGCTGTTAGTGAGGATCCTCATGAGGTTGGGAGGTTGTCTGTAGGAGAGAACAGGCATGTCACCCAGCGCCTTCTGGAGTGTAGCATCCTGATTAAGAAAAGGTTGTAGGTCTTTAATAATTCATTGCAGTGGTCTGAGTTGGGGGCTGTAGGTGATGATGACCAGTGGTGTTCTGTTCTTGGCTTTTTTGGGCCGATCTTGGGGTAGCTGGTCTCTGGGTATTCGTCTGGCTCTGTCGATTTGTTTTTTTACTTCTCCTGGTGGGTAATTCAGGTTAATGAATATTTGGTAAAGTTCTTGTAGTTTTTGGTCTCTGTCAGTTGGATCAGAGCAAATGAGATTGCACCTAATAGCTTGACTGTAAACAATGGATCTAGTCATGTGTGCAGGATGGAAACTAGAAGGGTGTAGATAAGTATAGCGATCAGTAGGTTTTCAGTACAGTGTGGTACTGATCAGGCCATCCTTGATTAGTACTGTAGTGTCCAGGAAATGTATCTCTTGCATGTTGTAATCGAGGCATAAGTTGATGGTGGGGTGTAGATTGTTAAGCCTCTGTGGAATTCTTCTAGAGCCTCTGTACCATGGGTCCAAATCATAAAGATGTCATCAATGTATCTTAAGTAGAGGAGTGGTAATAGGGGACGAGAGCTGAGGAATCATTGTTCCAGGTCAGCCATAAATATGTTAGCATATTGTGGGGCCATGCGGGTGCCCATAGTAGTTCCACTAATCTGGAGGTATAAATCGTCCCCAAAATGGAAATGATTGTGTGTGAGAACAAAGTTACAGAGGTCAGACACCAGACTGGCTGTGGTGG
Organism: Carettochelys insculpta; assembly: GCF_033958435.1. Classification (NCBI taxonomy): domain Eukaryota; kingdom Metazoa; phylum Chordata; order Testudines; family Carettochelyidae; genus Carettochelys; species Carettochelys insculpta. The sequence goes on along the minus strand of NC_134138.1, from coordinate 132,466,647 downwards.
CATCAGGGATGGTATTCCTGATTGCTTGTAATCCGTCTTTATGTGGAATATTAGTGTACAGAGCCTCTACATCCATTGTGGCAAGGATGGCGTTATCAGGAACTTTTCCGATGTTGTGTAATTTCCTCAGGAAGTCAGTGGTATCTTGGATATAGCTGGATATATCCTCCCAACCTCATGAGGATCCTCACTAACAGCCACAGTCCATACCCCAGGAACAGCAGTCCTGGAACCTTTCCCTGCAAACAAAGCCCACTGCCAGCTTTGTCCGCATATCTTCTCTGGAAATACCATCACTGGACCTAACCAGGTTACTCACAGAATCACGGGCACTTTCTCATGCTCCTCTACTAACATCATATATGCCATCATGTGCCAACAATGCCCAGATGCTTTGTATATTGGACAGACTTCTAACTCCCTTAGACAAAGGGTCAATGGGCACAAAACAGACATCAAAACACTCCAGATCCACAAACCAGTTAGTCAACATTTTAATAGAATGGGGCATTCTGTCAATGACCTAAAGGTATGTGTGTTACTGATGAAGAATTATCGCACCTTTCTGGAAAGGGAAGCAGCCGAGCTGGCTTTTATATTCAAATTCAGCACATTAACACATGGTTTAAATCGTGATGGGAACTTTCTGAGTCACTACAGGGGCTCGTCTGCATACTTGGCTCAATCTAATTCTTGACCTTCCCCCCCCCCACCCCTCCACTCTCTGATTTGCTCACCTTGATTATCTTTTTCTGATTTGTCCTCCTTGCTTACTGTTTTTGGTTCTCTGTGCCTTAAATATTGCGTCTGTTCTGGTCTGGCTATGGTCTGAAGAAGTGGGTCTGTCCCACGAAAGCTCACATAATAAACTATTTTGCTAGTCTTTAAAGTGCTACTTGACTGCTTTTTGTTTTGATAGTGTATAGACTAGCATGGCTCCCTCTCCATTTTTGTAAAGAGAAGGGAGATAACACCTTTATCCAAACTTTATATTAAACACAATGTAAAAGGAATAAAATATCCGACCAAAACAAGAATAACCAGGTCTATAAAGGACTGGGTAGACTGCCTGAACCTTCAGCCTCATGTCAGAGATTCAGACTGCCCTTTTAAGAAATTTGGCTACTGCTCCTCTGAATCCCTTGAATTTTCAAATCCTTATGCAATTGTCCAGGAAGCCCTCTTTCTCTAGCTGGATCTCTCCTTTCAGGGATAGGATCTGAAAGATGCAATGGCAGTTCTATGTGGGCGGGGGGTGGGGGAGTTCAGTATTTGGGTAACGATCAGGATGTATTGAAGGGCCATCTGATGATGAAATGCAACTTTCAGGGGCTGATTCCTGCTGGCACCCAAAAAAAGTAGGAGCAAGGGGGGCTCCCCACTTCCCTATACTGTTCACAGTTGGGCAAAAGAGTCTTCAGAAAAGGGATCTGCTGTACTCTCAAGGATTTGACTCTTGTCATCAGTCATGTTCCCTCTTCTGAGAAGTTTTATATAGATCCCCTCCTCTAGGATCTGGAAGTCAGGCCAGCAAGGATCTAGCTGGAAGGGATGGCTGGAGTAGCAGACCTCAACTTCCTTCCCATCAATAGTTCTGTGGGGCTGAATCAATTTGCTAGAGATGTGACAGAGCAATTGGCTTTAGTATAAATTTAATGTGATAGTCTCCCTCTGCTTTCCCCAATCCATGGAATAGTTGGGAAACCTTTTCCTTACCGCAGGGTCGAAGGCTGTGGTAACCGGTTCCAACCTTATAACCAGGACTAGGACAGGGATTGCTGGGCAGCTATGTAAGGCAGTGCATAAGCAATCTACAACAAAAACTTCTACACTTGGGGTGTAGTCTTCTGTCCAATTTTTCCTTTGACATTTAATGGAGACTGTCCACTCTTTTGGCACAGGTACCGTATAGCACTTTTCAGTTTCAACATTAATTACAAATATTAGCTACTTGATCTTCAGCACCTGTAAGGGATGTGTGAGAAATATATTTACCCTAGTTCTGAAGTTGGGCAAACTGAGTGGTTAAGCCCTCCTCTTCCTCTTGAATTTATTTCCACCTGAGTTCCATCCTTCTGCTCATTGGAAGTGGAGTATGTTGTGCAACCAGCTTTGTCCAAGAAGTGACTCCATGTGCCGGCAGTGTTTAGGAAAGAGATACTGTGTTTGGTTATTGTCTCCTATAGATCTGTGAGGCAGCAGTAGCGGATTCCATGTTCTTCCAGATTTCTGATTTATAGCTTCTAGTACTACCTTTTTCTTCTTTAGGGAGATTCAGATTTGTTATTCATATAATGCCCCAAAGTACACTAGACACTTCAGAGATCTAGAAGATAAAACTTGTCCATGCTTTTAGACAGACGGACAGCTACCTCATCTCTCCTTTAGGGAGCTTTCTCAGTTAGCAGAAAGATAGAACTCAGGTGGAAGGCCAAGGAACAGGAAGCTTGACCACGCTTGCCTCAATTTCCCCACCTTCAGACTTAGGGGAAGAAGCTTTCTTACCGGTCGCTAAAAGGTGCTGAAGATTAAATAGTTAATTATTTGTGAAAAACTTTGAAGTTGAAAAGTGCTATATGGTCTATGCAGAAATAAGCACTTTCAGCTGCTCCATATAATGGGCTCTCTTACTAAACTGCACATCACAAATTAGCTTCAACACATTTTTCTAATGGTTCCAAACTCAATTGAAAGGAAGACAATTTTTCACTTCTCCAGCTCTTAAATTTTTAAAACGCTTTACCTGGCTAAGGTTTACTCTAGCATCCATCAATACAGTATCTCAGCACCTAATGACACAAACTCCTGACGCATATTTTTCAGGTATATTTTTCTCATATTCAGGCATTGCTTTTCAGAGGCATTTAAGAGACTTAAGCACTCCGCTCCCAGTGAAATGTGTTGAATGCTGGAGTTAAGCTAGGTTGCTCTTTACAGATACTTCATTAACAGTTGGAAGAAGCCCATGTTGTACACATATTCAAAGTCTCTACCAGAACTGAGAAATAAATATCCCTGAAGATTCTCTAAAATGGGGAAAGACGAGAAATAAAAACCAGACAAAATTATATTCAAACTACTTCACAATGTTGACTGCTATTTCAAGTGGCAAACAGTTTGAAACTACAGTGAGGACACTAATCTTCTCCCAAGGACATGGAGGCTGTGTCTACACGTGCCCCAAACTTCGAAATGGCCATGCAAATGGCCATTTCGAAGTTTACTAATGAAGCGCTGAAATGCATATTCAGCGCTTTATTAGCATGCGGGCGGCAGCCGCGCTTCGAAACTGACGCTCCTTGCTGCCGCACGGCGCGTCCAGACGGGACTCCTTTTCGAAAGGACGCCGCCTACTTCGAAGTCCTCTTATTCCGGAATAAGAGGACTTCGAAGTAGGTGGCGTCCTTTCGAAAAGGAGTCCCGTCTGGACGCGCCGCGCGGCGGCAAGGAGCATCAGTTTCGAAGCGCGGCTGCCGCCCGCATGCTAATGAAGTGTTGAATATGCATTTCAGCGCTTCATTAGTAAACTTCGAAATGGCCATTTGCATGGCCATTTCGAAGTTTGGGGCACGTGTAGACACAGCCGGAGAGACTTTTTAAGGCAGGCTGCCAAAGGTTTTGACATTAATACATTTTATTATTTTATTTAACTGGCTATACAGTGTTTTTCTGGTTGAGTTTTGCCACTTTATCTCTGCAAGGCAATACAAATGGTTGCAAAGACAAATAAGAACTCTTCATTGTTCAGTAACTGTTTTTGATTATTGCCTCATTGATCTGTGGGGAACCAGGAGTGAATTCCATGCTCTTCCAAATTTCTGATTTATAACTTCTATGACCATTTTTTTTCTGTAGGAAAATTCCAATGATTTTCTATTCATGTAGCCTCAAAGTGCACCAGGCACTTTAGAAGTCTAGAAGATAAACTCTCCTGAGCAACAGATGTCTTATTATTATTTAATATGATAGCCTCTAGAAGTCCCAACCAATGTCAGGACTCCATTGTGATTGGCACTGTAAAAATAAACATTGAGAGACACAGTCTCTTCCTAGATTACTTTAAAATCTAATTAGATAAACCTGGCAAAAGGTGGGAGAAAGTAAGTGCTATTGTCCCTGTTTCACTGCTGGGGAACTGGGATGCAGAGAGATTAAGTGACTTACCTGAAGTCCTATATGAAAAATCAGTGTTAAAACCATGAACAAACTCCCCAGATCTCATAAGTTTAGTGGCTGCAGTGGCCACCTAAAAAACAGAATTTGACATCTGCATTGTCTTTTTACATAAAGCCCTCATCTAATCCACGTATTTATCAAAGCAATGAGAACACAGACTTTGGCCCCAACCCTGCTTCTTTTGAGGTCAATGGTAAAATTTCTATTTACTCTTTTGTTTGGGGGATTTTTTGTGGTTGTTTTTCTTCTCCCTACACAAAATTTCAACTTTTCAGCAAAAATGAAATAAAATAAAATAAAATAAAATATTTTCAGCCAAAATCTTGGAGATGAACTGAAAATTTTAGTTATGCAATGCTGCCATGGTGCCTCACACCTGTGCTCTCTTCTAAGCACCAGAACTGCCTGGACAGCCTATATGTCTTATAAGCATGTTGACAATGATGTCATCTATGTAGGCTAAGGTGAAGTGGTAGTGAAGCTGCAACACCTTATTCATTAGCCTTTGGACAATGGCAGCTGCTGTGTGCAATCCAAACAGCAGTGTTGTGTATGGTATAGGCCTTATAGACCGGGAAAGGCATTCTTCACCTGGGAGTTAGAAATTAAGGGTATCTGTTAGTACCCTTTCATCAAGTCCAGAGTTCATAGATATTGGCTAGCCGCTCTAGAAGTTCCTTATTGCAAGGCATTGGATATGCATTGAACCAGAACATCTATACAACATTTACAATATGTCTTTGGGTGTTCCCCACAGCTCACCGAAGCAAATATCTTTACCCATTCTGTGCTGACATTTGGGGCTGTGGCCATGTAGAGTGTCACCTGTATTGCTCTTCTCTAATAGTTCAATAAGATTCATCTGGCTTTTTTTGAAAGGGACGTCTACCACCCGAAGAGATATAAGGGGAGACCAGGGCACCCCCTAAAGTCCAGTCCATTGGCATTCGGGGCATGAGGCACAGCACACTCTTACATGCTGGTATATGCCCAGTCAGGAAAGTGGCAGGCTATTCTCTGGAGAGTTTTTTTCTTACTTGGGTGTCTGCCCACGGTGTTATTTTGGCCAAACATAGGAGACTTCTGCCTAATCTCCATGGAGCGAGAAGCTGTTTGATATCTTCGTGTTTTGAGGGGGTCTGAAACCATGTGATGTATGAGTCATTTCAGATCTCAAACCAAGGCACATGTGGTCTCTTCAGCTCATTGACCACTTCTGGATCTGGAGCTATGGCTTGTTCCCAGGCTTGGCTCCAGGTTGGGTCCCGTCTTTGTTTCCACAGAAAATCTCCATTTCTCTCAAGATCAGTTTGGGCATCTTCTATTAGCTGATCCCCACCCAGGCTGGAGTTTGTGGTGGGCACAGAGAAGTTGGATGGTCCCTCCTCAGGCCTGGGGTCTTGGTTCAAAACATTTGCCACCTCAGATATTGGCCAATCCCATTCCAATGCAACCAAGTAAGCCAGACAGGAGGCTATGCCTACCTGGAAGCCATTTTGTGACCAAGAGTCTTACCCAGGCATTGGGGTAGAGTCAGATGTCTCCATCGATATGATGTAACTATATAGTGTCCCTGGAATGTTTGCGGCCTGGGACCAATACTTCCTGGTTGATCATCTGGCTTCGGCCCATGTCTTTTGGCTTTAATCCCTTTTACTCACACTGAGATCAATAGTTTATCTGGGCTGTGCTTCCAAGCCCTTTGTCCAGGTACAGACATGTCCATAACAACTGTCCACGTAGGGGCAGTCTCAATGGAAGTGTCCGCCCTGTCCACAATGGTAATACTACTTTCAGTTGTCCCCTGACAAGGCGATGACCTGTATTGCATCTCACCTTCACAGGGAAGCATCTGTGCCCCAGAAAGGGGTAGTCCCACCAGGGTGTCTTGCACAGGGGCACTGGCATGGACACCTGCTTGACAGACTGCCTCCTTTGGCCTTGTGAGACACCCAACATGAAGCTGGTTTCACTTTCCTAGGCTCCTCATTTTATGGTCAGTTTGCTCTGCTCCCTCAGTGGCCAGGCAGTCCTCTGTCAGGGATACTGCTTCAGCAAGAGTTGTCGGGCAATGCTACTCTACCCACTCCTTCCCCGCAAAGGGCAGATCTGTGTGAATTGCTCCAGGGCCCAGTCCGGTGCTCCATTTCTAGTCTTTGCCAACAATAATCCTGTATTCACTGTGCCACAGCTCTAGGTCTGGCCCCAGTGGGTACCTCTCCCGGCAGAGTTGCTGGAACTAAGTTTCAGGGTCGATGCCCATCCAGTCCAGGCTGGCAGCCTTTGCTTTAGAAGAGTCTAGCCCATCCTGGGAGATGAAGCTGTGGTATGCTGACATGTAAGTAAGGGGTTAGGAGTGCGGCTTAGTGCTTGGGGAGCCACCAGGCTTCAGGGGCCACCTCCTGGAAGGTCACGAGGAATGCTTCTGGGTCATCACATGGCACCATCTTTGTCAGGTGTACAGAGGTACCCATTGAGCCAGCCCCAGACGCCCACCCAGTCAGGGAAGATGAAGGACTTGAAGAGGGTTGTAACAACGATGCCATCTGTTGGACCAGCCATTGCTGCTGCACCTGTGGCTGGGCAGCTAACTCTTGCATCAGTGGTTGCTACTGCTCCTGCTGCTGTGCCACCAGAAGTTGTCACAGTGAGGCAAAGTGCTGGAGTAGTTGTGCCTGTTGCTGGTGCCGCACAGCTTGTTGCTGCTGATTGGCAGCCATTTCAGGAGCTTTTTAGGCTCCATTGATCGGATTTGGGTCCTTCTTGCAGCTCCCAACTTGCTAGTCTCCACCGTTCTCTACCACTTATAGCGGTGTGTGAACACCCCATCCAACTGGGGACACCACAATTAAATCTGTGGGGTCAGAGGCTGCTGGTGAGGGGGGCTCCAGGAGGGCACTGGCCACATCCACCCCCTCAGCCCAGGGAAGAGCCAAAACAACCCCCCCCATCTAAAGCCCTGCCCCAAGCCCCGCCCCCTGCCTGCCCATGCTCCATCTCTCCCTCACCTCTCGCTGCCCTTGCGCCACTCCTGCACTGCCGCTGCTCCGCCCCTCCCTCCTGCAGCACTGCACCACTTCCTGTGCTGCTGGCGGGAGAGTCAGTGCAGGAGTGGTACCACCCCTCCCCCTGGAGCAGCCCAAGAGCAGCGAGAGCTAGAGGAAGGAAACTATAGGGACTCCGGGGGGGTGGGGGGGAGTGCAGAGGGGGGTGCAAGGGAGGAGGGTGGGGTACAGTGCTTACTTTGGACACCCCCCTCTGGCAGCAGCTCCTGGGTGGGGGGACTTAACGGGTCTCTGCATGCTGCTGCCCTCAGGCACCACCCCCCACAGCTCCCATTACCCACAGGGGGCAGCATGTGGAGACACATACACACCCCACTCAGGGGCCAGAGGAAGCCAAGCTAGCCCAGGCCCTGTACTTTCCTGGAGCAGGGCCTTTGGGCCAGGATATTCCTGAGCCCGGGCACCAAGGACCCCTATAACTCGCTCTCCCTGCTCCCAAGCGCAGGCTCCCCCCTGCGACAATCTCTCCCACTAGGCTCTTCCCAAACACTCCCAACCTTTCCTCACCACCAGTTCACAGTCCCAAGTTCCTTTTCCAGCCAGTCCAGCTGCTCTCCAGCCTCCCCATGCAGCTCCATGTCTAGCTTTTCTCCCTGACACCCACCCCAGTTTCAGTGGACCATTCCAGTCTACTTCTTTCCAGCTGTCCTTATCTGGCTCTTGTCTCCTCTGCATTCAAGTCAGGCAGCTTCCTATTCCATGCTGTCTGGACAGCTGCCGCATTGACAGCACAGGAGAGACAGGCTCCATGCTTCTGTCTCCAGTGCCACTGCCAGCTCCAAGGCGCTAAAAGCAGCCACTGCAAGGCAAGTCCAGCTTTTCGCATGCAGCCTGGGGCTGGAGAAAGCATGCTCAGTCTCTCTGTAGGGCTAGTGCATGCACAGTCCGGTCATACATGGGCACTGTGAAGGGATGCAACATGCTTAGTTGCTCTCGTCAGCACAGGGTGGCCAGCACTAGGAACTGAGAGAGGAGCATGCTCGGTGAGGGCACAATCTGTGGAGATGGTAGTTACTAAAATAAAAAATGTCTCTATGAGCTGACTGCATTTTTTCAAAGGCTTATGACTTGGCCAAATTGGGGTTGTCTTTCACAGGACTAGCAAAAGTTACAACAAACACAAAGACCCCCTCCAATGCCAAATTTCAAGCTTCTGCTCCAGAGGTTCGAGTGCACAAGTATTTCAAATAAAAGATGTGTTTCTTTGTTTGTAAGTAACATGGGCAACATTTTCCCCTAGGCTTTTTATTGGAAATGGCTGAAACATTTTGTTTGAAATTTTCCAGAGAAATTCAGCCTGAGCCAGAAAATTGGCATGGAAAATTTTGAACCAAATTGTAAGGCTTCACAAAGTTGAAAGCAACTGAAAACAAGGTCTTATAATGGGAAATGTCAAGCAGTCGCAACAAACGGTGTTACCAATCCTGCTTATAAAGATTTAAATTAATTAACTGGATCACTAAACTCCATAAAAGTAAAATGTATTTTTAAATGAGATGATAGTTCTGGCTATTGAATTACAATGAGGCTATGGAAAACTCTGTACCAAAACCAGGCATATTCTTAACAATGGTGTTCCCCAATAGATGTTATTTCTGCTCTTGCGCATTCATCAGTTTAAATTTCTGACTATTCTCAAAGATACCATCATTGGGAAATAAATTACCTCTCAAGATTACCTATGTCACCTTGTCTTTGCTCAAATATAAAAATATTCCATAATATTCTTCAGAAGTTACCAATAAGGTGTTGGAGACCTAAGGGAGGTCCAATAACCCATCTGGACAAAACAGCAATGCTTCCATCTCACGATTTTATTGCAATTCTTGGACTATTAAAACCCCAGCTATTTAAATTCTAATGTGGCATGCAAATCTCAACTTTCCTTTTAAAAAGTAAATTCCTACCTGATGATTTGAAATTAAAGCTTTAAAATATGAAGTAAACGCACCCTAAAATACTAGAAGGCAAATTTTAAAAAAGCCAAAATATATTTTTAAAATATTATTTTTAGCAAATGTCAAGACTTTTGGAGCCGAACTCATGACTTTTAACAGAATAATGACTATGTGTAACATAACTGAATTAAGTCAAATTTTCTCAGTGAGTCTGAAGCGCTGTCTTAAACACGCAAACATTCCTTCTAGTCTACTAATCTTTATTTATTCCTTATTTTACAACCAAAGGAGTCAAAATAGTCTTGTATTAACAATAGAGATGAAGTTTGTGAAAATAAAGGAATGCTTTTTCAGTTTGCAATAAAATACAGTGCAGCTAGTTGGCTCAGATATTTAGTAATTGGACATGAAAACTTTCAACTACAAATCCCGCTGGTTTGCATCCAGGGCATGCACCAATTTTCCAAAAAGGGCCATATTTGGAATTCAAGATATCCTCCCCGCACATCTGCAGCGTAAATCATTTGAAAGCTTGTTTTATATATGCTTAGATGAATTATGATGTGGAGCTGTTCAGGCATGCTTTAAACCCGTATTACTGTAAAATGATAATCTCCAAAATGAGAGAGAGCATAATTTTCTGCACAGTTCCAAAAACACTGCAAAATGACTATGATGACAGTTTTACTGTTTGTTAATTTTAATGCCTTAATACAGATGTTAGTAGTCAAAGCTAGCAAATGGCAACATTGTAAAAAAGAACATATTGGGTTTGCACGGGCAATGTGGTTTGTTTTCTTTCAGAAATAATTAGACTGTTTAGCATGTGCCAAAATGGCAAATATGAACATTATGCTAACATGAAATGTTTTCACACATATTTTTGTGTCAAAACCACCTTGCAAGAGATTATAATAACGTCTAACATTTTCAGTTAATATTTGCTGACCCAGTCTCATACTGAAGACTGTGCATGAATTCCTAATGTAATGCTTTTCCTTTTGTAAGCTTTTCCACATGCAATGTTGTGGCACCATCAACACTATGAGATCACTTTGAATTTCAAGGTGTCAGCTCCATACTAAAATGTTCTGTCTTTACACTTAATGCTGTTAACTTGCTTTATTGAGCCGTTAATATTGATTTCAAAATATCAATATTATGGGATGTGTATAGCATCAAAATTGAACTTAAATCAAGACTAGTGTGGCAGCGCCATGTGCTTAATTCAAATTTGTTAGCCTCCAGAAGTGTCCCATATGTATCCCACAAAGCTACACAGTGACCTTCCAAATAATGCCACTTAATTGTGCACTGCTGTCAGGTGCACAGGAAGGTCAAAGTAAGCCCATAAAGCTTTGATTGAATTTGAATTTAAGGGGAATAAGAACAACGCAGGAAACTACAGACCAGTCAGTTTAACTTCTGTGCAAGGAAAGATAATTAAGTAATTAAGGACAACATCTGCAAACACTTGGAAGGTGGTAAGGTGCTAGGGAACAGCCAAACCAGTCTGATAGCTTTCTTTGATAGGATAACAAGCCTTGTGGATAAGGGAGAAGCGGTGGATGTGGTATACCTAGACTTTAGTAAGGCATTTGATACGATCTCACATGATATTCTTATCAATAAACTAGGCAAATACAACTTAGATGGAGCTGCTATAAGGTGGGTACAAAACTGGCTGGATAACCGTACTCAGAGAGTAATTATTAATGGCTCTCAATCCTACTGGAAAAGCATAACAAGTGGGGTTCCACAGGGGTCTGTTCTGGGACTATTTCTGTTCAATATCTTCATCAATGATTTAGATATTGGTGTAGAAAATATGCTTATTAAGTTTGCAGATGATACCAAGCTGAGAGGAGTTGCAACTGTTTTGGAAGATAGGGTCATAATTCAAAATTATCTGAACAAATTGGAGAAATGGGCTGAGGTAAACAGGATGACGTTTAACAAAGACAAAAGCAAAGTGCTTCACTTAGGAAGGAACAATCAGTTTAACGCACACAGAATGGGAAGCGGCTGTATAGGAAGGAGTAAGACAGAAAGGGATCTAGGGGTTATAGCAGACCACAAGCTACATATGAGTCAACAGTGTGATCCTGTTGCAAAAAAAGCAAACATGATTCTAGGATGCATTAACATGTGTTGTGAACAAGACACAAGAAGTCATTCTTCCACTTTACTCTGCACTGGTTAGGCCTCAGTTGGAATATTGTGTCCAGTTCTGGGCACCACATTTCAAGAAAGATGTGGAGAAATTGGAGAAGGTCAAGAGAAGAGTAACAAGAATGATCAAAAGTCTAGAGAACACGACCCATGAAAGAAGGCGGAAAGAATTGGGCTTGTTTAGTTTGGAAAGGAGAAGATTGAGGGGGGACATGATAGTGGTTTTCAGGTATCTAAAAAGGTGTCATAAGGAGGAGGGAGAAAACTTGCTCTTCGTGGCCTCTGAGGATAGAACAAGAAGCAATGGACTTAAACTGCAGCAAGGGAGGTTTAGGTTGGACATCAGGAAAAAGTTCCTAACTGTCAGGGTGGTCAAACACTGGAATAAATTGCCAAGGGAGGTTGTGGAATTTCCATCTCTGGAGACATTTAAGAACAGGTTAGCTAGATGTCTATCAGGGATGGGCTAGACAGTACTTGGTCCTGCCATGAGGGCAGGGGGCTGGACTCAATGACCCCTCCAAGTTCCTTTCAGTCCTAGTGTTCTATGATCAAAATTTTAACTGGAATTTGGCAGCCCAGCCCTGCAAATGTAAAGGGCATCCATTATGGTAAAAAACCCTTTGCCCATCAAGTTGCACCATATTGGTAGCTATTGCATAGCATAGGTAGCAATTTTCAGTAGCTCTGTACTGCAGTTGTGAGCCCTCAGTGTAGAGATCTGACTAGCACTGCTCAGGCTCACAAGAGAGCCCCAACTTGGACCCACCAGGAGATTATTGATCTCATTGCCATTTGGGGAGTCAAATCGGTGGTGAAGACACTTCGGGTGGCCAAGAGAAACACAGCAATCTATGATCAGATGGCACGTGAGATGGCTGACTGACGTTAGTCCCAGGACTCAATGCAATGCTGGATGAAGACTAAAGAACTCCATTAGGCCAATCAAAAGTTCGGAAAGCCAACCAGCAGTCAGAGGCAGCTCCACAGACCTGCTGCTATTATCAACAGCTTATGGGGAGTGACCACACCACGGAGCCCAGACTCAATTATGATACTTGTGAAGACCCTGGTATGGAGTTTGGGGTGAGTCCAGAGGAGCAGGTTGGCCTGGAGGGCAACAGAGACGAGGAAAGGCACAATGAGCAGGGGACAGAGGAAGTTGTTCCAGACAGCCCAGAGCTCTTCACCATAGACCTGGAACTGGTCCCCTCCATGGCAATCCCCTCTATTCTGGGACCCTCCACGCCAGTCACCTCTATGCCAGGACTCTCCATGGCAATCCCCTCCATGCTGGTCCCCAAGCCCCCTGGAGCAGGTGTTTCAGGTGAGTATTTATTCTGCATTCTAGAAACAGGTTGGGGTGGGTATAGCTATAGGGTTTTGCACAGGTACAGGTTTGCTAGCTGTAGTTCTGTGCCCCTCAGAACAACAAGTTAATGTTTCTTGGGATGGAGCGCTTCTCCTTTTTGGAGATCTCTTCGAAGGCCTCATCCAAGCACTCGTATTTTTTTCAGGAGGTTCGTGGCAGGCCTGACTTCTTGTGGCTTCGATGGTAGTACACCTTGCCACGCCAGGCAACCAAATAGTGATCTGGTGTCATGAGCCGTGTCTACACTAGCCAAAAACTTCGAAATGGCCATTCAAAGGCCATTTCGAAGTTTACTAATGAAGCGCTGAAATACATATTCAGCGCCTCATTAGCATGCGGGCGGCAGCAGCACTTTGAAATTGACGTGGCTTGCCGCCACGTGGCTTGTCCAGACAAGGCTCCTTTTCGAAAGGACCCCACCTACTTCGAAGTCCCCTTATTCCCATCTGCTCAGAAGCAGCAGCAGCAGCAGCAGCAGCAGTAGGGTAGCCAAGCATCACTGAGCTTTGGAATTGAAAGACAAACTGCGTGACAGGTGCTGAGGTTGCCAAAACGATCTGCACTATGAGTTGTAGTCTTTGAGGATCCATGCTTGCGCTGGAATGCTCCAGCAGGAAATGGCATGATCTCCTGTTCTTTTTCTGCACGGTTAGCGATGCAGTGAATTCTGGGATAGTGCTTGGAATTCTGGCAACCAAGAGCTAAGGCACTGTGGGATAGGTACCCACAATGCATTGCTTACGCTGTTGAACTTGCATGGGGCAAAGGGGGTGCAGAGATTTGACATGGAAAAAAGGTGGGTTGGACTTCAAGAAGCTTTGTGGACACTTTATTCAAATTCATAATATCAAGGTTAAATATTTGAATTTATTAAATATTGAATGTATCTCATAGTGTTGACTCAGCCTGTATCCAAAACTAGGGAATATCTAGTGACGCTTAGGCACAGGTCAGTATTGGTGTTAGAGGTGATAATATATAGCTTCATATTAGGCATCTATAAAAATGCTCGCTAAACAAAAATGGCAATTTTGCTACTACTCCATAGCTCTAATTTAAATCTAATTTAGCACAAGGCTGCATACTTATAGAAAATTAAGAACAATGAGATCCTGATGGTAATGCTAACAATATTCTTTCTGAATTTTTACCTATACCTTTTTACCTTGTGATGTTTTATTGCACCTGTGGGGAGAAGCCAGTTTGTTTGTTAGTCTGGTTGATTCTGCAATGCAGCTTGTACTGTAAATCAATTGCTTGCTGGTAGGTCGCAGTTGAAGTGCCGACATGGCTTGACTCTAACATATGAGTCTCTGAGTACTCTGAAATGTTATTCATTTGCTAAATGGTACAAGCAGGGAGGAGGTACTCATACAGTTCCAACTTTAGTCTGGCAAATATTGACTGACACTCGAAAGGTGTTTGAGTCTTAAGACACTGAATCCTTACAGCGTGTTATTTAAAAGCATGATGCATAGTTACTTGTCAGCTATGCAGCTGCACAGCTGCTTAAGGCACCTGCACAGGGAGGGGATCCCTACCTGTGAGAGGGACAGCCTGAACCACGGGTCTCCCACAGCCAGAAGGCAACTGACAACTGGGCCCAGCTTCTCCATCACCCTCCATTGTGGCTGGAGCAGCCTGGCTCCAGAGCTTCCCTGCAGTAGCAGAATGCCCTGGGCGGCCCAGCCCTGGAGCAGCCGTCATCATGGCTGGAGAAGCCTGGATGCCCACCTCATGCAGCTGGGGCAGCTTGGACCCTTACCTTCCATGGCTGGGGCAGCCTGCACACTCCACACACCATGGCCCAAGCAGCCCAGTCTCCTGCTGCCCTCCCACCGTCAGCCCTGGAGTCCCTGTCCTGGAGCCGCGCTCCTGCTGTGGCCTGGCCCTGAACTCCCCCGCACACCACTCCCCGCAACCCTCTGCCTCAGCCCCACCCCAATGTCTGCACCCCAGCCAGAGCCCAGAGACCCTCATTTGTGGCCCCTCCCTAGAGCCTGCACCCCCAGCCACAGCCTTCACACTCATGCACTACAACCCTCTCCCCAAGACCAAAGCCCTCCCAAACTTGGAACCTCTTGGCCCCCACCCCCACCACAAATTATGTTGTATGCACCAATAGAAAGGTGACGTGTTGCACCTCACCTCTGTATTGGTGCACAATAACACAATTCACTCTGCTCATGGGGTGGGAGCAGAGGGAACACTGGCATGATGGTGCTGCCATTCAGCATCGGCTACCATTACTGGAGTATTATCCTCCATGGGGCTATGTCCAACATTCAAGTTCTGGGATAATTTTTTTTTCCAGATTATGCAGATACTACTTCTAAATAGATTTGCTGAGCAAGAAGGTGACTGGAAACTTCATCTACACGCACAGCTTGCCATGCTTCCATACAGCATTAACAAAAACTGGCCTAACTATACCAGCTGGGTACCAAGCTACATTCTTGATACATTACATCTCCCTAAAGAAATATACAGTGCATCTGAATTTGGGGAACTGGCTGTGCATCAGATTCTTGGAGTTGGGAGTGACATGAGAAAAGACTCAAAGGGCAGCAGTGGAATTGTAGGACTGACACGAAAGAAACATTTAGCAGATGGACCATCACAAGATACATCCTGGGTGAACATGCAAATCTAGGAGAGATAGAAATGGTCTAACAGGCTGTAGAAAAGAGGAAGACCATGTTATGGCTTTGTCAACTATGTCATCAACAATATGACAAACCCATCTGACCCTGGATCACATCAACAGGTGGTTTTCAACAAATCTGCTGGATCAGATACACAAGAAAATAGTACATGTTAGTGAAAAACAAATGAAGAAATCTGTGAGAGGTGCACTTCATTCTAATGATGTACATAGCTTCTTCAGCTCAGTTAAAAACTTTGGTGTCAGAACATTTCCTGATATGGCCAAGAAGACCCAAATTTCAGCTTGGCAGAAGGACAATCACAGGAGCTTTCAA
Organism: Carettochelys insculpta; assembly: GCF_033958435.1. Classification (NCBI taxonomy): domain Eukaryota; kingdom Metazoa; phylum Chordata; order Testudines; family Carettochelyidae; genus Carettochelys; species Carettochelys insculpta. The sequence goes on along the minus strand of NC_134138.1, from coordinate 132,450,983 downwards.
TCCAAATGCTGTTTCCCACAGTCCTTAACCAGATACAGAAGTGACACTTTAATGACAACTGTTCTTAATCACCCAGTAAGGCCTTGCTTGTGTCATTCCATGATGATGCAAAAATGAGAAGAAAAGGCAAAGATGAATTAGGGCACCAACTAGATGCTCATCCTGAAAGAATCCATGAGCTCAGAGCATGAACTAAAAAAACCCTGATGCCCAGAGATGTCACAAAAATGATGGTTGGAGACAAATTCTCCAAGTTCAGTGAATCGGCTGCTGAGCACTTGAGACAGGTCCTAAATGGATTTGACAAAGGTTATTCTGTAATCAAAGTCTTTGATAGATACAACATCAATAACGGTGAAAAATGCAGAAAGACAGCACCAGATAGGATCTAAGGGAGGATGAAAAAAGTACTGGGTGTTTGGTGGATACTCTGAATCTCCATGGAAAAAGTTTTTCTAAACGTGGCATCCAACAAGCAATCATTTGTAAAATTCCTCTGTAAATATACAGTTCACCTGGAAATGCACCTGAGAATTAGAAGCACACTTAGCACAAACACTTCTTGCTGGAGGCTTTTCCAATTGTGAAGTAGCAAAATCCATCATCAGAAGAGGTGTTGAAGAAGCCCAAGATTTGTACAGTACTCAAGGGAAAGCAGAGACAAGAATGCCTCTGTGTGCTGTCTGTGCCAATATGGCATTTGCGTCTATTGATCTCAAAGGACCCATAGTAATTAGGTCATGTAATACAGATGGTTTTGTCTTTGCTGTTTGTTGCTTTCCAAACATGGAACACATAGATCATACATGGCTTGAAACAGATACTGTTACCAACTTCCTTTCACATCTGTGCATGCAATTTGTAACATTCTCACTGCCAAGTTCTGCAACATACTTCTTTCTGTATACACGTTAACAGGCTGTAACTCTGCATCATCCTTGTTTGGTACGGGGGGGGGAAGAAAATCTGTATAATGATTTCAAAGCAAAGAGAGCTTATCACTTCAGAGATCTTGCCAAATCGGGGGAGAATGATGGACAAGCTGCAATTTCTGTAGCAAGGAAGGTGGTGGCTGTGCTCTATGACCTGAGTGAGAAAAAGAAGCAGACCCATAGGGCCCTGAATTGCTTGTACCTCAAAAAGGACAAGTCACTTGCAAAACTCCCTTATATATTAACAGTTTTAAAGAGCTAATTAAAAGACTGTCTCAGCAAAGATCTTGAAATCTTAACACAAAAGTGAACCAGGTATTGAGTCATTACTGCAACATGAATAGAAAAATGTGAATGGTGAAATATTTTCTGTATGCTTCCAGGGCCCAATGCCCTCTGAGCTTCGTCAAGACTTTACTTGTGCCTATACTAGTGAGAGTTAATGCACGATCAACAGTGTCTGTCATCAGAAAATTCTTCCCCATACAGAATTCTGTGCATCTCTCACCAGAGATCATAATGATGATCAAGATGATGCTGATGATATTGACTAGAAATGTCACCAGCGCTATTACATTTCAAAGATACCTATACACATTTGTCATTACATATTGTTTTACTTTTTTGGTTGTTGTGATGCTTTGAAGTATGGGTGCGTCTACACTAGCCGGCTACTTCGAAGTAGCTGGTACAACATCGAAACAGCATGCGTCGCATCTACACGCGCTGTGCGCTATTTCGATGTTGAAACTGATGTTAGGCAGCAAGATGTCGAAATTGCTATTCCTATCCAAAGATGGGAATAGCGCCCTACTTCGACGTTCAACATTGAAGTGGGGCGTGTGTAGACGATCCGCATCCCACTACTTCAAAATAGTGGGGTCCTCCACAGCGCAATCAGCTGACAGGTTGACATGCTGTCCAGCCCCTGCGGGGCTCTATGATCACCACTCGCAGCAGCCCTTAAAGCACCACGTACCCAGACTTCCTGTGGCAGGATGATGTGACCGTGCAGGCAGCAGCACATGCATATGCTAGCCCTGCACACCCTCCAGAGGCCCCAAACATCTCAATCAGAGCCATAGCATGCAGCCTGCCCCCTGAGCACCACCAGGGCTCCCCCCCGAGGGGACCCAGGCACCCCCAGCAGCCAAACAGGGGGCCAAAAAGTGGCAGGGCCCGTCCTGGTGGAGGCGGAGCACCGAGACCCACTGGGGCTCTGGGGTGAGGAGTAGGTGCTCCACGTGATGGGGAGCAAGCAGCAGAACATGGAAGCATTTGCCCAACTGGCCGAGGGCCTGGCTGCCTGGGGTCACCCTGCCTGCACTCTGGATCACATCCACAGCAAAGTGAAGGAGCTGCGGCAGGAGTACGCCCGGGCCCGGGACTTGGCCAGCTGGTTTGGGGCTGCCCCCACCACTTGCCCCTATTACAGGGAGCTCAGGGCCGTCCTGGGCCCCCGAGACGCCTCCTCCCCTCAGGCCACATTGGACACCGCAGCCAAGGAGTCCCAGCAGGCCTTGGAGCTGGGCTCCAGCCCAGAGGCCAGCCCCACACCCCGGGGCCCACCCGAGGAGCTACCCCCTCGGGACACTGGAGGAGGGGTCCAGCAGTGAGCACAGTGGGCTCCTCAAAGACCTGCCCTCCCAGAGCACCAGCCGGGTGTCCGCCCACTGGGGTTCCCCCGACCACGGCAATGGATGGTCAGGTACGTATCCCACAGGGCACACACCCCCAGGCCACAGGGCAGGGGCATCAGACACAACCGGGAGCCCCACACACCCCCAGGAGGCCCCGACCCACAACTGCCCAGCCACAGCACAGTCCCAGGACAGCAGCATGGCCATCAGCGCCCGTCAGCACCCACACCCATGGACAGCACTGTGCCCTAACCCCCAGGTGCAGGGGGACCCGGGCAAGGTACAGGCAGGCAAGGAGGCACTGTCAGTGGCCCTTCAGGTAGCCAAAGGTCCTCTCCACCACCTGGCGGATGTGGTTCAGTTGGGCGTTGTAGTGCTCCTGGCTGGGGGTGAGGTGGCTGGTGTACAGGCGCATGAGCCAGGGCTGGAGGGGGTAGTCCACATCTTCCACGATGCAGAGGGTCACGGTGGTGTCCCCCAAAGAGATCTCCCACTGGGGGATGTAGGTCCCTGCCTCCAGCTGGCGGCACAGACCCGAGTTCCTAAAAACGCGGGCATCATGTGTACAGCTGGGCCACCCCACGTAGACATCCTGGAAGTGGCCCCAGCTGTCCACCATGGCCTGCAGAACCATGGAGTGGTAGCCCCTCTGGTTGATGTATCTTCCCCCGCTGTGGTCCGGGGTGTGAGTGGGGATGTGGGTCCTGTCCAGGACCCCGAAGCAGTTCAGGATCCCCATGGCTGCAAATCCAGCAACAGCTGCATCCTGGTCCCCGACTTGGATGACCCTCTGGAGCAGCAAGGCATTCAGTGCACAGACCACCTGTGGGGAGGGAACACAGGCATCCATGAGGGTGTGCAGGGTGCCCCAGGCCCCTCCTGCAAAGGTCCCCCTCCTGGGCACCTCCCCAGGCAGCCCCCCGCCTAGCCCCTCACTCCCTGGTGCCCCTCACTCCCCAGCCCCACACTCAGCCCCCTCCCCAGCCCCCCCGCCCCCCCTACTGGATGCGTGCACAGGCCTCCTTACCTCCATGATGATGGACCCAACCATGGCCTTTCCCACTCCAAACTGGTGTCCCATGTAGCGGTAGCTGTCTGGAGTGGCCAGCTTCCGGACAGCTATTGCAACCCTCTTCTGGACAGGGAGGGCACGCTGCATCCGGGTGTCCTGGTGTCTCAGTGCTGGGGTGAGCCACTGGCAGAGCTCCAGGAAGGTCTGCCAGTGCATGCAGAAGTTCCCCAGCCACCTGTCGTTGTCCCACTCCCGCATGACCAGCTGCTCCCACCACTCGGAGCTGGTGGGGTAGCTCCAGAGTCAGAGGAGCACCTGGCGGAGGTAGAAACAGGGGAGCCCGGTGGTCGGGGCATCCCTATCTGCCCCCCGGGAGGGCCCCCCTGCAGGAGCTGCTGGGTAGCCTCCCATGCAGCACCTAGCAGGGCGCTTGCTCCCTGGGTGACTACCTGAAAGGCTTCCAGGTGCTGCTGCTGCTGCTGCTGCTGCTGAGGGGGGTCCATAGCTGCTGTGCATCGGTCTGCAAGAGTGTGGCTAGCGCTCTGCAGACCTCGTGCTGTGCAGGCTGGGTGTGTCTGGGAGGGGCCCTTTAAGGGAGCGGCTTGCTGTTGCCCTGGAAGGGCTGGTCCAGCCTGTGACCCCATCCGCGGGCTTTCCTGGCCCCTTATTTCTACAGGAAGCGCATGTGTGTGTGGACGCTCCGCATTTCCTTCCAGGGTGGCTCCTTTCAACGTTCCCTGTCGCTACTTTGATGTTGAACATCAATGGCAGCAGCCCCAGAGGATGTGTGGATGATACGCGTCGAAGTAGCCGATTTTGATATTGCTACTGCAATGTAGTGTCCTAGTGTAGACATAGCCTATGTCTTGAAATAATATGGAGTCATTAAGCTAACAAAAATGAGTGCAACTATTTCAGAGTGGATATTTCAATGTGCTGATGGCACAATAAGTCAGCAAATCAGTATGTGTCTACCTTTTGCCTATTAGTAACTAAACACCATTTCTATCTGATGGCTGCCTGGTGACCTACATGAAGTAAACCAGGGGGCTCAATAAACCAGTGTTTACATCACAAGCAATGCCATAATAATTGCCACCCTTACTGACAAGCTCATCCAAGTGTAAATGGATTGGCTTTGAAAGCAAATAACCCAATCATTTTAACATTAGAAACAGTCCTGTTGGGAAAAAGGTGAGGCACAATGTGGCTCAGTTTACACTGCCTGTGCTGTAACTATTTTTTGGTGATTAAAATAACTGCCCCTTATTCAAACCAAATCTACCAGTTGAAACATTCCTACATGGAATGAGTTTCACCTCTGTAGCAAACACTTCATTACCCCACCTGCCACCCTGAGTATCAAATCCTAAAAATGCTATTTCATTGATTTATATGCATGGTTTTTGACAAGGATGTGGAATGGTATATGAAATATCTTTTCTTAAACATATACTTATTTTTCAAAGCTGTTTATTAGTGCAACAAGAAACTACTCCTCCAAGGCACATGCAAATTTAAACAATAAATCTGTTCTTAAGTTATGAGCTTTTTTTACGTGCTATATTTGCACAGACTTTGGACTCAGTTTTATGCAGGACATTTCTACTAAATCACCCATTTAGAGGGCATCCTGACAGCAATTACTAAAAATGGATTTATTCTGAGGGGATTTGCTGCACATTTTGTAGACAGAGGATGAGGAGAAGCTTGTGACGCATACTCAATACATTTCTCTTTCCCCTCTCTCTTTTTCTCTTGTTATACAATAAATCCTGTAGTCGGGAATTTGCACAGTGAAACATCTACAACAATTAGTCAGTTGTCTTGCTTTTGAGCTGGAAGTCCAGTTTCAGTAAATTCCTACATGCACTCTCAGCCTACTTCTACACTGCCGTGGAAGATTGACCCACTCAGGGTTAATCTTCTGGGATTTTTTTTTTTCGGTGCGTGCATCACACAGCGCTTTCTGGGGTCACAGTCAACCCTGGAACGCCTCGCCAGCGGCAAGAATTAAGGGTCAATGGGAGAAACGCAAGTAGCCAGCATGTCACCCATGAGGTTCCTATGAATAGGGACAGCCTGGGGGCTCCCACATGCTGCCCCTGCAGCTCCCGTTGGCTAGGAACCACAGTCAGTGGGAGCTGTGGGAGAAGTGCTTCCTGTGCTGTGCCGTTTTTCCATCTGTGAGACACAAGGAGGACACGCTGCTGCTTCTGGGAGCTGCTTGATGTATGCGTCGCCTAACGCCTACACCTCTGAGGCCTCCCCACATACCCCACCCCTTTCCCCAGCCCTGATTCCCTCCTGCCTCACACCGCTCAGTCCCAGCTCAGAGCATCCTCCTAAAACCCAAACCCTTCATCCGCTGAGTCTGTCCCCCAGACAAAGCCACACACACTGCCCCGCCCCATGCATCTCAACCCCTTGCCCAGCCTGGCTCTTCCTCCCCCCCTGAATCTCTAATGTCTGACCCCATCCAGAACTGGCATGCCCAGAGCCCATAATGCCTCCCACCCCTTCCTCAGCCTGGAGTGCCTCCCACAGTCCCAACCCTTCAGCTCCATCACCCAACCCAGAACCCCCTCTTGCACCCCAAATCCCTCCTCTGTGGTCCCACCCAGGAGCACATACTCCCTTGTGTGTTGCAACCCTCTGCCTCAGCCTGGAGCCCCCTCCCGTACTCTGAACTCCTCCTTTCTGGCCCCATCCTGGAGCCCCCACCTCTAGCCTAGCCCAGCCCAGCCCAGCCCAGCCCCCTGAGCTAGCCCAGTCAAAATGAACGAGTGAGTGAGGGTGGGGGTAGCAAGCAAGAGATGGGGGGGAAATGGAGTGTTTGGGAACAGGGCCTTTGAGAAGTCTGGACCTGGACTGGGTCTTAGAGGAGGGGTGGGGCAGGGGCTGGGAAAGGGTGTTCAATTTTGTGCAAATAGAAGGGGGTAAACATAAGGGCACACTTGGGTTGTGGTTTGGGGCTTGTCTCAGCAAACCTAAGGGCAACTTTTAAAGAGAAAGCCAACAGTCTCATGTAATCTTTTTTCTCTAGAATCTGCAGCTTCAGGAACAGCATCTACTTTCACAAGATACATGACAAAATCATGAGAGCTGGCAGCCCTGCTTCACTTTAACATCGCATCTTCCAGATCCTTGGTGTGTGACCCCAATCTAGAGCAGCGGAGAACAGCAGTGTGTGCTATGAGGGAGTATACCACATCAGTTCTAGAACGTGACCTTAAGAAGGAAGGTGTTTTGTTTTTTTTAAGCTTTAAAAGGAAAATTAAAGTGCCCTGACTATTTATTTAAATGTTTCCCACTCTGCAAAAAAAGTGCGTCTGTCACAAGCTCTACACATCCTTCATAGTCTCTTAAAATACTTCTGATAAACAGACCCACTTAGTTACTCGCAGATCATAAATAACAAGCTGTCCTGTAGCACCTTAGAAACTAACCAATTTTTTTTGTGGGTAAGACCCACTTCTTCACATGAAAACAGAGTAGAAAAAGAGAATCCAGTGTTTATATAACAGAGTGGAAGGGGAGGAGAAGGGAAAAAAAAGGGGATTACCTGTCACCAGTAGGATGTTGATGAAACTAATTAAGTAGGATGTGTCTCTTTCCAGCTGAGAGCTCTGTCCAGGCCTAGATTAAATCTATCAAATTTTGCAACTGAATTCAAATTCAGATGTCTGCCTCCGTGATTGCATGGTAAAATTCTTTTGTAGAAGAATGGCTGCTTTTAAATCCTTTATTGAAAGTCCAGGGAGGTTAATGTGATCCCCTAGAGATTTATGTGCATTCCAATTGCAGATGTCAGATTTATTTCCATTCAGCCGGTTTGTCCAACGTACATGGCAGATGGGCATTGCTGGGACATGATGGCATATATCATATTAGTGGGTGCTGCGGAGCATGAACAACTGATGGTGTGGTGGATGTAATTAGGTCCTGTGATGGTGGACATAAATATGTGGACAGGATTTGTTGCAGGGATAGGTTCCTATGTTAGTATTTCTGTGTTATGGTGTGTGGCTGCTGGTGAGTATTTTCTTGAGGCTGGACAGCTGTCTTTGGGAGAGGACAGACCCAGAATCCAAGGCCTGTGAAAGTGAGGGCTCATGTTCTAGTATAGGTTGTAAGTTGTCAATGGTGTACTGGAGGGATTTAAGCTGGTGGCTATAGGTAATGACAAGTTGTGTTTGGTTATTTTCCTTGTGGGGCTTATCATGAAGGAAGTGGCTTCTGGGTACTCACCTGACTCTGTCAATCTGTTTCTTTACTTCTCCAGATAAGTAATTAAGTTTTAAGAATGCTTGATTAAGAACTTGTAGACTTTTGTCTCTGTCCAGGGGCTTGGAGCACATACAGGTGTATCTTAGGGCTTGGCTGTAGCCAGTGGATTTTGTGATGTGTCTTGGATGGAAGCTGGAGGCATGTAAGAATAACAGGCAGTGGGTTTCTGGTACAGAGTGGTGTTTATGTTACCGTCCTTGACTGTACTGAAATAGATCTCTTGTGTGGAATGGTCCAGGCTGAGATTGATGGGGGGGGTGGAAATTGTTGAAATTCCTGTGGAATTCTTCAACGATCTCCTTACCACGAGTCCTTATGATAAGGATGTCATCAATTTAGCATAAGTAGAAGAGGGGTGCCAGAGAATGGGGGCTGAGAAAATGTTATTCTAGGTCATCCATAAAAATGTTGGCACATTGTAGGGACATGCAGGTGCCCATAGCAGTGCCGCGGACTTGATGGTTTAAATAAATTGTCCCCAAATCAGAAATACTCCTCAGCTCCCTCCTGCCTTGCCTTGCCTCTGCATCTCCACTCCCCTGCCTACTCCATGAGCTTATCTAGTTCTTTTTGGATCCCATTATATTTTTGGCCATCACAATAGCCCATTAGTTGTGTTGTATGAAAAACTACTTTTTGTTTTTATGTTATCTTCCACCTATTCATTTAATCAGATAACCTCTGTTTTTTGTTAGTATGAAAAAATAAATTACATTTCTCTATTCCACTTTTTCCACCCTTTTACAGGCTTCTATCACCTTCCCCTTTAGTTGTCTCATTTCTACACTGAACAGGCCTGATCTTTTTCTTCTTAGCACATATGGAAGCCATTCCATGTCCTTGATCTTTTTCTGAACCTTTTCCAGTTCCACTATATCCTCCATGAAAAAGGACAACCAGAACTGTACACAGTATTCAAGACAAAAAAGCAGTCCAGTAGCACTTTAAAGACTAACAGAATAACTTATTGGGTGATGAGCTTTCATGGGACAGACCCACTTCTTCAGACCATAGCCATACCAGAACAGACTCAATATTTAAGGCACAGAGAACCAAAAATAGTAATCAAGGATGACAAATCACAAAAATATTATCAAGATGAGCAAATGAGAGTAGTGGGGCAGAAGGGGAGTGGGGGAGTCAAGAATTAGGTAAAGCCAAGTATGCAAAAGAGCCCCTATAATGACCTAAAAAATTCACATCCTGGTTCAGACCACGTGGTAATGTGTCAAATTTGAATATAAAAGAGAGTTCAGCAGCCTCTCTTTCCAAAGTAGTGTGAAAATTCCTTTCCGGTAAGATGCAAACCTTCAGGTCATTAACAGAATGGCCAACTCCATTAAAATGCCGGCTGACCGGTTTGCGGATTAGGAGTGTTTTTATGTCTGTTTTGTGCCCATTAATTCTTTGTCTAAGAAAGTTTGAAGTCTGTCCAATATACAAAGCATCTGGGCATTGTTGGCGCATGATGGCATATATGATGTTAGGTGAGGAACATGAGAATATGCCCGTGATTCTGTGAATAACCTGATTAGGTCCGGTGATGGTATCTCCGAAATAGATATGTGGACAAAGCTGGCAATGGGCTTTGTTGCAAGGAAAAGTTCCAGGACTGGTGTTCCTGCGGTATAAACTGTGGTTGTGGGTGAGAATCCTCACAAGGTTGGGAGGTTGTCTGTAGGAAAGAACAGGTCTGTCACCTAGAGCCTTCTGGAGTGTGGCATCCTGATTAAGGATAGGTTGTATGTCTTTAATAATGCTTTGCAGGGGTTTGAGTTGGAGGCTGTAGGTAATGACCAGTGGTGTTCTGTTCTTGGCTTTTTTGGGCCTATCTTGAAGTAGCTGGTCTCTGGGTATTTATCTGGCTCTGTCGATTTGTTTTTTTATTTCTCCTGGTGGGTAGTTCAGGTTGATGAATATTTGGTAAAGATCTTGTAGTTTTTGGTCTCTGTCAGTAGGATCAGAGCAAATGTGACTGTACCTAAGGGCTTGACTGTAAACAATGGATCTAGTTGTGTGTTCAGGAAGGAAGCTAGAACCGTGTAGGTAAGTATAGCAATATGTGGATTTCCGGTAGAGTGTGGTACTGATCATGCCATCCTTGATTTGTACTGTAGTGTCCAGGAAATGCATCTCTCATGTGGAGTAGTTGAGGCATAAGTTGATGGTGGGGTGCAGCTTGTTAATGTCTCTGTGGAATTCTTCTGGAGTCTCTATACCATGGGTCCAAATCATAAAGATGTCATCAATGTATCATAAGTAGAGGAAGGGCAATAGGGGACGAGAGCTGAGGAATCATTGTTCCAGGTCAGCCATACATATATTAGCATATTGTGGGGCCATGCGGGTGCCCATAGCAGTTCCACTAATCTGGAGGTATCAGTTGTCCCCCAAATCGGAAATAATTGTGGGTGAGAACAAAGTTACAGAAGTTAGACACCAGATTGGCTGTGGCGACATCAGGGATGGTATTCCTGATCGCTTGTAATCCATCTTTGTGTGGAATATTAGTGTACAAAGTGCTACTGGACTGCTTTTTTGTTTTTATAGTATATAGACTAGCACGGCTTTCTCTCTGTTACAGTATTCAAGGTGTGGGTGTGCCATGGATTTATATAAAGTCTTTATGGTATTTTCCATTGTATTTTGTTTCCCTTTTCCTAATAGCTCCTAACAGTCTGTTAGCTTTTCTGTGTGCTGCTGCACAATGAGCAGGAATTTTCAGAAAGGAACTATTCATGTGACTCCTTGATTTGTTTTTGTTTGTAATAGCTAATTTAGAATCCATAATGGAGTATATATAGTTGAGATTATATTTTCCAATTTGCATTACTTTGCACTTGAATTTCAATTTGGAATTTCATTTCCCATTTTGTTGCACAGTAACTCAGTTTCATGAGATCCCTCTGAAATATTGCACAATCAGCTTTTCGGACTTAACTACCCAGAACAATTTTGTATTGCCTGCAAACTTTGCTGTCTCCTTGTTCAACCCTTTTCCAGATTGTTAAGCAATACGTTAAATAGCACAAGTCCCAAAACTGATTCTTGCAATCTCACTATTCACCTCTCTCCATTCCTATCCTGTATTTCCTGTCTACTTATTGGCCCCAGCTTCTATACCTTGTCCCCTCCCCAGCAATTACTATTAATTGCCAGAGACACTTATGTGAGTTGCACAATAAATTACCTGGATGGTAGCAGAGTTATAGTTAGTGGAACACTGTGTGAAACTTTATTTTCAGGGGGCCTCCTCTGGGGATCCAGCCAAGAAAAACAATGTTATTTCTATTCTCCCCCACCCCATTTTTTCATTTTTTTTCTTCTTCCTCCTCCTCCTATAAGTAATAGGAAGTAAATGAAAATAAAGTGAGGTACTTTAATTGGGGCAGGGGTTGGGGTGCAGGAGACGAAAAGGGGTGAGGCTTGGGGAGGGAGATTGGGTGCTGGATGGAGGCTCTGGGCTGGTTGCAGTGCAGGAGAGGTGCAGGCGTTGGGCTCTGGGAGGGAGTTTGAGTTCTGGGTGTGGGATCTGAGCTGGGGCATGGCACTGGGGTGCAGGAGGGAATCAGGGGGAACACTTCCCTTAAGAGGTGTGACTCTCAAAGCCACTGGAACACCCCTGTGGTGGCGGCTCCTAGATGGAGGGCAGGGGGTCTCTGAACACTGCCCAGAAGAGTGTGCCAGTCTCTTTGTTCCTGGCCAATGGGAGATGCAGAGTCAGAGATCGAGGTGGTAGCAATACATCAGGCTGCCCAGGGGCTTCAGGGGTGTGCCAGCCACTACCAGGAGTGACATGATGAAAAGGGAGGAAGGTAGAGTGAGCAGGGAGCCATCTTAGCTCTGCTACTGGCATATATCTACAAACCCCTTGGAGAGAGGGAAAGCGGGTCCCTGTGAGCTACCCAGGGTGGGGTCAGTACACGTGTGTACCCACCTCTCTGCTGCCCAGGGCACGCAGAGACTTGCCAGGAATGGTGTGGGTCACCCATCACAGTGTGCAGGCTTCCTGCCTGCTTGAGCCTTGCGCTGCACTTCCTCATTTTGGGGGATCCCCTGCAGTGGGGGCCCTGTGACACCTCAATGTGTTTCATGGTAAATCTGCTCCTGTATCAGGTGCATATCTACTTTGCTGGGTAGAAAGAGCTAAATCCTGGTCCTGCTCTGGCATACAGAAGTTTTGCCTTTTTCTTCCTTGAGCCCAACATTTGTTTTCAGTGGATATATACAGTGTGTTAAAATTTCTTTTCCAGCTTTAAGGAGGACAGTCAGATTTTTTACATAATAACGAGACTACTCGAAGGAAACCAGACCCATTTTCACTGGACGTGTCAAATTTTGTAATAGTGTCTTGTGTTGTTACAGTGGACACTGGTATACGTCCTTTTTTTTCCTGTTTTCCATTTCACTGTTATCTCTGAGTTTCACTTTCGTTTCATGGTTCCCTAGGCACTTAAGTTTCCTTTCCTTTTCTCTCTGCCAGTGCCCTCCCATTTTGTTTTGGTTTTTGGTTTTTTCTTTCCCCAAGGCCACTGCCACTGGAATATGTTCATATTCCCCTTCTTGCATCGACTTTCAGCGTTCTTTATGCTGTTCCACTTTCTTATTCCTTTCCTCTCCCTCTTTCTCAGACTTGGCTTCTCTCAGTTTTTCCATTTCTGTGCTTTGTCTGCTTTTCCTTAAGTGCTACATTTTAAAACAGAACACAGTTACAGAAAACCAACTAGAGTACTGCAAACCTAAGAGCAGCTGGGACAATCGATGAAATGTAAGAATGCTTTAAGTTAAGCATCTAGTGCTTTCCTGAAAAAGGATGGATTTAAGCATAGGCTTCGGTGCTATCCTCTGTCAGTGACTATGGATATATCTACACAACATACAGCAGTGAGCTGGCCTGTTCACGGTGACGGACTGAGACTAGCAGGGCTCAGAGTAACATTCTAAAAATAGTCTGGACCTCACCCCTTGGGCGGGAGCTCAGGCTCAGCAGCCCATCCCCCCAGACTAAGCTTCAGTGTTTTAGTCACAGCTTGGAAGCCAGATCTGCACATCTGTTTTTAGATGGGGTGCCAAGGTGCCCTGTTTTTAAAGGGACAACCCCCTGTTTAAGCTCTCCTTCAGGTGTCCCAATTTTTTCATAAAAGTAGGCAAATTGTCCTGTATTTTCTGTCTCTCCCCTCCCACCAGTACTGGTGGGTCCTATGGCTGGCTGGATCCTTGCTCACCAGGCTCCCATCCACCAGCAGTGAGTGGTGGGGGTCCAGTGGCTGGCTATGGGGTGGGTATACGCAGCTAGGGGGCTCAGCCGCTCTCCTGCTGGTCCATCAGTGCAGTCCCTGCTGTGTGCCTCCTCTTGGTCAGCAAGCCCTCTTCACTGTCTGTGCCATTTCCAGCTAGCATTGTCTGCTTGCTGCAGTGCCTGGTGACCGCAGGCTGGCGGTGGCTGGTTACCTGTTGCCTCTGCTACTGGCCCTTTACATGCTCCTCTCCAAGCTGTGCCCCTACATCTCCCAACCTGCCCAGATTCCCCGTTAGGATAAATCCTGCTCCCAGCACTGTGTGGAAAACCTACCTCTGGCCAGCTGGTTCAGCTCACCAACAGCCTGACTGGCAAGCTCCTTCCTCTCCTCACTGCCTCTGGCTGGGCTGCAGACAGCTCAAGACCCTCTGGCCTGAGACGCTGTCCAAGAGGGCCAAGCCACTGCGTGTGCCAAGGCCCCACACAACATTGGCATGGGGAAGTTCCTCTGCCACTCAGCTAAGCTCTGGAGTAGTGGGAAGGAAGTTATATTCAACCTGTGTGCAGCCCAGCCCCGCAGGTTCCTCAGCAGCTCCCCAGGCAGGGGCTTAGCATCCTCTTCACATGCTGTACCTGCCCTAGGTCCTGCCCCCAGGCAGTGCAGTGCTGCTCTGTCCCCTTGGTAACCTCATCTTTCTGAGCCACCTCTCAAAGACCCTGAGGGTCAGGTTCCTTTGGCCCCAGTGCACGAGGCATCCTTAAGGCTTAACCCCCTTCTTGTCCATGCTCTAGCCCAGAGACAGAACATGGTTGGGTTATGCCAGTGGCCAGCAGCAGCTTGGAGGTCTTAGCTGCTTTCCTGTGAGCAGAAAGAGACAAGCTGTTTGAATAAAAGTGATTTTTATCAGGTGGCCCCTATTCCACATGGGAAAATATGGTCACCCTACTTTTAGAGCACTAGGACAAACCCCACTGGTTCGACTGTGTCAACCTGGTCTGGGAGGCTCATGGCCACATGCTGGTCAACATACTGTAAATTAATAATCATTACCACCCATCCAGCTCACCATTTATATATACGGTTTATCATATAGTAGGAGATCTATGAATGAGTCACTTTTGGATCAATCTTCAAACCCTCCCACCACCCCCAACCCACCCCCCAAAAAAGAAAGAAAAGAAAATAATATTTTACTGCTTTCATCATCAAGTTGTTATGTGTTTGGAATTGTCATGTGTCAGGTTCATATTATATATTCATATTTATTAAAGTATCAAAAGACTTATTTCTACACTATTCTAGCACTAAGAGATCATACTACAGTATTCTCTGAAGTATTTATTTGTACAATTATGTAAGAGTGGTCCAGGTTTTACTCAGGCAAAACTACCACTGAAGTTATTAGCCTATGAGTGCAGGCCCTGCATTTGCACTATCTTTCCTCATTTGCCACACCATCCTCTTCTCTGTAACATTTTTAAAATCATCACACTGCAAACATGAGACCTCAAAAATGTAAACACTACATTGTACATAAGTAATCAAAGCAGCTTTGTGGCAGTTTTCAAGTCATCTAATAAAATTCCGGAACCATGATTTCACAATGACAACATAAGGAAATAGCTATGGTGTAATGGTGCCTGGATTGACTAAAGAATATGTCTATTGGGCCTGGTCTCTGGGTCTGACCAAGCTTTTACCAGTATAGTCCCTGAGAGAGAGGGAACAAACGTACCTATATACCATTTTAAACCCTGTTCAACTACTAGATAAGTGTGGGCAACCTGTGGGTTGGGGGCTGCATGTGGTCTATGAGACATAGGCTAAGCGTGCAAGCAAAATTTACTGTTGCCCACGCACAGGTTTGTCAGATTCCACTGGTTTCCATCTGCATAGATTTTTTTCCTCGTGGTATTACTAAAGTGACATGCACTTAAAGCAAGGGCACGTGAAGTGAGGTGCATACTGACCGCACACAGCATTCACTGTGAGAGCCATGTGCTCCCTCTGGATCCAATCAAAGCACTATTATGGTTCAGGCAGCACACCAGGAAATTATAAGGCTATGTCTACACTACGGGACACTCAGCAATGGCTATGTCTGCACTATGGGATGCTCAGCAATGGCTATGTCTGCACTATGGGATGCTCAGAATGACAGGTCACAAGAGAAGAGCACACGCACCTGAATCTGGCTTTTAAACAGCCAAAGGCACATTCCACCACCATTCTGCACTGTAGTTGAAGCATTCCTTACTGCGGCGCGTCCAGGGTGCCTGTATATGGCTTCATGAACCAAGGGAGCAGAGGGTAAGCAGGGTCACCCGATCTCACTATGGGCATCTCCATGTTGTCAATCTTGATTTTCTGTTCTGGGAAGAAAGTCCCATCCTGGAGCTTTCTGTACAGACCAGAATTTCTAAAGGTGCACTCATCATGCACCTTTCCCAACCATCCTACACAGATGTCCATGAAATCACCTTTGTGATTCACCAACAACTGCAATGCCCTGGAGAAGTAGCCAAGCCATCCGTTATGTGCTTCATATTTCCCAGTCAGGGTCTTCCACATCAGACAGTCACAGATTCCACTGCTGACCTCGAATTGATTTCCCACTGATCAGTAGCTATTGAGCATTGCAAACTTCCACAGAGCAATTGCCAAGCCTTTGTGAACTGTCAAAGCAGGTCTCATTTTGGTATTGAAGAACTTCAGGGCAGGGGACACAAATCACAAAGTTCCATTAAAGTGGCCTCACGCATATGGAAGTTCTGCACCCACTGCTGGTCACCCTAGACCTCCAAAATGATATGGTCCCACCAGTGGGTGCTGGTTTCGCATCTCCAGAACTGGTGCACCACTGCAAGCAATGCATCCAGGGCAGCCAGCAGCTCTGCACTCCTGTGCTCCACTTCTTCAGCATCACCATCCAAATCATCCACATCCATCTCATCCTCACACTGGCTTTGTCTAATAAAATACTGCACGACACTTCAGGAAGTGGCCATATCACACTGTGCAATGACTGTATGCAGTTCAAGATCCATGTTAGTGCCATGCAGCAGCATGACAGGCTTTTGAAAAACATCCTGGAAAATGGTGTGAAATTCCTCGAACTGGCCGTTTGTTATCCAACCACAGAGAGGGTGAGGGAATTGTACTCTGGGACGATGACATCAGACACCCACAAGCACTTGCAATGCATTTTTTCCCCAAGAGACACTGGCACAAAAGGCCAGAATGCAAAGGGGCAACAGGCACTGTGGGATAGGTACCCACAATGCATTGCTGATGCAGCAAACTTAAGTAAGGCAATGGAAATACGCTATGTTGACTTTCTGTATATTTGCAGATACTCATCTTGAACTTCATAAAATCTAGCAGTAAAATATTGACTTCAATAAATTTGATTTTATTCATAGTGTAGACATAGGCTAAGTGTGCAAGCAAAATTAGAAGAACTACCCTATCTCAAGAGACTACTTTGGTTACCCCAGTCTTGCGGCCCACTGAGATGGAGAGTGCCACTCATGCAGCCCACTCACTAGCATAGCTTGCCTGTCCTGCATCCTATAATCAGGCAAAAGATTGTTCTAGCACCAAGATATCATATTGCAGTGTACTGGTCACTTCCACTTCTTTGCTACATCCCTACATCAGGAGGAACTGCAGGGGTGGCTGTCACAGAGATGCTGATATCTACTCTTTGCCATTGGAATAGTCCCCTGTGAAATGGGAACTCTTCAGCTGGCCATCTAGGTGAGCATTAAGCCTGTTGTCCACCATTGGAATGGACCAAAGTAGCCAAAGTCTATCCTTGACTATACAGAATAAAAAGTTTGGGTTTTTTTATAAAGTGAAATAGCTATTTGCAGAATAAATATAATAAAGATACACTTGGCTTATAACCAACACTCAGCTCTACACTGATATTCTATGGCAAATCTGAATTATGTTTATACAATTATTATAATGTGCATGGCATTTACTTAAGTGTTTAATAAATAGTCTCTTTCATTATTGCAGGATTAGCTTCCACAAGGATAAATAAAGCTTTTTAGTATTAGCATTCTATACTTTGTAATTATAAGCAGTTTGAGGTTATTGTTTTGCAGCCTTCTAATTAAAATATATTTTATTCTTCACAATGTTGTTTTGCAAATCATCGATTTAATTCTGTTCTCACTTACATCAGTTTTACATAAATATGTGCAAACAGAAGCCAGAGCTCTAATGTGGTATAGACTAGGTTTTTTCAACCCATGGATTGGGACCCACAAATGGATCATAATGTTTCAAAGGTCGCGTGGCAGCTCCATTTCCACAGTGCATGTTCCAAGCACTGCAACCTCCGGGGTCCCAGCCAGCTCCACTCAGTTTTGGACAAGCCTTTATGATGACAGAAATCTGTGTAGACCAAATTTGAGTGAGTGGCACTGCAAGTCCATGAGACAGGTCACAACTCCACCCACACAAATTTGGTCCTGTCTGGGGAGTGGGGCCAGACCCAAGCAGTGCTGCAATCCTGGAAATTGCTGTGCCTGGAGGTGAAAGCCAAGCCAGCCCCACAGCATATTAACTATATCTACAGGGTGAGTGCCAAGTGGGAGCAAAACTACCCCAACGCCATCTCAGTGAGGCACCAGGCAGGGAATGTGACTTCCACCCCTTGGACTCACATCAGTGGGCCACCCCTCCTGTCTGGGTTGGGGGAAGCATAACCAAAACATTGGGGGAGGCATGTGATCCCATATCTGCCCCCCCCCCAGCTCTTCGTTGTCTCTGGTAAGAGGTGCAAAAATACTTGCTCACCCCGGTACTAAAAAGCCTAGTTACTGCTCTGCCCCGGGCCTCATATGTAACTATGATACATTTATAAAGGATATAAACTATGCTCTGAACCTAGCACTGTTCTGCTCTTTGTACAGATAGAGGTTCAGATCCTAAGCCCTCTGAGAAATTAATTCCAATTAATTCCCCACCCCTGCTTACTATTCATCCTTGTTACCTGTAACTGCAGATAGGAACTTTTTTTTTCCCCCCATTTCAATACAGAGGTGATTGTATTATACTCAACCAAGATATAAAAATATTGAATTTGAATTTTGTATCGCAGAATAGTTGTTTCACATATTGGACACTATAATAATACTTTGCACAGCTACAGTCTTTCATCCAAGGATATCATAGCATTTTAAAACAAATAATTATGCTCCAATTAACTCATGTCTCTGAGCAGGTGATGTGTATTGAAGGATCACAAAGCTATTCCTTGAACTTCTTTAACAAATACTCAACTTTCATTTAATAAAATAAATGGTTTACAAGGAGCGCTGAAGATCAAACAGCAGTTTGACCAGCTTCCTAAAAGCTGTTTTCCTCCACTGCTTTCAAGCTGTGCTGCTCAGTTTGTGGAGTGATTAATTTAATACAGGTGCAGACAAGAACGTTCATTGTAGAAATGCACTGTCTCCTTGTCTATTTCCTGGTGCTTCAACCAACAAGAGTATCTGAGGCAATTCACCAAGGGTCTTATGCTCTATGCCACTTAGGGCAAGGCTATGCTACAGCACTGGCTCAGCTACACCCGAGCAGCATGAAGGGGGAGTGACTGCTTGTTCACACAACTACTCCACCTCAGTGAGAAGTGGATGTTATGTCAGCGGGAGAGCATCTCCCACCGACATAGCACTGTTGGGTACAATGCCAAATTTGTACATCACTTGGGGAATTAAAGGGAGGGAGATAGTTCATGCCACTGAGTGCCATAAGCGCTAAGGGAAGCCTGGTCTAGTAGTGGTAATGCCTAGCATCTGGGTATACCAGGCAAGGGAGTCAGGTGCCTTCGTTCCCAGCACAGTTCATAAGGAAAGTTGGGCATTTAAACATGGTAGCCACAAAAGCCAGCGGGATGGGGGAGGGGGAAGCCACATAGGTTTGCCAATAGCAAGTGCTAGGAAAGTGTATGTGACCTGAACCCCACCCTTTGCTGAAATGCCTTTGGGAGTCCGGGCCTATTGGCCTAGATTGTTTTTGGAAGTCATGGGAAGGGAAGGCATGGCCCCAGGCCTTCCCTTGTGTGGTCTGTCACCCAGGGGCTACGGTAGTCACCCGGGCTGTGTAAGAGACTGGTTCGGTTTCCCGCGCTCCCCGAGAAGGGATCGCAACGGAAGCCTCCCCCAGCCGTTCCCTCGAGCGCCAGTCTCACACCCCGTGGCACAGAGGCACTGCTGAAAGGTGAGTTTATTGTTGCCGCGCCGCACGAGGCACATAACAATGAGTGATGGACCCAGGAGCGCGGGACCCCAAAGGCACGTGGCTGGGGCTCCCCTGGGGTCACCGGGCTCCAGGGACCAGCTGCAACAGAGGGTTCGCACCCGGAGCTACACGCAACACGGGCCGCGGCAGCTGCGAGGCGACTCCACCGGCCGCACCACCAAGCTGCAGCGAGAGCCCTTCGCGGGCTCGTCCGACCCGGAACGCGGCGTCTGTTTAGGACCCGACGGCAGCCGTGCGGGGAGGTCGCCCAAAGGAGCGGCCTGACGCAAGCGGCAGGGCCAGCAAGCTGCCCGCTGATAGGCTGATGCGGGGCGTTCCGCCTCTCTCTCCTCTCGGCCCTGTTCAGTCCGCGCCGGCGAGTGGCGGAAGAACAGCGTCCGGGCCTCGCTCCGCGAACTCACTGGGGCAGGGGCGCGCGCCGGGAGCCGCTACGAGCCGCCCAAGAGGCCGACCGCCCCCGCGCGGCAGCATGAGCGGCTCCTCTGGGCGCGCCCGCCGCTGAGCCGCGACCGCCCGCCGCCCCCGGGGCCTTTCGGATGCTCGCGGCCCCCCCGGGCTGAGGATGCTGAAGATGAAGCTGCCGCTGAAGCAGACGAGCCACCGGACGGAGGAGGCGGCGGGGCTGGGGCTGAAGGAGCCCGGCAGCCTGGACTGCCACCTCCAGCTGCAGCAGGTGCCCCGGCCGCCTCCCCGAGGCGGGGCGTCGGCGGGGTGCGGGCGGGAGCGGCCCAGCCAGCTGCCTGGCTTGGGCCCGGGGCCTGGGCCTGGGCCGCCACCGGCTCCTGTCGCGGGCGCGGCGGCCGCCCGCACGGACAAGGAGACGGTGTACGAGTGGTTCGGGCTGGTGCTGGGCTCGGCGCAGCGGCTGGAGTTCATGGTGGGGCTGCTGGACTTGTGCAACCCGCTGGAGCTGCGTTTCCTGGGCTCCTGCCTGGAGGACCTGGCCCGCAAGGACTACCACTGCCTGCGCGACGCTGAGGCCAAGGCCAACGGGCTCAGCGACCCCGGGCAGCTGAGGGACTTCCGAGACCCGGCCGTGCGCTCCAAGCTCATCGTCTATCTGGCACTGCTGGGCTCGGAGAACCGAGAGGCCGCCGGTCGCCTCCACTCCCTGCTGCCCCAGGTGGACTATGTCCTGCAGAGCTGCGGGGTCCGGCTCGGGGAGGAGGAGGGGTCCGAAGAGGACATGGACGGGCCTGGAGAAAACGGCCAGCCCCTCCCTATTGAGAGGCTAGGCATCGGGGCGCAGGAGGAGCTGCTGCTGCTGTTCACCATGGCCTCGCTGCACCCCGCCTTCTCTTTCCACCAGCGGGTCACCCTGAGGGAGCACTTGGAGCGGCTGCGGAGTGCCCTTTGTGGGGACCAGGAGGAGGGTGGCTTCTGCCCTACAGCTCAGGTACCAGAGCGCCCACCCAAGTTTCTAGACAGCGGTCTATTTCTCCTTTTATCTTCCACCGCTTCCCACGTGCTCTCTCGGGCTCTTCTCTCTCCCCACCCCCTCCAGCTTCCCAGAGAGTGAGGCCCACACACCCCCATCCTCTACTTCTTACTGTAAGAATTTCCCCTTATGACATAATAGTGACTGAAAGTGGTTCTGGGCGGAGAGGGGGTTCTCCCTGGTAGCTGTATGCAGAGCTGACTGCTGTGTATAGTAAGTACTAGGGTGCAAAACAGTAACTAGTGCAGTAGGCTTCTTAAACACGCTTGGAGCACTGAAGTCACCACCATAAATCATATTTATGATCTACATAAATTTTGGCTATCTAAAGCTGTGGGCCCCCTTTTGAAAAGGTTACCACCAAAAGAGATTACACGTTACACATAGGCTTTAGTGATGGGGATCAGTATTTTGTAGTTACTGAAAGGCTAGTTGCCAATGTAAATGTAGGCAAGAGATCATGGCCTTTTTAGTGGAACAGTGGGTTTTATGTTAAAACTAGCTTCTGTATGGCTTCTTGAATAGGCAGGGATCAGGAGTGTAAAGCCATGTCTGAGTTGGAAACTGCAGGTATAGCTGTTCTGGGATAACACCATAGCATAGATGTGCTTTATGCTGATGGAACGGGTTTTTGTCAGAGTACCAACACCACTTTTCCAAACAAAAGTAGCTACAATGACAGAAGTAGAAGTAGTTTTTGACTTGACATAGTTGCATTTGCGCTGTAGGTTATTTTGGATATGTCACTTGGGATTGTGGTTTTTTCCCATGCCTGTCTAAAACAAAAAAGCAGTCAAGTAGCAGTTTAAAGACTAACAAAATAATTTATTAGGTGAGCTTTTGTGGGACAGACCCACCTGTCTGAGTTATTTACATCAACCTAGCTTTTAGATAAAGCCTTTGAGTGGCCCCAGAACAGCAACATCTGTAAGAAGGCTGAAGACGAATGTACATTAGGAGATGATAGTAGTGGTTTTACAATGTAAAGCAAATTGAAATGTCAAAACTAGAATTTGTTTTAAGTGAACAGCCCAATTTCTGAGTAGCTATTAAGGAAAGGCACTGCAGCAAGTGGGTCATCAGTGGAAGTGAAGTCTTTCACTTGATGACACAAAATAGTTTTTCCATAAGAATCATCTGTAGTGAAACTCGAAATTTTACTAAGTAGTCTTAATTTATGGTCTGTGTTTTTGAATTTTTTTTAAACTTCAATAATTTATCATTTCAGTCTCTGCCATCTTTTATGGCTCAGCAGTTTAGTCTTGTGATGGTTTCTTCCTTAAGAGGAACAAAGAGTTTGAGTAGGGTACCTGCAATATGTAGGTTCTTCACTGTAGAAGTAATACTAGTGATTCATGACCACTTACAATGCCACCACTAGGATGGAATAGCAAGGCAGCAGTCAGATGAAAATTTGTAATTGTGAACAAAAAAGAGAAGAACTTTTTTCCAGGGACACCATGGCAAACTCTTATGCAATGTGTCTTGGCATACTTAAGGATCAGACGGGCATCAATTTCTAAGGTATTGTGCATCTTAAGTAATCACTCAACTCTGGCTTTAAACTATTCAGTTAGCAGGTAAGCAGCAAATGAGTGAGTGTTCTGATGCTGAAATCTTAACAAATTCACATAAACTGTAAAATAAAGTGGCCGTATCTTATTTTGGTGAATTCATCTGCATCAAATACAGCTATAACACACACCAGGATTTACTGCGTGAGGAGAGTTGGCTGTAGTAAATGCTAAGTTACCTGACAGTGCTTTATATTGGGTGTGCAATGTGGATAAGTATGAAGGTACTCTTTCAAACTGAAATTAGAAGATAGTAAATAAGGGCAGGTCCACACTAGATCTGAAAATAGATCGTAGATACCCCATTCCAGCTATGCATCTATGATCCACTTGCCTGACCATCCTCAGA
Source organism: Carettochelys insculpta (assembly GCF_033958435.1). Lineage (NCBI taxonomy): Eukaryota > Metazoa > Chordata > Testudines > Carettochelyidae > Carettochelys > Carettochelys insculpta. The sequence continues at coordinate 132,428,229 of NC_134138.1, read as the reverse complement.
TGAGGCAGGTTGACAGAAGAAACTCTCCCATCCACCTCCCTTACTCCTCACAGTAATGAGGAGTACAGGGGCTGACTGTTGAGCCCTAATAGTTCAATTTCATGCATTCCCACTTGGTGCCTGAAATCAACCTCCAGAAGATTGACCCTGATTGGGTTGATCTTCTGGTAAGTGTAGATGTACCCTAGATGATGTGCCACACGCCTCTAGAGGCTCAACCAGGCCATTGTTACTGACAAGGGCCCAGGTCCACAGCAGGCTTAGGTGTCTAAATAGGGTGACCAGTGTCCTATTTTTAAAGGGACAGTCCTGTATTTGAGGCCTCCTGCATGTTTCCTAACTTTTCTTAAAAAATGGGCAAATTGTCCTGTATTTTATGTTTCCTCCCCCATTAGTATTAGTAGGTTTTGCTGCTGGCCAGATCTCTGCTCCCCATCCATCCAAGAGCAGTGAGCTGGGGGGAAGGAGGCGGTGGGAGAGGGTCTGGTGGGTAATGAGGGGGCTGAATTTGTAAGGTTGGTGAGTAAAGCTGCAGTCCATGGAGCCAGACTGGTTCATCTGCAGAGCATATGTTGTGTGCTGGCTCTGTAATGGAAAGCTTTTTCCACCCTGCCCCTCCCCTGAACTTTCAGGGGTTAGCAACTTCTTCACTCACCACTTACCCCCTTCCCCACAGGAAGAACAGGGGTACTCTATCCTCTATCTCCTGGTTAAGCCACTTATCTGGCCAGGCTCTGTGGCCACAGAAGTTCATGGGTCATGTTTTTCTCTGAGTCCTGCTGCACAGTGTATACACACCCTGTAGCCAGGGGACTGGAGCGATGAGCTGTGCAAGGCCATGGCCCAGGTCATCCCTTCCTCCTCTGTAGCAGCAAGCAGCTCCCCTTGCACAGTGCCAAAAGGTTTTTGCCCACCATGTTCTGGGGGTGAAATTGGCAGAAATTTGGGGAAGTTGTGCCTATGTATGCTCCCTCTCTATGTGGTGTTGCCTTGTGATGATGCAGCACCAGGTTTTCCTGGTGGGGGCGGGAGAGAGGGGGGGGGTGTCACTCTCTGTGACTGGTAAGGCCTTAAAGATAGAATCTGACTACACAGTATTTCTTTTTAAGGAGGGGGTCACTAAAGTCAACTTAATGCTAATTTGAACATTGTACTGCATAATTCTGATTGCTGTTGAACTCACTTGAGTATGAGTAATTTTACAAGGTGTCTTGTATTCAGCATAGGAAAATATGGTGACCCTACATCTAAACCCTAGATTAGGATGCAGACTTCTGCAAAACCAGGTAGGGCTGTGTACTCTACAGCCATCTGTTGACAGTTCATGTCCGCACGTAAAAGTGGATCGCGCTGTCAATCTGCTATCGACAGTGTGTGGCTGGGCAGTCCGGCTGCTCTCTTGACAGAATGGCCAACCAGAAAAGCACAGCAGACAGAGCTGCCCAGTGACCCAGAAGTGCTATCGACAGAGGGCCCCCAGGAGTGTCCACACAACTTTTTGTCGATGGACTCTGTCAAGAAGGGCATTCTGTCTTGTGGGGGAGAGGCAGAATGTTGTCGACAAAAGTGCAAAGTTCTATTGACAGTATGTTGACAGAATGCATTTTTAGTGTGGATGCTCTGAATTTCAAGAAAACTCTCTAGTGTAGGTGTAGCTTACATGTTTGCATTTCTGGTACTTCCTCTGCATGTCTCCCAGTCTGTGACCCAGAGTGATTCACAAACCTTGGGGATCAGAACAAAAAGCAGTCAAGTAGCACTTTAAAGACTAGCAAAATGGTTTATTAGGTGAGCTTTCGTGGGACAGACCCACTTCTTCAGACCATAGCCAGACCAGAACAGACTCAATATTTAAGGCACAGAGAACCAAAAACAGTAAGCAAGGAGGACAAATCTTGCTTACTGTTTTTGGTTCTCTGTGCCTTAAATATTGAGTCTGTTCTGGTCTGGCTATGGTCTGAAGAAGTGGGTCTGTCCCACGAAAGCTCACCTAATAAACCATTTTGCTAGTCTTTAAAGTGCTACTTGACTGCTTTTTGTTTTGATAGTGTATAGACTAGCACGGCTTCCTCTCTGTTACTAAACCTTGGGGATGTTTGTCTGAATAGTTTGTGAGGTTTATTACAGGTGGTGTTCAAGAGGCTGCCTGGCAGATTTGTGTCCCATTCAAAATGTGGTCACTAGAGGATGTAATGTTGGTGGGAGCGCCCACCTTCATAGCTCTGAGTTCAGTGGTTGGGTCACTCAGCTGGGATGTGGTAGGCCTGGGTTCATTTCCACCCTCTGTTGCAGGGGAGAGAGTACTTGAACAGGGATTGCCCAGGTCTGCACTTTAGAATTCTCAGGGGGCTCCCTCCTGTTGTAGCAGTTCCACTGTGAATAAATAATGAATGATTAGAGCCTAGGGACTGGATCCTGGGGGTCTCGTACATGAGGTGGATGTCCCAACCCCGGTGTAGTCACTCTTTGGGCTCTGTTTAATATTGAAGTACATATCTATGGTAGATCCTTTGGGCCAGAGAGAGAGAGAATTCCCTATGTTGGGACCTGAACACACAATTTGGCTTTGTGGATCAATGTTCCCATGATTTTTCTTGCTGCCATGATGCTCAGCATTCAAGTCCCTTTGTGGAGTGTAGCCATGGAGGCTGTTCTTCATACCAGTTTAGCTTTAGTTTAAAGTGATTAACAAAGTGAGAGCTTTTTAACATAGTCCATACTAAATAAAATGCAATAATAGCCAAATCAGCCTGGCACTGCCCTCAGGTCATATTCTATAGTTTACACTGAACTGAAGCTGCTTCATCACCTTCCTCCTCCCAGTTTTTATAATTCTAAATACATAGACTGTTTCCTGGGATTGACTGGATGGCAAAAGCAGGTGGATGGATCTTGTCTAAAGATGCAGTCAGTTTCCAATCAAGTAACTGCCAGTTAAACCATAGGGGGCAATGTGGTTGGAGGCCTTGCCATTGATTTGTTGTGGCCTTGAGCAAGTAACTTGATCTGGAGGTCCCACTTTACAAATAGGAGGTAAAATACCCTTCCTATCCCACAAGGGAGTCCTGGGTTTGTCTGTGCACCTCTTCTAATAGGTGAAGTGTTAATTAGTGAAAATTTAGTGGAATATGCAAACACTGGGAGGTGCACTGAAGGAGTCAGGGGAAATAACAGATGGGGCAGAAGGGGTGTCCCGACCCCGGCTCCCCCGACCAGCGGCCCTATTTTTTCAGTAGCTTGTACCAGGAGTTTCTAGCTGGTTGGTTTCTGCTGGGCTTTTCTACTGCTGCAGTCCGTGTTTGTCAGTTCGTTACCGGCGGGAGCCCCCAGGGCAGGTGTGGTGTTGGCTCCTTTAGCCCAGAGGTGGGAAGCGAGAACACTGATCTGCCCAAAACTCGTTCCCCCAGGAACAGCCGCATAGAGGGCTTTGGCAGTGGCAGGGCTACCAGCGGTACAAGAGCAGGGAAATGCGGACTCTCCGATGGCCACCCACGGGGGCACGTGCCAAGGGGCTGCTGCCTGAGGAGGGAAGAAGCCTGCCCCAGGAGAGGGGGGCCGCCTTGGATGTGGGGAGAGAAGAGATGCGGGGAAGGTGCTTCCTGGTCCGGGGTGGGGAGGGACCCGCGCGCTTTTGGGGTGGAGGTTCGCTCTGGTCTTGTCGTGTTAGCTGCGGGAGGGCTGAGCGAGTCACTTTGGCTTCCCGCCCCGATTCAAAATGGCGGCGATAGAGGCGACCCTCCCTCTTCACGTGATCTCGTGCCTTCCCGGGGGGCGGAGTTTCCGTTACGTGACAAGATGTCGCTGGTTCGTTCTGGTGGCCTCCGGCCCCTTGCGCGCCGCCTTTTGCGCGAGGATTGGTGGGAGGGAGTGGGGAGGAGGCGGAAAGAGGAACGCTGCGGCAGCAGGAGCCCGCCCGTTAGGACGGGGGCGTGCGGCCGGCCAATGGGAGGGCGCAGTGGTGGCGCGTGCAGGTCGCTGTTCGGGGTGAGGATGGCATAGGGGCGCGAGCCGAAATGCGTAAAGCTGAGAACCGCCCCTCCTTTTCCGGGCCGCGTCACGGGGGGGGCAGGCAGAGATTTTGCTCGCAGCCCGCACTGCGTGTCCTTGTCACCGGCCTCTCTGACTGAGCCGCGTGTCGCCATCGTGCCGGGGAGCAGCCGGGACAACCTCTCTAGGGCGGATCCCGCCCGGAGGTGGGGAGTCTCCAGCTGTCGGGCGTACAGCAAGTGCAGTTTGAGGGATTCCTCTGGCTTCCTAGCGCCGTGCCCCACCGGCAGTGTGTGGTCTCCCTCGAGCATCTGCAGGAGAGCCTCACCTAGCCTCTCTCAGATCTTGCTCACCTGGTAAATCACCACAACACTAAGCATAGACATAACATACAGGGACAGCTCCCAGGGACTTTGGTTATCCTTCATTCAGTGTCCAAAAAGTCAAATTTTACTGTCTTTAAATAGATGACAAGCTTTGAAATCGAAGCTTCCATTTATATTGTGCAGAATTCATAATTTTTGTGTGGTTTTGAGGGATAATGTCAACCCTTGAAAGCATTTTTCTCATTTTAATATTTTCACAATTCTTGGAAATAATGGGTGGTTAGGCTCGACTGTAGACATTGGTATACAAGCAGTAAAAGCTTGTACCTGAAAGCAAATTGTCAACATCCCATGTCAAAATATATGAAGTATTCATCCTTGTCAAACATCAGTATTATTGAAGATCTTGCTTTAAAGAGTGTCTTTTGACATGCACTGCAGTGAACGTACCTTGTTGCTCATTGTGGTCTCATCTCTTTAGGTTCCTCTGTCTTATGCCATACTTTTTTCATTGAGAAATGATCAAAGTGGAGCATAACTTCACACTGCAAAATTAGCCCATACAGAAAATTGAGGCTAGTTGCTGAGCAGAGTCTAAAGGGATATCTTTAGAAAATAGATTTATCGTTATCTGGGTACATGTTGCTGATTAGAGACCAAGACTAAAAGTAACACTTATGTTAATCGTGTAATAAAAACAGTTTTAGTGGCAAAAAGGACAAGTGGAAGTGAGAACTCACCTCTTTTGTATTCCCCGCAAATGGTTGGCAGAACAGGAGTGATAGCTGATCCATTCTTCACTTCATAACTTGAGATAAAACAAGCTTATCAACCTATGTGTAGGTGACTTTTCAGTTTTTGAATACACAATAAGTGAAAACGCTTCCATCAAAATCCTGTTAATAAAATGATTTCTCATGTAAGTGCTTTTTGTTAATGATAAAGTGCTTCAATCTTCAATGTGTTTATTTTCACACCATCCTTATGAGATAGCGAAGAGTTATCCCCATTTTACAGATCAGAAAATGAGGCATAGAGGCTTAAGTGGCTGGTCCTGAGTCACCCAAGAAAGCATAGGGAATTGGATTTGGAATATCTTGAGTTTAGATTAGTGCCCTAACCACTAGTCTTTCCACATGTAATGTAAATAAAACAAAGCATTTGCAAATCTCTGATTACTCTATCACAGTGTCTTGGAAACATTACCACAATTAGTCATGATAGGAAGTGTCAAGGTAGCATTTCAATGGGTATACACCTAATTCTACTGATTTAACTTAACAGTGCATTTCTTCTGTAAGTAGTCACTTAGGGTATGTCTATAGTTACCAGGAGATAAACCCAGTCAGGGTTTATCTTCCTGGGATTCAATCTTGCTTGCCCAGTAGGGGATGCATGAAGTCAAACTATTAGAGCTCAACAGTGAACTGTGATTCTCTTCATTGTTGTAAGGGAGGTCGATAAGAGAGTTTCTCCCCTCAACCTCCCTCTCTACTGCCCTGTTAAATCAATCCTGGATATGTTGATTCCATATATGCAGTTGTCATAGCTGGAACTGTGTATCTAGGATCGACTTTCAGGTTTACTACAGGCCTTCCCTTAGCCTGGAAATTTGTGCACCTATGCAGTTTCACTTTAGTTTCGATTCCCATTTTTTTTAAGAAAAAAAATGAAACCACAGGCAAATTATTAGAAAAATTGTTTGATTAAACATCAGGAGTTTGCTTCAGGTAACGTGGGCTGGTCTGTAATGCTGTTAGCATCAACATGGGTACAGTAGTAATTTCATAGCTAAAGTTTTTAAAATGAGATTTCTGATCAGTTTTAATCCTTTTTCCTCCCAACTTCTTGGGAAGCCTATTTAACTGTCTTGCCAGCTGAGATCCTCTTAAAGATGAGGTTTTAATTTTATTGGGGTATATATTGTATTTTAAAAACATCTCTGAAAACTTGTTCTTGTTTCGAGCAGCCTCTTCTAAGGGAGGGTGGGCGTGGGGTTATTTTTGGAATTGCTTGGTTTATATTTGCTGTCTGAGGCTTCAAGCTTAATATTGTCAGCCTTAGGTATTTTTATGCCTTTGAATTCTGTAGGCATAGTTTGTATACTAGTCTAGGAATGATTGTTAGGATTTTGATTCTTTGCAGTTATTTCTGTAATATAGGCTATATCGCTGCTAATATTTTTTTTGTAAAGGTCTGAATGTCTTGGGCAAGGTCCATATTCTAAAGGGAAAAATTCAAAGAAAATATTTCAAGGTCCTTCTCAAAGCATCTGGCAATTAGAATTTAGCCTGTGGGGATACCTATTAAATACTGCCAGCTATATAACAATATGAAGAGATAAATATGGTATGTCTCGCTGCAAAGAGATACAGAGCAGCAATTCTTTTTATTGTTCTCTGTCCTGCCCTACTGCCTTGCAGATCCAGAGAGTTGGAGCAGTTGAAACTGCCTCCTGGAGTCACCAGGTATTGAGGCTATTGAACAAATTTGAAACTGAACAAACACAATGTTTAGGGTCATGGGATTGGGACTGGGGATTAGGGAAAGAGACTCTACATCCAGAGTGCAAGTTTTTGGTATTCTGGGAAACTTCAGGGTGAAATTGTTAGGCTGTGTCTACACTACAAAAAAAAGCTTTCAAATTGCTTACTTCAAAGGACAACTTTGAAGTAAGAAACTTTGAAGTAGAGCGTCTACACACACCCTACTTTGAAGTAGGACACTACTCCATTCCCTGCTTCGGGAATGGAGTAAGCACTTTAAAGTTGGGTTACCTACTTCAGGGTTAATGTTGAAGTAAGAGGAAAAAGTATATAGACTCTGCTGGCTACTTTGAAGTTAGTTCCTAGTGTAGAACACAGTATTAGTAAAATCGGTCCCCATCATACTGTATTTATAGCTGGGGTAATTTTTTCCATTGTGAATTACTTTTACATTTATCCACGTTAAATTTCATTTGCCATTTTGTTCTGTCACTCAGTTTTGTGAGATCCTTTTTAAGTTCTTCACTGTTTGCTTAGGTCTTCATTCTCTTGAGTAGTTTTAGTATTGTCTGCAAACTTGGGAAATCTGAGTTCCAGGCTCAGCAATAGAATGTCTATGACATGGGGCAAATCAGTTAATCTCTGCCAGCTTCCCTTTTCCCACCTATTTAGATTGTAAGCTCTTTGGGACAAGGACTTTATTAAAAGCTGTACACCCAAGATAATAGGTTGATTTGTGTCTTCAGGGTACTGTAATTCACATAATAAAAAATGAATGTTTTATTCAGCTACTCAGAATTACCTGATGGATTTGAAAAAGCCATTATCTGCCACTTCTCATTCAAATGTTTTAACTGAGAAAAATAGCTTGGCAGAAATTCAGAACTGGTATTGTGTGAAATCTCAGATCAGTGTATTAATGCCCATAATGGCAGGTGGTTTAGGATAGATTATCTGTTCTTGCATCATAGACCACAAGGTCTATAGCACGCCTACAATTCTACAAAAACCTCTTATCACTAGCCTGCATAAAGTTCAGTAATGGAACATAGGGCTTATTTAGTGGGATCTTTTTGAATTGTCCATGAAAATTAACATTTTATTTGAAATTATCTGAATGTTAATGAATATTGACGTTCCTCTTCAGATGATGATTTTCAGTATCTAAAATGGTCTGAAATAATTGTAGCTAGAGCATGTAGTGAGCAGGACTCAGGTCAGATCTCCAAATAGTTAATGTTGGGGTTGGCTACTGACCATTCTAGAAGGTTGTTTAATAGAACTTTGAGATCATGGAAGTCAGAGAGGTGTTGTCTGAAGTAACCCCTTTCAGAAGAATCATGTAAGTCAGTTGTAAACAAATGGTTTCTTTTTACAGCTTATTTTGCCTTAACAGGTTATGGCAAAACACACCACCTTTCTTGTGGCTAGTCTTCCTTTTACAAGAATGGAACATACTAGGTTTTAATTGCCTTAGATTCTAAGGCAGATTTATTTTGAGCGATGCTCAGTTGTCACAGTGCTGCATATACAATTGATGTCTCCTGCCAGACACATCTAGCTAGGTTCTTATCACTTGTATACCTTCTGAAGATGGGTTTAAATTGGAAGAATAGAAAGGTCAGTATGCTGCTGGTACCTATTTTTAAAATGTTTCTGTATAGTCTGACTTTACATTCCAGACAAGTGAGTAATTTTTGCTTTGTATAGCTTTTTACATACTGGAGTACAAAACACAGTTGCTCTTTCTCTGTTACCCTGACCTGCATGCCTCTGAAAAGAACTCTGCTTCTGGATAATATTCCTCTGGCTTTAAACAGGAGCTAAGTGTCTCTCTACCGGGGTAGGTCAGTACTAAACTGAATGAGGGGGAAACAAACTGTACATCCAGAGTGCAAGTTTTAGCATTCTAGAAAACTTTACTGTGAAACTCTTAGTAAAATTAGCCCCTGCCATGCTATATATATAGGTGGGGGGGTTACTTTTTCCAATGTGCATTAGTTTACATTTATCCACATTACATTTCATTTGCCATTTTGTTGCCCAATCACTCAGTTTTGTGAGATCCTTTTGAAATTCTTCACAGTCTGCTTTAATCTTAACTACCTGGAACAGTTTAGTATCATCTGCAAACTTTGCCACCTCGCAGTTTACCCCTGTCTCCAGATCGCTTATGAATAAGTTGAATATGATTTGGTTTTTAGGATTGACCCTTGGGGAATACCACTAATTACTCCTCTCCATTCTGGAAACTTACCATTATTCCTACCCCATTTCCTGTCGTTAGCCAGTTTTCAATCCATGAAAAGATCTTGCCTCTTCTCCCACGACAACTTAATTTGCGTAAGAGCCTTTGGTGAGGGACCTTGTCAAAGGCTTTTTGGAAATCTACATACACTATATCTACTGGATCCCCATTGTCTACAAGATTGTTGATCCCTTCAGAGAACTCTAATAGATTAGTAAGACATGATTTCCCTTTACAGAAACCATGTTGACTTTTGATCAACAAATTATGTTCTTCTATTAGTCTGACAATTTTATTCTTTACTATGGTTTGAACTAGTTTGCCCAGTACTGACATTAGGCTTACTGGTCTGTAATTGCCAGGATCAACTGTAGAGCCCTGTTTAAATATTGGCGTTATGTTAACTATCTTCCAGTTGTTGGGTGCAGAAGCTGATTTAAAGGATAGTTTACAAACCATAGTTCTGAAAGAACTCAAATGTGAAATTTCAGAACTCTTGTGCGAATGTCATCTGGTTCTGGTGACTTGTTGTTAAGTTTGTCAATTCGTTGCAGAAACTCCTAAATCTAGGACAATTCCTCACATTTGACACTTACAAAGGATGGCCCAGGTACAAGAATCTCCCTGTCATGCTCAGCTGTGAAGACTGAAGCAAAGAATCCATTTAGTTTCTCCACAATGACTTTTTCATTTGAGTGCTCCTTTTGTAACTCGATTGTGTAGGAGGCCCACTGGTTGTTTAGTCGGCTTCCTGCTTTTGATGTACTTCAAAAAAGCAATAATGTTTTTAAGTTTTTGGTAGTTGTTCTTCAAACACAGTTACAGTTTTGCACTTAATTTGGCAGTGTTTATGCTCCTATTTTCCTCACTAGGATTTGACTTCTACTTTTTAAAAGATGTCTTTTTATCTCTCACTGCTTCTTTTACCTGAGAACTCTAAATTGTCTCTAGCTGCGTGGATTGCTGCAGTGTTGATCCTCCTGGTAAGCTTAGACATGGCCACAGTTTCCTTTATAATGGCTGAGGGAGAGACCAGGTGTTTTCAAGTGGGGCGTATTTGGATAGTACCTCTACTGTGATGTGTCTTTTTTTTTTTTTTTTTTTTTTTTTTTTTTTTTTTCTTTCAGTATACAGTAGACAAGGTCTGAAGTCCTTTTTATGCTATCAGCAGAGACTGAAGCTTATGGGATAAGCTAAGAGCTGTGGCTCTAACAGTCCCGTGTAAGGTCCCTATCTCCTGTGTTATGTTCCCATTCTCTTTTCTATGCTGAGGTTAATGTTTTTGAGACATTAGTCCTACATCTCTTTTTCTGTTAGAGATGTTTTGATTTTTAATGCTTTAATAATACAAGCTTATTCTTGGAATAGGTGTACTTCAAGAGGAAGAGAGCAGACTTTTAGATTCATATCTTAAGTATGCCTCAGGACAGAGTATATCAAGGGAATATGCAGTACCATATTTTGTCACAAATTTAACATGTGAATATATTGAGTCTAACATGTAAGCAGAAGGCCATTTCCTGCTCTCCATTGGTTTTTTTTTAGATGAATTTTAGAAAATGCTGCTAAATGCAGAAAATCAAGCTTTATTAAATGAATGGTGCTATAGGAGTGGTGAACAGCCTGCAGACTCCTGGCTGCCCACTTTCCTTCACATCTATTGCACACAAAAGCTCCCTACTTTCTACGCCTCCCCTCTTCCCTTCCAGTGTTTTTGGAGTGGTGTAAATCAGTTCATGGCATTCTAGCTCTGGGGAGGAGTGGGGACAGAGCATGAGTCAGGCAATTTATGCACTCATACTGAGAGGTAGAGCGAGAAGCAAATAAGTGCAGGTCTCTGGTACATGAGTGGTGTGGGGGATGAGAGGTCCCACATGGGGTCTGTGCTGCCACAGGTAGAACCCTAGTAGACCACTGGGTGATGCCACTCTCGTGGCTCATCCATTATTCCTGGTTATATATCCCTGTGCTATAGCTTTGTTTCTGAAATCTCATGGTTTTAAAACCAACAGGAGACTATTTTTATAGCAGGAAATAAGTTACAGCTCTTCCAAAATGTTAATAGTCTTTCTGCTGTATGTGGCAGAGAGAACTTTAAAGCTGTATCTTGCAAGGCATCAAGCTAGAGCTTAAATAGGGCCTTGTTAGTAATTTTCTGGTACATCTGTATTGGTCTTTTGAAATTTGGGTCCAGTTCTAGGGTTGGATAGCAAGAAGGCACTGTAGCTCTTATCAAATGTGGTAAAAGCTGTTAGTTCAAATAGCTTGCTTATGTGCAGTCATAGATATCTTAACTGGTTTTTGTCAGCTTCATAAAGTGAACAAAAACTTGGATCGAGAGGCTAACAGTTCTGTGCTCTAATAGAATAGAGAGAGATTAGGAATTCAACTAAAAGAAAAAAATAGTGAAGTTTGTAGTAACTTGACCTCTATCAAGTCTGATGAGGTCTGTGGCTTTCCATTGTATCCATTGATGTTATCATGGCCTGTTTCACCAATTAGTTAGATTTTACTGGAGTAGTGAAGAGACCTGTCTCAAAATGCCTCTCTTCAAAGCATTTTTTTATTTTTAATCATAGAAAAATTACAAATAGTAAAGCAGTTCAAATACTCAAATTATGCTTAGAATTTATTTTAAACTGCAGCAGGCTTAAATGATGGGTGTTAGAGGAATTTGGCTAAAGATTGCAATTGAATGACTAATCATGTGTGCAAAGCGTATTAATATTCAGAAGAGATGCATGAATTTTCCTATTAGGAGGAAGTCATGAGTTTGAAAATTGAAATGTTCCTCAAAGCCTAATAAGATAATTCAAAACAGACCAAGTGCAACAGTGGTACATAGACTGGATTGATTTAAATCACCAAAACTAAATCATTGGGGGGGGGGGTGTTTTTTAAACCAAGTTCCCACCTATACTTCACATTTCTTAAACAATGGTGCAAATATGAGTTAAACTTGTTAACTTACCACTCGGTACATTAGTTTATACCATTTAAAAGGGTATAAGGCTTTGTGCAGTTTTTTTAGATAATTTTTTTATTAATTTTGGAAATAGTACATAATATTCATAATCTCTGTCAAGCTGCAGATGCAGCAGCAGCACATTAGGAATAGTAAGAACGAAATCATGCACACAAACACACTAGTAGTTACATTTTATTAAATTAAATCTTAAATGTTACAAGAGTGCTGAAATTGCAAATGTGAGAGTCTCCTAAGTTGCTGGCTGATGGGTGTCCTTAATAAAATTTGAAAATTAAGTTTCACAAACAAGTCCTCAAAACGCAAAGTGTACTATGTCCTTACAGCTTGTACAGCTAGCTCTGATCATCTCCACTTTCACTGTCACTTTGATTCATAGAATGAAACAGAAATACAAGTTTTCCTGCTTTTTCAACTCCTGATCTATTTCTTAGTCTTGTGTGAATAACGATGACAATATTCTCTGTGCCTGTAGAGGAAGCTGTTGCTGTGCAAAATTAGCTTAGCAACTGAAGGAACTCTGTTTAAGAATGCCTGCCTAATGATTCCCATCAACTTGGTGCTCAATGTTGTTCAAAACATCATCAGTAAACATTTAGGCTAGTGGTACGCTCAACCCTGGTGCTAGCAACTTGATGCAAATGAATGGTCTTGAAAATGCAAGATGACTGCTCATTTGCATAGTTGTGGCAGAAAACAAGCAGTGAAGACATGGTTCTGCTGTCAAAAACCCCTTTGTCACCAGCCCCTTATCTCTGGCCCAACTTGAGGCATCTTAAAGCTGTAGTACTCAAAGTTTTGGGGACACGGTCCACCCCACTTAACTCAAACAGCCAACCACCTGTGATGACAAAATCCATTTGCTTATCTCCAAATACCTTAAATAGTAAATTATTCATATTAGGCTTCTGTAGCATAAAAAAAGTGCAGCTATAATATAAGGGGTCATGTATTTAGGTCTTAGTGCGTATATCAGTTACTTTACCAATTTTTGTTTTAAAGAAAGTAAATATTTGTCCAAAAGACAAGGTTTCAGTATTGTCTTTATTCATGGCAGGGATGAGAGAACTTTTTGGGGTTGGGGGCACTGATCCTCAAATCAGTTGGGAGGGCCCTCCAATTGCGAAGCAAAAAAAAAAAAACAAAAAAAAACAATCAAACCTGTCTCAGGCTGGGACCACACCTCGCTCCCCTTATGCTCTAACTCCGTGGAGGGAGAAACCAAGTGTCGGGGCTTCCCACAAGCCAGATTAACTTTTCTGGGGTCACAGGGTTAGTAGATTTTTGTCCCCTCCCACCAGACTTTGTCATGGGGTCCAAAAGGAGGTTCAGTGTGCAGGAGGGGGCTGGGGAAGGAGAATGGGATCTGGAAGTGTGGGCGGGAGGGGGATGGTGAGGCATTTACCTGTTGCAGTTCCCTAGGAGCACACTCCACATTCCTACCCCCTCCCAGACAATACTCACCACTGCTTCCTTTGGCCATGATTCTGGCCAATGGGAGCAGTCAATGAAGAAAAGCCTCCAGGTGAGCAGTTTCCTGCACTGGTGTTCCCTCAGCTGGGGGGCAAGGGAGGAGCAGCTGCACTCAGCACCTTTTCCTTGCTACAAAGTGGATCCAGCTCTGACTTACTGGATCTGGCCTGTGAGGTTTGAGCCTCCTCTTTGCCCCCGCCCTACAGCAGGGAGATGGTGCTAACACTCCATCCATAGCAGTGGGTGAAGCTGGAGTGCCAGCACAGGCTGCAGGTGGTAGGGCCTAGCCCATGAGTGTCCAACCTTTTGGCTTGCCTGGGCCACATTGAGTGAAGAGGAATTGTCTTGGGCCGCATGTAAAATATATAATATAGTTAATGTATATAAATCACATAATAATGTTACAAGTTTATGATCTTGTGGGGCCGCATTACTAGCTGTCCAGGGCCGCAGGTTGGACACGCCTGGCCTAGCCCATAACCCGCCTGCAAGGTGGTCTATGGACTGCACTTTGAGAACCACTGTCCTAAAGGAATCTGACTTTCAGAGGATGGGTGGAGAGCACTTTAAATAAATAAGTCCCTTTGAAAACTGTCTCATGTTGAGCACCTCGAAGAATGAGGTATGCTGTCACTAGTCACGTCTTAAAATCTTAATGACTGGCAATAATGTTTACTGTACACCAACAGAAAATACATAAATTGCTTGCTTAATTAGTTGCATGTTTTTTCTATTAACAGCAGCATCTCAGATTGACAAAATTTGGCCTGTATAATTTCAGGTGGTCGGGATTTTTTGAGAATATACATTATTTGAAGGAACTTCCCCTCTTTTTTTTTTTTTTTTCCTCCATATAGAATGACTTTTCCTATAGTGACTGCATGCCAAGTAATGAGAACAGTTTGGATCACCTCACAACATCTCATGATGGACTTTCGATGGCCTCTCATAGACCTCAGCGGGAAGGTATGTAAATAAAATTCTGTTTAGAAGGTTTTGATAATCTTAGCAGGTAAAATACTACTTGGTATTATGGGACTCCTATGTCTTGATCCTCCCTCCACTGAGGGTTTGACCTAAGTGCAGCTAGACCCCTACATAGTACCCTCCTATTTGGTAGGAGCAGGATGACAGGATTGTGTAATTCTGGTTTTCTTCTGCTTCCATAAAAATGGATACAGATTAATTGCAAGTGGGATGAGAAACAATCTCACCTTTAGGAGGAAGTCTGTGTGTTCAGAGGTGGAAAATATACTTAATATAGGCTGCCTTTATCTGTGGTATTGGTTGCTGTAGTGATGCAAATCATTTTATGAATTAAGATATTGATACAATGAAGTAGTGAATTGATGTTGCTTCCTTGATTTCTATTTAAGACTCATAGATTTTAAGGTCAAAAGGGACAGTTGGGTGATCAAACTGGCTTGTGAACCCCCTCCCCCCAAACTTCCATTCTCCACCTACCACATGGGGTGAAGGGAGCTCAGGGATTTTGCTTTACCCGGGGGGGGAGGTTGCAGGGAGGGCAGTTTAAAGGATTCTGCCTTGTAAGGAGTGGGCCTAGGGACTTCAGCCCTTTAGAAGGGTACCAGGGCTTAGGGCTATAGCCCTGCTTTTTCTGAAGCCCTAAGCACTAGCAGGAACCCCCTGTGGGGCTAAAACTCTGCTAACATGCCACAAGGTTTTGTCAG
Source organism: Carettochelys insculpta (assembly GCF_033958435.1). Lineage (NCBI taxonomy): Eukaryota > Metazoa > Chordata > Testudines > Carettochelyidae > Carettochelys > Carettochelys insculpta. The sequence continues at coordinate 132,413,032 of NC_134138.1, read as the reverse complement.
CAAAACCTTCCAGTGTAGACATAGCCCTCTGTAGTAATTCAGACCTTTCTTGACTAGTGGCCCATTGCTGACTGTTGGTGATATCTGCTGTTAGCTATTGCAGACCAGCTACATGCCATTGTAGGAGGTCTCATTATACCATCTCCTTATTAAACTTATCAAGATAATTTATTAAACCAATCTTGCTCTTTGTTTGTTCCCTTTTTTAATTAAAATGAACATTTACAATTATGCCAGTTCCCCTAGCTGAGATGTAGCTCCTGTTGCGAGGCAGTGTCTAGATCTGCTCGACATTCTCAATGTATGAGGTGCTGCAGAGAGATGCACTTTCTTTCTAAGTGCGTTCGTTGCAGGAACTTGAATTCACAAACCTCCCGAGATCAGGACCCCCACCTGAACATGATCACTGCGGAAAAATCACTTCTTTCAGGGTGGAACGAGGGTGAATAGACATCCTTCAGTAAGTGTTCATCAACATTTGTCCGAATATTAGGGCGTATGGCTCCAATGCCCAGAAAAGAGGAAGAGAGCAACGAGAGCCACAGAATAAGTAGTGGTCTCATGCATTATCTCTGCCTCCAGTTCTCATGGCTCCAAGAGTCAATATGTACAACTGTCTCAGCACTTGCCAAATAGAACCACTAGTCTACCAGTTAGTACAGCAATTCAATGATACAGAAGCATCTGTACCACAGCAAGTCACACGCTCTATCGCCATCTTATCGGGTCCACCAACTGCTCTTCCTTGGCATTGGGAGATGACTGTTTTTAACTGGGACAACCTCTCCAAGGGTACTTACATTTAGTGAGTTAAATGAGCAAGAGGAAGGAGTCACCTTAGCACACCACTCACCTGTATGTCTAGGGCAAGAGGTACACGGGACAAGAAACACTAAAACACATCAGGGAAACTACCCTTTCCATGATATGGACAACCGTGAATGTGCCCTCTTATGCCTATGTAGGACCACATGGAAACATATAATGGCTAATGTACCACATTCTCCTCAACACCAAGTGGAAAATTTCAGTTCCCACAATGATCGCTAGTCTTCAAGTACATCTCTGGGACCAGATGACTAGAGCCAAAAAAAGGCTGGGTGTAAAGGGATATGGGAGGGGAGATGTCCAGCAGTGCACAGCAACTGTATGGAGCCAGTGAGTCCTGAAAAATGAAAAGAAATGCTAGGAGACAGAGACATGGGAGGGGAAAGGCCCAGCAGTGCATGGCAGCCATGTGGCACTGGGAGTCCTGAAAAATCAAAAGAAATGCTGGTGGAAAGGGACACGGGAGGGGAAATGCCCAGTGGGCCTGGGGGATTTCTGACAAATGAAAATAAATCTTGTTTGGAAAGGGGCATGGGGTTAGGGAAGAAGCCCCGCTGAACTTGCAGATCGCATTGACGGGGGCAGGGGGTGGTGGAATGGAGCAGCTGCTGCAGGCAAACCTAAAGGGGCAGGAAGCAGGGTTTTTTGTTTTTTTTTAAAAAAACAAAACAAATGCAAAGTCTTGTGCTTGTGCAGGTTGCCATAGAAGGCATAATTCTGCTAAAACTAACAGCTATGGAGAAAGAACTACTCATGATATGTGACCAAAAGCCTGGAAAATTTGCTACTATGCTGTGTGGCGCCAAGACATCAGATCACTGTCTGGTTGTCTGGCATGGCAAGGTGTGCTACCATTGAAGCCACAGCAAGTCAGGCCTGCCCAAGAACCTGGTGAAAAAGATACAAGAGTGCCTGTATGAGGCCCTCAAGGAGATCTCAAAAAAAAAAAAAAAAAAAAAAAAAAAAAAAAAAGGGAGAAACAAACCCTTGCAAGAAATATTAACATGTTCTGAGGGGCACAGAAACCACAGCTAGCAAACCTGTAGCCATACAAAACTCTGTAGCTAAACCCACCCCCAAACTGTTTCTAACATGCAGAATACTCACCAGAATCACTTGGTCCAGGGGGCTTGGGGACCAATGTGGAGGAGACGGGTTCCAGGTCTATGGTGAAGAGCTCCGGGCTGTCTGGCAGAATTTCCTCAGTCCCCTGCTTGTTGCTCCCTTCTGCGTCTCCATTGCTCTCTTTCTCCAGACTCACCCTGAACTCCATACCAGGGTCTCCAGAAATGCTGTAATTCAGCCGGGGCTTCATGGTGGAGTCACTCCCCATAAGCATGTGTGGCTGGTTGGCTTCCCATACTTTTTGATAGGCCTGCTGGGGTTCTTTCACCTCCATGCAGTGTTGCATTGAGTCCTGGTAGTAACCTCGGGTGGTCATCTCGCATGCCATCTGACCATAGATTGCCGTGTTTCTCTTGGGCACCTGAAGTCTCTTCACCACCTGTTGGTCTCCCCAAATTGCAAGAAGATCCAGAATCTCGTGATGGGTCCACGCTGGGGTTCTTTTGCGACCCTGAGAAGTTCTAGGCAGATCACTACCTTGAATGCTTATGATTGCAGTAGATGGCTAACAGCGCAGTTGCCACTGATGCAGTGCAATGGCTACCGATGCGGCGCAATGCGATGTGATGGGCAAAAGAACTTTTTCGTAATGGGCGCCCTTTATGTTTGCAGGGCTGGGTGCTGCTGAATTCCAATTCAAATTTTAATTGAAATTCAAATTCAATCAAAAGTTTACAGACTTCCTATGACCTTCCTGTGCACCTGGATGGAAAGAGCATACAACAAAGCAGCCATGCATGGAGTGTTACTGCGTAGCTTTGTGGGATACATATGGGACACTTCACGAACAACTGTACATTTTGGGTGACTTCAGTGCAAGAGTTGGAGCCGATCGTGACTCATGGCCTTCCTGCTTAGGCCACTTCGGTGTGGGAAAAAATGAATGAAAATGGACAGCGTCTTCTCGAAGTTTGCACGTACCACAATCTGTGCATCACAAACGCATTTTTTTCCAAACCAAGCGACAGCGCACAGTGTCATGGAGACAATCACGCTTGAAACATTGGCATCAGCTAGACGTGGTCATCACTAGACGTGATAACCTCAAACGTCCTTCTGACACACAGCTATCATGGTGCCGACTGTGACACAGAGCACTCACTAGTTTGCTCCAAACTCAAGGTGATTCCCAAAAAGCAGTACCACTCTAAACCAACTGGGAGGCCCCGCATTGATGCCAGAAGGACGGCAAACTCGGAGAGCCGAAAAGTTCAGAGAGACCCTCGAGGAGAATCTGCACAGCAGCCCTGGGGGTGCCGATGTATCCCTCAGGTGCTGCCATCTGGATGTCACAATTTACAACACAGCCTTGTCGGTGTTTGGAAGAAGAGCCAGAAACACAAATGACTGGTTCGAAGCTAACTCCGATGAGATGATTCCAGCCATCGAAAAGAAGCGCGCTGCACTCCGGGAGTACAAATGCTCACCGAGCCAGAGTACCTTGCAAGCACTCAGAGCAGCCAGAAAAACAGTACAGCAGACGGCTAGGCGCTGTGCCAGCAACTACTGGCTCGAGCCATGCAGCAGCATCCAGACCAGTGCTGACTTTGGTAATCTCAAGAGAATGTACAAGGGCATCAAGAAGGCATTAAGACCCACCCAGAACAAGATGGCACCTCTGAAATCCAAATCTGGTGAAGTCATCGCTGACAAAGCCAAACAGATGGAGCGCTGGGTTGAGCACTACTCCGAGCTGTACTCACGCGAGAACATTGTGGCTGATACAGCCCTCGATGCCATCGAGGTCCTTCCAGTAATGGACAAGCTGGACCAGGAACCAACTGTGGACGAACTGAAGAAAGCCATCGACAGCATTGCAGTAGGAAAGGCCCCTGGCCAGGATGGTATACCACCAGAGGTAATCAAGTGTGCCACAGACACTGTCCTGGAACCCCAACATGAGCTGCTGTGCCTGTGCTGGAGAGAGAGGAAGAGTTTCCACAGGATAGGTGCGACGCTAACATCGGAACGTTGTATAAGAACAAAGGAGACAAAAGGGACTGCAACAATTACCGTGGAATCTTCCCTCCTAAGCATCACTGGTAAACTGTTCGTTCGCATCATCCTTGGCAGACTCCAGAAGATTGCTGAGAGGGTGTACCCTGAACCACAGTGCGGATTCCGCACAGAGATCTACACCGTTGACGTGGTCTTCTCTCTGAGGCAGCTTCAGGAGAAATTCAGGGAGCAGAGGAAGCCGCTCTATGTTGCCTTCATTGACCTGACCAAGGCCTTCGACTTGGTCGGCAGGGATGGACTGTTCAAACTGCTCCACAAGATAGGCTGTCTGCCACAGGTACTCAAGATGATCCAGTCTTTCCACGAAGACATGAGAGGAACCATCCAATATGACGGCACGTTATCGGATGTTTTCAGCATCAGGAGCTGCGTCAAACAAAGATGCATCCTTGCTCCGACATTGTTCGGGATCTTCTTCACGCTCTTCCTGAAGCATGCTTTTGGATCGTCAACAGAGGGCATCTTTTTGCACACAAGATCTGATGGGAAACTGTTTAATCTTGCAAGGCTGAAAGCTAAATACAGGGTTTGGGAAGTCCTCATCAGAGATTTGCTGTTCGTGGATGACGTGGCTGTAGTGTCACACACGGAAGACCAGCTTCAGAAACTGCTGGGTCGGTTCTCCAAAGCATGCAAGGGCTTCAAGCTTTCCATCAGCCTAAAGAAGACAAATGTACTTGCTCAGGACGTTGCTGACCCTCCATCAATCAGCACTGACAACTATTCGTTAGAGGTCGTCCACGAGTTCGTTTATCTCGGGTCCACCATCACTGACACCCTGTCATTGGACACTGAGCTAAATAGGAGGATCAGAAAAGCAGCCACAACTCTGTCCAGACTCAGCCAGAGTGTGTGGAATAACATCAAGTTGTACACCCACACCAAAATGCAAATCTACAGAGCCTGCATCCTCAGCACCCTCCTTTAGAGGAGTGAGTCTCGGACCCTGTACGCCCTCCAGGAAAAGAGGCTGAACGTTTTCCACTTGCGCTGCCTCAGGCGCATCCTTGGAATATCGTGGGAGGACAGAGTGTCCAACGCCACCGTCCTTAAGCAAGCTGGAATCCCAACCATGCATACCCTCCTCAGGCAGCAGCAGCTCTGCTGGCTTGGCCACGTCCACAGGATGAACGATGGAAGGATCCCAAAAGACATCCTGTTTGGCAAGCTAGCGTCTGGCAAAAGACCTCCCGGACGCCCCCAGTTGCGCTACAAAGATGTTTGCAAGAGGGACCTCGGGAGGTAGACGTTGAGCCGGACAGTTGGGAGGAGCTGGCAGACGATCGCAGCAGATGGAGGCAGGAACTACACAAGGGCCTTCAGGAGGGTGAGATGAGGATCAGACAGCTAGCAGAGGAGAAGCGAGCCCACAGAAAGCACAGTAAGGACCTGCCAGACACCCATTACACGTGCAACACACTCAGCAAGGACTGTCACTCTCGTGTGGGCCTTCACAGTCTCAGTCAATGCTGCAAATGATCCCAAATGGAAGTACGAAGGGCACGATCCATAGTCTACGTAGACTGAAGGATGCTACTACTACGGGACACTTCTGGAGCCTAATAAATTCAAATTAAGGACATAGCACTTCCACACTAGCCTTGAGTCAAGTTCTTGAATTTGAAATTGATGCTATACTTGTCCCATAATATCGATATTTATTTGTTGTTCGTATTATGGCTCAGTAAATCAGGCAAATAGTATGAACTGTGAAGACAGTAACACTTTAATAACACGGTAACTCCTTCAAATTTATTTTTGTCTCATAGTGGAAAGACAGCCTCAGTTGTCTGTCTGTCTCTCTCTTGTGCACGTACACACATTACTGATTGTCTGAACACAAACAACCAGTTCCTTCTTAACACCTGCCCCACTTCCCATGCTGACTTATATTTCCAGCAGCTGCTCTGGGCTGCCAGGGAGGAGCAAATGACTGCTCTTACAGCTTCTCCTGAGAAGTCTGTTTTCCGTTGCTTCCCCACAGAAAAGTGTGGATGATTGTCTGCACCCACCCAGTGATGAAAAGTTTGCCCGTTGTCAAGGTAGAAGTACTAGTGTAGTTCAAGTAATTTGCAAAAAAAAATCCTCTGAGACTTGGGGTAATCAAATATCTTATCCAGTAAACCCCAGTTTTTCCCATATAATATATAAAACAAAGTTTTGAAATAATCGTCTACGGATATATATAGCTATATTATTTCAAAACCTTGTATTTAAGACAGCTGTCATAAATGTTTTTTTTTTTTACATGTATAAGTCAAAAGGCAAAATAATGCTGAGGTGGGATAATTCAACTACAGGAGGGTTGGTCTGAAAGAAAGAACTGGGACATTGCTATCTTTGTATTACGAAAACCACTCTGAACCCCCATCTTGGTTTGGAGCCCATTGTGCTGCTGATTTTAAGTTGTTAGAAATTGACTGGAAAAACAAGAGATTTAGTTTCTCGACTTGGTTCTTGTACATTATTTGATATTCACTAATAAGTACAAAACAAAGTTTAGAATAAGCTGTAGTATGCATACTATATTGACTTGCAGCACAAATGTGTATTTTGTACAGAATGAGTCAGAGCAGCAGCTCTGAACTATAAGTTAGGAACCCAGAGTGGATTGTGACTCCTTCCATCGGGCCCGAAGGGGCTGGTATTAGCTCCAGCAGCTCTTGGAGGCCAAGGTCCTGAAGCAAGTTAGGGTCAGTTTCAAATATTAGTTGGCATACACTTTTTCCCTAATTGAGCCATAAACTTACGGTGAAATGTCAAAACTGCATGTACATCATTCTCAAATGATTGTAAATAGTAAACCAAGAATTCATTTATAAGCAAACATGAACTGGTATTTCCCATTTAACAATACCTCTTAAGGAACCTCTCTAAAAGCCAGACTCAAGATGTTATGCAAGCCACTTTTATAATTTAAAAATATGTACTTGTTTACATAGATGGTTAAAGGTTTGCAGGGTTAACTGTTCAGTTATATTTAAGTTCTTGAAGTTTAAGTGACAGTGTAGTGGTCTTTTGAAACAGTGTTTTGTTTAATTTTTGAGAACTTACATGTCTGTATTGGTCAGTTGGGTCACTTTTTTCTCCTTTTGTCATTCGAAAACAAGTTGCTCTCACAATTTAAGAAAAAAATCTGGAAAATCACTTAACATTCGGGATACTAAAGGATGCTCTTATGGTTTGGAAACTAAGTATTTCAGGAATCTTGGAATAGAAGGATTTCAGGCTAGTGTGGTTGCTTGTCCCAGTTTATCCAAGGTTCAGTTACTAATTTGTTTTAAGTCTAGAGCCGGCAATTACAAATTGGCAGGTATCTAACCTATGCAAACTTTTTAAATTTAAATGCAGTTTGAGCAGAAGCTTTAGAAGTTCTATAAAGTGGTGGTGAAGCTGATTTGACAAGAATGAATAACTGTTACAATGAACATATGCAAGGAGGTTGGTTGAGATTCCTTTTCTCTGAATTGCCTCACATTTTAACTATTTCAGCCTTAAATTTTTCAGTGATGAAATAGCAAGCTTTCTATTTTAAAAAAAAGAGAAATTTAAACAAGATTAGACTGTTGAGGAGAGGCTCTCCTGCAGACAAATTTGCTTTTGCATGTTGTACCCTTCAAAGCTGCTCATAACAAATACTATAATAGTATGAGCTCACTTAGCATATAAGATCTGTCAGCATCAGCTTCTGGTGGTAGGGGAATAGATTCTTTATATTTGCATTCTTAGGGCATATCTATGCTACAGCCCTAAATTACCTCTGTTAGGTCAATTTACAGACGCTGCAATAAGTCACTGCAGTGGCTGATGTGTCCATATCCCTCCTTTCTATTTTACTTCATTTTTTTTTGTCAGTGCTGTGCATCTTCATTGGATGTACTTCCACAAAGTGAAGAGGGGAAGTTTGGGAGGATGAAAGTCAGGGCTGTCAGCTCTGCGTAGCTCCCTCCTGGGAGCCCTGATTGCCACCTACCCCCAACTTCTTACCTGCCAGAATAGAGCTGGGACATTGATATCAGCCATTCAACAGCTTATACCAGTAACACTGTGTACACATAAGTGCTGTCCCTCAGGTGGAGATGGAATAGTTACGTTGATGTAATAGCCACATCCTGCCAATGTCAGGGCCCTATAGTGTGTAAGAAGTTAGGTCGACATAAGCTGATTTGCATTAATCTAATTGTAGTGCAGACAAGGCCTTAGAGCAGTGGAGTCCAATAGCAATTCACACTTGTGGTTGTAGTCCTTGCATATTTGCCCCCGTCCCACTCTAATTGAATATGCTGGCAGCTGACCAGAGCCACTGCCACTGAAGCCGCGGCCACAAGGTCTGTGTGGCTCCTGGTTGGCGTTAGGGTTAGGGTTGACGCAAATGGTAACTGAAGCTGTGAGGTTGCAGCTCTTTCCTCTCCAATCCCTATTTCCCAGCTCTGTAGCAACAGGGTGTGCACGTAGGGTGGCCCCCACATCTCTGTGGCAACAGACTGTGCACGGGAGGTGCAACGACGATTGTTGTCATGGTTTCAAATGTGTGCAGATCGGGTCCGGGAGATGAATGCAGAAGCTCCAGTGCCTTATTTACCACACCATGGTGTCCTGTTAGCCACATGTTGGCCACTAGACATGCATTAGACACCCCAGCCTTAGAGAAACAAGATAAGAGGAGCCTCTCAATTTAAGAACATTGATTATAGATTCTTAGAAGCTGCATACTGAAAAACACTTGATTCTGGTTTTAATTAGTATTTGAAGACTACAACACCACATCCCCTTAACAAGTATCAACAAGGTGTGCCCCTTTTTTCCAGATCTGGTGCTCGTGTGATGTGTTCAGAGAGTATATACAGCCTGTAGCCTACCCTTTCCAATGCTGTATAGTGAAACTGCCTCATCCTGTAACTAGGTCTGTCTGTGTGCTGGGACTGTTCTCAGACTCTTGAGCTCTTTTCTAGTAATTCATTCTGCACGTGCACAGGTTCAAAACCTGCAATAGGAATATAGTTCTTCTCTCTTCCTGTATTCTCCCCATGATCTCTCCCCTTCCTTTTGCTGTTTATTGACTTGCTCGTGCTGTCATAGCTCTAGCTGCCTCACATTTCACTTTAACTTACAAACTCTTTTATTTAGAGTAGACCCTGTTTCTTGAATCTTGTGCAAAATAGGACTGTGTGAGCACAGGAGTTGGCTGTTTTCCATTGGCTGCACTAAAACCTTTCGATATAAATGCATAACTTAATTTAAAGTGTAGTTTTTCGGTAACTGCTGGATCTGTTGGTGATAACAAGGTTTCATGCATGTAACATCTCTAATATTGTGCAACATATCTGAACAGAAATACACAAAACTGTGTCAATCAGTATTATGAGTATAGCGTTGAAGAGAAGTGTTTAGACCAGTGGACATCTTTAAGCTGCCAAACTGTTTTGCTTCTGGGGTGCTCATTTGCCCCAGAAAGAGTAACTGGCAGTTAGGGTGCATGATTATTACAGCATTACCATACTAGACAGACAAATTTTCAACTGACTACTATGCCTAGTACAACAAATTGCTGTTTTGTTTTGTTTTTCTTTCAGCTGTACACATTGAGAAGATAACACTGAAAGGAGTATCAAGAAAAAGGGCTGACAAACATTTGGAATACACCTTCAAAGTAAGCAAATAGCTAGCTTTTTTAAAATTGTATCTGTTTTGATTTTACACTAACATAGCTTAGAGAGAGAATTGTCTTTAAAGATCATTAGTGTTAGTAAGACATCTCTCCCCACTGGTTTTGTTTTGTCAGTGATGTGTACATAGTCCAAGACAGTGTGCTCTCGGCCTCTTTCATTAAGGTATGGCATGAGTCCTGCCTGATTCCCAGGCTTTAGGTATGAAGACATGATGCACTCAATGCCAATCAGATCTCCTCTGAACATGTGTTTCATTCCAGTGATTATATGTCTGAAAATCTTGGCCTTTTTGGGTCTTACCCAGATCTGGAGAGCTGTATGCTTGTGAACATTCTAAAACAAAAACGCATGCCATAAAAATTTTAGTATTAAAATATTTTAAGAGGTGTCCTGTAGTTCTTGTGTCTGCGGTTGCCAGTAGTACAGAAGTCAGACTGTCAAAGCCATGTGGCCATTTTATAACTGTGTTCTTATCATTTAATATTTGTTAGAACCAGAGGATGGTTCTGACAAGCTCTACATTTTAGAAGATCTGTCTAGTGCATCCCACACACATGGGAATATCCAGAAACAATATGATGGTTACTGAAGGTTAGGGTTTGATTAAATAAGTGAATAGTGCTTTGGTACTCTACTGAAATGCGTTAAGTTAGACTATTGGTGCTGTATATCATCCTGAATTCTGTAAACTGGGGCTACTTGAACTGAAGGAGGCAACTTAATCTCCTCCTACTCAATACTACGTAATGTGGCCAACTACAAAAGCACTAGATTCCTGACTTTTCCTTGCTCTGCCTTGCCTGCTGAGTAATCTTGGGCAAGTCATTTCACCTCCCCGTGTCTATTTCCCCATCTGTAAAATGTGATATTGATACTGATCTTTCAGAAAGCATTTTGAGATCTGCTAATAAAAGACTATAGAAAAACAGAGTGTTTCAGAATCCAACCTTCTGGGCCATTCACAAGTAAACATGAAATGTAACAATAGTCCCTTAAAAAATTTAAATTTGGAGCTAAAGTAAAAAAACAGTGTAGTAGAGCAACAACCAGGAACCTGGATTATGTCTGTTTCAGCTGGGAGCAAGCCTCCCAGCCTGTTGGACAGATTTTGTGCTTGTTCCACATGAGTTGAGATGCTAAAAATAGTTGTTTGGACCTTATGGCATAGGTAGCTGCTTGGGTTAGCCAACAGAATCCCACCCTGTGCATCTTCCTGGATCTGAACTTGGATGGCTAGAGTGTCACAATATCCAAACTGCTACTTCTAATGTATTAACTTGAGCAAATTTTAATGTAAGCCCTCACCCTTGTCTAAGAGACATGCATCCATCTGCAGTGTAGATGTAACTTCCAGCCATCACATAATCTGTATCACTAGTGGCATAAACATGAGTAACATAAAGTTTGAGAGCCAGTCTGCAGATTTTTATGACAGCAGTCTCAAATCCTACGTGAAGTAGGAAGGAGACAGAGACCTACTGGAATATTCACTTAATGCTTTCCAGCTCCACTCCCTTTGTTCTCCTTAGAGTTGAGAATAGTTCCTTCTCCAGCACATCTGGGAACTAAATCTTCTCTGTTCACCTTTTTCCTTTTTTCTCCAAGCCACTTAAAAGGGTGTAGCTTGTAACTTCTTCTTTAGCCTTCAATAGATTTGAGACTGTAGATGCTGTTATACCTTCTGCAAACATAGCAGCTTACAATGCTGTTCAGGTTCTGGATTGGAAATGGTAGCTTGGTCCACTCAACTATTGCTCAGTTCCCTCTTATTTTGAGCTGTCGCCCCACTTTGTGATATAGGAACTCCTAAGGTTACGTTTACATGCTAAACCCAGGAAACTGAACCAAGCTTAACAGAGGAAGGAGGAAAAGAAGTTTTTTTCATTTAAGTAATTGTTTAGAGGCTTTATTTTTCTGTTCACATTTTGGGCTAGTGCAGCAAAGCATGGAGAATCACTGAGCTGTTTGAACACATACTAGAATTTGGAGTCTACTCTAACATTATAGTGTATTAATGCAAACTTTTGCAATACTTATATTGCATCCCATAGCCGTGTCTTATATGACTCTTCATACCTGAATACTTAAACTCTAAGGCTGGGTCTACACTAGCCCCTCTTTGAAAGGGGGATGCTAATGAGACACTCTGGGATATGCTAATGAGGTGCTGCAATGAATATGCAGCACTTAATTAGCATAATGGCAGCCACGGCACTTCAAAAGTGCCACTTTTGATCGCGTGTGGCTCATCTACATGGAGTTGTTTTCGAAAGGACCCTGCACCCTTCGGAATCCCATTGTTCCTATTTGGTAATAAAAATAAGGGGATTTCAAAGTGTGTGGGGTCCTTTCGAAAAGGACCCCATGTAGATGAGCCGTGTGCAGTCGAATGGGGCACTTTCGAAGTGCTGCGGCCGCCATTATGCCAGTGAGGTGCTGCATAGTCATTTCAGTACCTCATTAGCATATCCCAGAGTGTCTTCTTATCATCCCCCTTCTAAAGCAGGGGGCTAGGGTAGACCCATCCTAGCTTTGAGATAACTAAGTATATCATTTTACAGCTAGAGTAACCAAACAAAGAGGTTTTGATTTACCAAAGTAGGAGTGGTGGAACTAAAACTTCATATGCCTGACTTGGAGTCCTTTCCTCTAAAGAAACAATGTCTGCTGGGCTATTGCCTGCAACGGGAGCCAGTAGTTACTATTTCTAGTAGTTTATTGTGTAGCCTCAGATGAGTGTGTGTTTGTTTGTTTGTTTTTTTAAGACCCACATTTTCAAGATTGTGCTAATCTTGTGTGCCCAGTTTATTTTTCTCCCTCCTTTCCCTGGTTTGTCTGTGCTCCCAGACACGCTGGAGATGGAGATCAGTTGAAATTATTGGTGTCTGTTCGTCCAGAAATTGTCTGAGTTGTGTTTAGAGAGTATTCAAAACTAGTAATCTTTTGAAAATGCACCTTTACTATCTCCATTTTCCCCAAATGGTTAATAATACTTGAAACAGTAGGTAGGTGTGCTTAACAAAACTAGTAGTGTAATGTAAGTAAGTTATGTAACTTTCCTCTTCTCTCCCTTGCCATCAGGTAACCTGGTCTGATCTTTCCATAACATGTGTAACAAAAACACACCAGGAGCTGCAGGAATTCCTACTAAAAGTAGGTATTCAAGTGAAAGCAACTGACATGCACAGTACTTATACATCATGCTACAGTTTTATGGAGTACATAACATTAGTAGGTCATTCTGGCTCTTGAATGTTAATGAAAGAAGCTTGAGAATATTGCTGGATTTCTGGCTTTCGGGAAGGTACTAACTGAAGGAACACCAATACACATTTATCATTCCATTTAAAAGAATGTATGGTGATCAATTTCGTTCCAAAGTATATTGACAGTCTTTCTGTCCAAGCAGGACTAAAGATAAGTCTCCTTGGCTGTGTCTACACGTGCCCCAAACTTCGAAATGGCCATGCAAATGGCCATTTCGAAGTTTACTAATGAAGCGCTGAAATGCATATTCAGCGCTTCATTAGCATGCGGGCGGCAGCGGCGCTTCGAAATTGACGAGCATTGCCGCCGCGCGGCGCGTCCAGACGGGGCTCCTTTTCGAAAGGGCCCCACCTACTTCGAAGTCCCCTTATTCCCATGAGCTCATGGGAATAAGGGGACTTCGAAGAAGGTGGCGTCCTTTCGAAAAGGAGCCCCGTCTGGACACGCCGCGCGGCGGCAAGGCTCGTCAATTTCGAAGCGCCGCTGCCGCCCGCATGCTAATGAAGCGCTGAATATTCATTTCAGCGCTTCATTAGTAAACTTCGAAATGGCCATTTCGAAGTTTGGGGCACGTGTAGACATAGCCCTTGATTGATTGATTGTCATGAGATGGGAGACAAACTTACCCTTTTGCTTCTAACTGAGCTGTCGTAAAACTGGAAAACTGGATTCCTTTATGCTCTCGGTGTTTAGAGCAAGCACCAGATATGGCTACACAGATGCTAACACGTGCTAGTGCTACTATAGGAAAATTAACTTCTTGATGACTGGTGTAAAACCAAGAATACCCAACCTCTTACATTTTCTACTTGGTGTTCTAAGGATAAATACGGTCCCCTTCCCTGAGGAGCTCATGGCATGTGAATAAACTAGAGGATATTTGTGCTGTATAGCCATTATCTACTGAAAATTGGGTTAAAACAATACCATCATCCTAGCTACTGTGGTCTTTGTATCTGTTCCCCTGTGGCTGTTCTTGGGTTGAACCTGCCCTAAAGAATCTCTTTCTTAAAAACAAACACCCCCTCCCAGTGACTGAGCATAAATAAGATGTCAGCTCTAATAGCTTCTAGTATTATTACCCTGTTTGTTTAAAATTGTAATATGCTTACCTTTATACAAAGAGAATCTTCATGGAACCCTGTGCATATGAATTATCAATGTCTGGTGGAGCTTCACTAACCTAAAAGGGGAATAAGAGTTAAGTTCATCATAGAAAGCCCTTCTTACACAGCATTTAAAAGCTGCAGTATTGCTTTTAAATTTTGAAAAATGACACTGGACTGCTGGCATTTCTCAAATAAAAATTCAATAGCTATCTTTTTATTTTTACTTAGAAATTTGAATATATCATATCATGCTTTCATACTAGAGCAAGACATTGGAAGCTGTAATGTGAAGAACGTTAACAGACTATTTTGTCTCCAACTAAATTGGAACTCCTTATCAGCCTCAGACACTTCTTGGTATTCAGTTCTCTAGCAAATTATTTTGCTGTTGACTGTGGCACACGCTTCTACAGCAATTAAATTTTGTTTGTAAAATAGATAATCCAAGCTCAGTAATGCTAGCTGAGTACAGTAATTGCATGTATAAAGAGTTTTGTTACAAAGACTTTTGAATATAAAAATGCATAACTCATATTTTGAACACTTTCACCAGCTTCCAAAGGAACTATCTTCTGAAGCATTTGACAAGACCATTTTACGAGCACTAAATCAGGGTTTCCAGAAGAAAGAAGAACGGCGGTACTCAGATCTAGAGCCAGTAATAAGGTAACCAGCTGAGAGGACATTGTGATTAGAAACCACCTATGTCCAGTAGCTATCAGCAGTATGACATTGTGTGATAAGACTCAGGGTTTCTGGGCTTCTTTAGAAAAGTATAAAAAGATGAGTCATGTGGAAACATGTCTGATTTTTTTCCTAGTTTCTTCATTTTCTAGACTGTTTCCTCTCCCCTTTTCACCTTAATTTTGAAGGAAATTAATTCCTATTTTCCAAGTCAAATGAGCATTTCCTTTCCTCAAACAGTATTCTGTCTGTCTTCCTCATCTTTTTTGGTAATATTTTGGGATTTTTGTGCACTTTTCATATTGACTGCCAGCCGCCATTACAGCAACTAACATGGAGCCCAATAGAGTTCAAAGTTTGATGCAGTGCTTTGTGCTTAATTCTCATGCTATGATGCAGTATTTTCTGAACATAATGCCCATGCATAATGAGGTCAACGTTGCTGGTGCCATTGACAGAAATGATTTCTGGAGAGAATAGCTGCAGATTTTCTGGCAGCACTGGAGTCACTGTACATAAAGGGAACCCCCATCCTCACACTGGACCACCAGGCCTCAGGGTGCATAAACTGCAAGGAGTACTTCTCTGTGATGTTGCAGGCGTTGGTGGATCACAAAGGTTGTTTCAATGATATCATTGTAGGGTTGGTAATGGTGCATGATGCACGACTCTTTAGGCCTTCTGGTCTGTTCAGAAGGCTCCAGAGTGGTACTTGGTTCCCAGACCAGAAAATTAACACTGAGTGGAAATGCCCATAGTGATACTTTTGTGACCCTGCTTTACCCCTTGTTCCCTTGTCTCATGAAGCCCTATGCAGGCACCCTAGACTCCAGTAAGGAGCTCTTTAACTACAGTCTGAGCAGGTGCAGAATGGTGGTAGAATGTGTCTTTGGCCATTTAAAGTGAGATTTAGGTGCCTTCTGATTCGCTGAAGTGAACGCTACTATGATCACTGGGACCTGCTGTATTCTTCATAACATTTGCAAAGCAAGAGGGGAGGTGAAAGGCTCATGTCTGAGTGAGGGTGCCAAGGCAAATGTGTCCTGTAAAGAAAGTATCCACAGCTGACCCCAAGAGAAAATAGGAAATTCCAGAGAGATGCGCTGAAAATTTGCAAATGAGCATGAAGGGCCTTAATTGGCACTCTTTCCAACCATGCTATTTCCTTGCCCTTTATGGAAACCCCCCATAAACTGTGACACAACCATCACCACCCACCAAATCTCAAAGCATGTTAACCGATAAACAAAACTTTTTCCAAAATGTGTTTTATTTAGGGGGCACTCGAGGAGGAGTTGGGGCAGTGGAGGGGAAGAAGGGTGCTAAAGTCATGGTTAGTCAAAGAGTCATTAGTGACTCGTGAAACGTAACATGCATTCTAGGTGGGTGTTGAGGTTTTGGGGCTAGGAAGCTGGGCTTTCTATGGCCTGCCTTCCCTTGTCAGGGACCCAGAAAGAGAGGAGGGTGCTGAATGTGTGGAGGGGTGAGGTATGGAAGCTGAGGGGAATGATTGGGTGGGGGATACTGAGCCAGAAGCAGGGGATTGGGCTGACAATGGCAGCTGCTACATTACCATTCTCCCGTTGGAGACGCCATGGTAATAAGGCAATTTGTGTGGCTGCCATTATACTAATGAGGCACTGAATATGTACGTTAGCGCCTCATTAGCCTGCTTCAAACAGACTTTGAATTGCAGATTGACAGTGAAGATGGGGGCAGCTTTGAAATAAGTGCCCCACTTCAAAATTCCCTTACTCTGATCTGGTTCTGTGGGAGTAAGGGAATGTCGAAGTAAGGCACTTATTTCGAAGCTGCCCCCATCTTCACTGTCAATCTGCAATTCAAAGTCTGTTTGCATGGCTGCCATTATGCTAATGAGGTGCTGAATATGTACAGTAGTGCCTCACTAACCTGCTTTGAATTGCCTCATTACCATGGCACC
Source organism: Carettochelys insculpta (assembly GCF_033958435.1). Lineage (NCBI taxonomy): Eukaryota > Metazoa > Chordata > Testudines > Carettochelyidae > Carettochelys > Carettochelys insculpta. Next base: position 132,396,389 of record NC_134138.1, on the reverse strand, counting down.
CCCTATGGAACAGTGATAGTGTAGCAGCAGCCTGGGTTGAGGGAACTCTAAACTGATGGTGGCTGGAGTGACTGTGGGATTCAGGGCCAGGAGCAGGGGAGTGGACTGACTGGGTTGAAGGAGGTCTATAGTGATGGTGCCTGGAGTGTCTGGGGGATGCAGTGCCCTGTCCAGGGGAGAAGAATGAATGGGGTAAGGGTGGCATGTGTCAATGGTTCCTGGAGTGGCCAGGAGATGCTGTGCCTCTAAAAGGAGAAGGTAATGCTTAAGGGTTGGGGGGGGGGGGTCACGTAATGGGGTTTTTGTTGGGGTTTGGAGGGTAGTGCATGGATTGCTGACTCTAAGTGAGATAATTAGTTCTGTCTGTCTGCTCATAAGAGATCTGTGTGATTGTGATTTCTCTTTCACCGAATTCAGTAACTCTTTCTGCTTGCCCCTAAAGGACGTGATGGATTCATGAATTCCTTCTTGTAACACCATCGTTTGCTTTCTCCAACCACTAATTTCATTCTTTTCTTTTGGAACTGCTTGCATATAGTTCTCCAACAAATCATTCTTGGTCATCATCTTCTTCCACATCAAAGGCAGCTGGCTGTCTGCTGAACTGTGTGCTCTTGGTTTTTTTCCAGGGTCATTTGCTGATAAACAACATGTAGAAATATGCATTAGCAATAGCCCCGTTTTTATCCTTATTTGGAGCAATGACTATAGTCACAGAAATAATGGCTGCCTGTCTGTATTGAAGGACACGTTGAATTGTGAGGTCACTCTTGTTACTTGTAAGACAGAAGAATGCATGATTCTAAACAGAATACTTTGAGCTCATCCATGAAAGAGGTTTGCAGTCAACACCATGGTAAGGTATCCTCAGTTTCGCAGGGAAAAAAACTATATTAAAGCAATGCCAGGAAGGTGGGGGTGGCACGGTATGTAGGAATGGCTTGACATGTCCCAGGGATGCCAGACCATGGGAGAGTGAGCGTATGCTGCTTAAAGTATCACCCATATTTTAAATTTCCAAGCGGCTGCTTCTGAGCTAATGAGAAAAATATTAAAAGTCGCTGGGAGCATGTACATGAACCAGGGAGGGTTCAATTGCCTGCTGGCCCCAAAGTAGGGGTCAGGCTGCTGCGTGCACAATAGCATGCACGACTTGGATTTTTAAAGCAGCTGTGCCAGGAGATGCATGAGTCTGCTCTGCACTGGGTGGGATGCCAGGCAAAAAGTCATTAGTGACTCATGAAACTTAACATGCATTCTAGGTGGCCAAATGAGATACCAGCCTGATTACACTAAGGAAGAGGGATAAGAAAAGATTGCTTGTTCTATGCCACTATCTTGTTGGAAAATTTGCAAGAATGCTCTGTGGTGTCATTATTCCAGATCACTTACCTTACCATGCCAAGCCACCTTTGTCTTACTGTGGAAGCAGGAATAAGTCAGGTCTCCCCACATTCTTGTGATGGAAATCCACAAGAGCCTGTCTAAGAGCTTCAGCTTTTCGTCCAAGCAGAATCTGCACTCCATCGCCAGGCACATTAACAAGCTGCCCTAAGGGAAAAGGGCATAGACCCTCCACAACACCCTTACAGCATACCATTATCAGTAGGAAAAAAGCCTACTTAACCGGAAGTGCCCTCTCCAGGATCCAAGCTGGCTTCTGAAGCTACCTCCTGAGTTAAGGGGAAGGGGATCTACTGGCTTCAGCTGGATGGAAAGCACTAGCTTTCAGGGCATAAGTCTAAGCTGGATTGCACCCTGCTGTCAATCACTAGTTCCTCAGCATTGCTTCAGCACTCGACCACTTCTGGGGGAAGAGGTTGCGTCTGTCATCAGAATAGTGAGAAGCTTATCATAATATCAGCATTTCTGTGGAGATGATGCCCCAGACCAACCATCAGCTGTCTTGCATTTCTGGTAGTTCCAGTGCAACTTCTTGATTTTTTTTATTTTATTTTATTTTTTTTTTGCACAACGCTGCTGAGTGTCCCTGTTGTAACCTTTCTTGATCCATGCCTCATGGTATTTTGCCATAAATATCAGTATTCCTTTTGCTGAATTTGAGCTGGCTCACAATAGGTTTTTTCACCCCACACTGAAAAGAGGTCCAAGATCTCCCAGTGGCTCCATGCTGGCGCCCTTTTGTGATCCTGGGAACTCATGGCTACAAGGTGATCCACACATCTGCTCTTCACTCTTGCCAGAGAGGAAAGGAAGTGTAATCAGAATTCCCAGGCTGATGAACGCCGCTTCCTGTCATGTACTTCTGGCTCACCTGGAGAGCAGTAGGGGTGGGGCAATGACCGGAAAGGACACCTCAAGGGGCATTGTGGGACAGTTTCTGGGGCTAATAAAATTAATTTTAAACCTGGTTAATTTACACTGTTTTAGCTTGACATTGCAAATTTGGTTTTTCAAGTAACTTCGTTGAAGTCAACCGTACAGAAGTTGGCATGACAGCCACTTAGAATCGACTTAATGAGTGCTGGAGTGTAGACTGAAAGTTTATAAAGTCGACCGTAGAGCCTTAAAGTTGACTATCTCCTAATGTAGAGCAGGCCTAAGTGTTCGTCTTTTGCAAGTCAGTTAACTGAGACACTCCTAGGAAGATATTCTTAATTTTCTTGAATAGAGCAGGTTAAGACTCATCATGGGATAATATTTTTATGGTGGCGTTATGGCCAGGGCTGCACAAATACTACAACAAAGCAGTAAACCATTGATGAGCAGTCTGAAGGTCATGTGTGGCCAACAGGGGTTCTGTCTGTGCCCTATGAAATGATTTGTTTACTGTTGCTCATGTGCAGGCTTGCCACAATCTGCTGGTTTCCATCTGCGAAAGTTAATTTCCTACTGGTAGTGCTAGAGACACACGTAAAGCAAAGGCATGTTAATGGGCATGTGTGCTGATTGCACATAACGTTGTTTGTAAGAGGCATGCGCTCCCTTTGCATCCAATCAAAGGGCTGCTGTGGTTCAGTTTAGCACACCTGAAGATATACAAGCGCAGTTAGCAAAGTTCTAGGTATACAGTTGCAGTTTGCAAAATTGCCCTACCCTGGTAGACAATCTTGGTTACGACAATCTTGCATGCCTCTGAGATGGAGGGCTATTCATGCAGCTGACTCACAAGCCTAGCTTTGCTGTTGCTGCAGTACACCAAAGGGCTAATTATATGCAAGGTAAGAAACAATAACTGATAAGGTGGTTTGAAAGAGAATGGATAAGGGTGGTAACATGTGAATGTGGAATTTGGTAGGTGAGCTTTGTGCAAAATTCGATGGTTCCAAATTGGTTTTAATAGAAATTCCAAGTGTCTTACTCTCCCTCCGAACTCTACTGTAGAATGCACATATCTATAAGACTTATGTTATGGCAGGGAGCTGCTAATGCATGGCTGTGAAATAATTACAAAGTCAGGAATTTTGTTAAGGTTACACTTAAATCCAAACATATATAATATGGAAATGTAGTTAAGATGCCCAAACATTGTCAAATGACTTGTGATGGCATGTGTTAACCATATGATTTTGATTTCTGTCAAATTAAGCTGACTTTTTGTTTTTCCCCTCTGTGGTGTCACTGTAGGACAGTTACTTTTTTAATGCTTTAAATGTGACTCAGCTTGCAGTTTTTTTTTTCTAGCAATGGAAGCCATAATTTTCTGGAAAATGAAACTCTTCAGCAAGCAAAACCTGGGATGGGCTTTTACAAGTATTTGATGTTAGCCTAAGCTTTCTCCCATTTTAAGGGTATGTCTACGCTTACCAGGTGATAGACTCCATCAGGGGTCAATTTTCCGGAGTTTGATTTAGTGTGCTTAGAGGGGACAAGTTAAATTGAATCACTCTACAGTCAGCCTACTGTCAGCCCTGATACTCCTCATTCTTGCGAGGAGTGAGGGAGGTCAACGGGAGAGTTTCTTCTGGCATCCTCCCTTTGTGCGGACAACCAGAAAAATCGGCTTAGGATACGTTGATTCTAGCTACTGAATTGTTGTAGCTGGAATTGCGTATCTTAGAAGAACTTTTTGGTCTAGTGTAGGCCTGGCCAAAGAGTCATGGGCCTTATCACTGACTCAGTGGGAGCAGATTTAGATGAACACTGAATGCCTTTAAAAATCCAGTTCTTTGTTCTTGGCAGTAAATATAATTCAGACTACTCTAGTGTATTTCAGTAGACCAATGTAAATATGTACTCTAGCTATGCTGTAGTAGCCCAGAAGCTGAAAACGGACCATTTTTTGTTTGTGCAAAATTAAGTGTTAATGAAAACTAGACACTTTTTAAGTTTCATGGCTAATTTAGGATGGTTTTAAATGACTTGCGGTTTAATGTTTAACATGGTGATTTTTGAAGTAACCGAAAACTTCTTAATTTTAGGCATCTGTTTTCAAATTCATCACGGGCTTTTCTGCAGAGTCAGAGAGTATACAACTTCTTTCAGTCAATTTCATCAGAATCTTTGCACATTAACAGTAAGTAATTTCTACATATTCTCTTGTATAATACGAATAAGTTGTAAGTTTCTTCCTGACACAGTTACCTTTATCCCTTTCATGAACTTTGTGTTCTTGAGAGTGGGTTGACTGAAGAGGCTTTTTTTAGAACTGAAACAGGTATAGAATAAGATTGAAGATGCTATAGAATATTCTTTGCTTGCTTTGAGTTTCTGTCAGGTTGGCAACTCTGATTAAATGTGTTCAGCAATGTGGGGCTTCCTGATTTTGGGTACCCCATTGAATCTCATCTATTTATGAACTAACTCCCTTGTTCAATAGGACTGGTGGAGGTGGACAAAACCTGAATCAGAATTTCTTTGGGTCACACTAGTTACTGATTGAGCCTGCCTTTTGGGAGGCAGGTAAATTTTTTCCATCTCATGCTAGAATACAAACTATACAAGACTAATGTTCAAGCTTTTAGCCTGTCCAGATCTTCCCATGTATTTGTTGGACTGCATGACACAAGGGGATCATATTAACTTAGTGTGAATTATTAATGTAGACTTCTTTACTATCCTCCCTGAGCCATTCTGTAATAAGGCTATCCTGTTTATCAGGCCTGTAAAATGACTAACACCTTCACAGATGTGAAATATATGTATTGATTCAACTGGGCTTTCTTCATATCAGCTGTACTTTCTTAACTCTGTTCCTCATGTTATTTCTAGATGCATCAGTGCTGGATGCTTCAGTACTTAAAGTAGGATTTGTACCCGCTGTGTATTGTGTAAATGTTGGGGCAGACTGATCTCCAAAAGGTGGTAGATTTTGTCCAGAGTCTCTGTTAGGCTCCCACTCATGACGAAGATGTCTTGCAGTGGATTTCCCTGATGGGAAATCTGGAGCATAGGTTGGTCATGAAGGAAAGTTGGTATAAATGCATTAGGGTACAGCCTAATAATATCACCCCCTTTCTGAAAGGACACCCTGCTGCACTGAATGTACATAGTGGACCGTGTTTGTGTAGGTGTGGTGGAGGAGCGGGGATCTCTGGTTGCTGGCTGTAAGAGTTTGAAAGTTGCAAATGAGGAAAGATACTACAGGAAGCAAAAGATTAGTCTTGTGGTTAAGGCAATTGAGTGCCACTCTGAAGTGGATTCTATCCCGGCATCTTTTGTAGTTCCTGTGGTATGCTGAGCAAGTTACATAAGCCAAACTTACTGATGACTGTCCCTATTTGGAATGCTCATGCTTTGACTCTCAGAAGTGCTGAATATTTGCTACTGAAGTCAATAGGAGCTGCACTTTGAACATCTGTGGTGCAATAATTAGTGGACACATTTGCCAATCTTGGCCTCAGTATCTGCCTTGCACCCCTCACTAGGATGTTAATGATTAACTGGTAAGCCTCCTCCATTTAGGGCTGAACACCGGTACTACTTCACCTGGCTAGAGGGGCTGTGTTATGCCTTGGCTCATCACAGAGAGGGGCCGCTCCAGTTTCGCTGGAGTGTCTCTGTGGCATTCTGTGTACTGGTGGCTGCTCCAGCCCCTGGTGTGCTATGGGTGGGGGCATTCCAGCCCAGCTGGAGCAACCCCTCTCCAGCCACATTCTCTCCTTTAAGCCAATAAACCCATCTTTTAACCGGTTAACCAATTAAATGGGATTTTGCATCCCTTACCCCCGTCCCCCACTCTACAGTGGGCTAACGATATCTTGCATCTGACAGTTGGTTTGAAGATAAAGTAATGTTTGTGAAGCACTACTATGTTCTAGGGATAAACACCATAAAAGCAATAAGGAATTTTTAATAAATTTGTATTCAAAGCAAGTTTTGAATGGTAAATAAGACTTGGGGTCACGCTGTGAAGGTAAAGAGATTGATGGCTAACTATTCATCTATGCTGCAAGAGCACCTGTAGTGAGATGGGTATACTAGCACTCGGTTCTGCTTCCTGGTGTCACACTGGCCCCCCACCCCCCTCCAAAAACAGACTAGAGAATCAACTGAAGCCAAAGGACTACTCAGTGCCAGCCTGGATTGTCCTTTTGGAGGCTAAGCAGGCTCAATTATGACAGTTTAGGAAAATGTTGCTCTCTCCTCCCACAAGGTTAACCACTAGAATAAATGGTTAACTATGGTGATTAATTCTTACAATAAACTGTCTAGGTTTTGGAATCTCTCTCTCATTGGAGATTTTTTTAAAAGCAGGTTAGACACACCTGCCAGGTATGATCTAGATGGGTCTTGGTCCTGCTGTGAGTGTAAAGGGCTGGACTTCATGATCTTTTGAGGTTCCTTCTCGTTCTGATTCTATAAACCTTTACTGAACATAGGCTGTGGGATCAGCAGTTTGAGCTTTTTTACGTCTGTCCATAAAAATCTACCAAAATGTGGCTGAATAATAAGTCTTCAGAAACACCCTCTCACGCACCTAGTTCCAAAGCATGGAAGTAGGCTTTTTTTTCCCTAAAGCAAACTGTTCACTTTTTTTTTAAATACTAGCAAAATATTTTTTCCTGTCCTGCTTAGAGCAGACACCAAAGAAGTTATCAAGGCAGACAGCTGGTATGGAAAATTTTAGGCCAAGGGGTTGACTTGGGCAAGTAACTGTAAATGAGATATTGCAATGGGAAGTGTTAGGCAACCTTAACTGTAGCTAAAACCATATGACTTTCACCTGTGAATTATGACAGGATTTAGCAGTAACTCTAAACTTGCAAAAATGCATTTTAAACCATTTAAAGAGATTTTAAAAATGTTTGAAGAGGGTTAAGTTTCTCTTAAGGGTCAAAACTGCACCAGAGATTTAAAATGACACTTATTCACCCCTCTCAAAATAGCCAGCCTTGGAAGAGTTTCCTGTCCTGGGAGTGTGTTACAGGTGTAGTTCATGTTATGTCATAGTTGGAGTTTACGGTGATAGAACTGCAAAGAAGTACCGCTGCTTAATGTTGTTAAGATATACAGTGAGTTCTATATAGCATTTGGCACACCTGTTTAAAAGCATGTGGTTTTTTAATTTTACTGATACTTGTACTTGCTATTCGGCTAGCTAAAATTGAGTATTTTAAGTTGGTATGAAAGTCCCATTTATCACTTATTCCTTCACATAATTTGTAGTTTTCTATACTTACAGAAGCTTTTTGCCCTGAATGAGTTGCTGTAATAAGTCCCTAGAAAACTACATAAAACTTATTCTCTGCAGGTAACTTACAATCCTCTTTGAAGACAGCTAAGGCACCAGAACACTTCAAGGAGGACAGTTCAGAGGCTTCAAGTCAGGAGGAAGGTATTATATACTCAAAGGTTCTTTTATTAGTTAAATTTTGTCAGGCTTGCAGTCCCAGAAATGATTTGTTTGACTGTCCTCTTACAAAATGCTGAGGATTTTGGATTAAAACAGCTATATATATATATTAATATTTTTTGTTAGTGCACACATTCAGTAACTTAATATGGTCTTTACATTTGTCAGTAGGAAGGCTTTGGAGGTATGGCTGCTTTTTGAGTTGCTTGACAAGGCTCAGTTGAACTGCTAGGAAGAGTCATGTTTGTTTGTTCATTAGTACACCGCTGCAGAGATAGTTGTGATTTGCTGTTGTCTGCCTTTATTTAATTACCAGGTTAATGTTGAGTGTGGTATTCAGTTTATACAGTTGACCCTGGTGTATAAAATCTTAAACATGGAGATCCTCTACGTGGACATACTTCATTCCTCTGTTGTAATCCTAGAGCTGCCCTTCTCTAGCATTGTGTCCAGTTACTAACCGTGATTCGTACCATTCTGATCTGGGTCATAACTTCCAAATATGGGAGGGGGTGCTTCTCAGATGCCACAAACAGCTCTGATGAGATATATTAGCATAGTGGATGTGTCTCTAATTCTGAAACAAACCTCAGGCCAGTTTTGCATCATTTGAGCAATAGACAAGTTTGACCTTTTAATGTGCAAAGGTGGGCAGACAGTGCATAGGAATGTTAAGTCATACTCTTTGCTAGTGCAGCGTTATCATTCTTATAACGTTATGCTGATAAGGAAGTTGGAGTGTGATGTATGTTTGAATGCAACTTTTCTGACTGTCTTTGCAAATGTGAAATAAGAAAGAAAAAAGTCAGCTCCATTTGGGCCATGACATAGGAATACTAAAGAGAATGAGAAGACTAAAATCCTGTTCAGCCTCCAGTTTCATAAGAGTTCCCAATAGGTTGCTGGCTTCTGTAGTAGAAGTGTTTAAAATCTTTTAATTTTAGCCATTTCACAATAGGACTGCAGTAATACTTTGAAAAATAGCTATGTTGTGTCTCTTGCTTTTAACACCAGTTGTATCTGGTGAGTTATATGCTCAGGTTTCTGTTAGAGACATTATCCACTGGATCTTCTGATTGTGTTTGCGATGCAATGTATTGGCAACATACAGTTCTTAAAGTGTGGGTTCATTTGTCAAATTTGGTTCCCTGCAAGCAGAGACAGTACTATATGCAATTCAGAAAGGAAGAGGGATTTTTTGACACTTTGAAAGAAAATGCCACCCCATTGTGCTCCTTCATCTTAAAATTCATAACCATTAAAAACTCTGGAATGTATTGGAAATGGTTCAATTTGTCCATTTTACTTTGTCCTTAACTGAGTGGTTTTTGCACTTCAGAATTTCAAATGCATTTCAGTACATGCTTAGTGCCCTATGAATAAACTTTAAAAGTGTTACAAAACTTAGTATTTACAAATATTTCCAATTGTCACTATCTTCAGCTTTGTAATTGGATCTCTGTTTTAATCTTCATCTGATCTGCGTATTTAAAGGGGAGTTGAGGCAGATGATAGCTTTTAAAAAGAAAAATAGAAAAACACAAAAATGATAGAGGAGTCAAAAGATCTAACTTAGAAGCCAAAGATCAGCAGCAACTGGATTTGGAAGACTATGCTTTTGTCAGTATAATATTCAATAGTTTTATAGAGGTAAAAAGACACGGTGACTGCCCCAAAGAACTTTTAAGTTAAAAATAAAAATTGTTTTTCAACATCCACATGCTACTACAGGTTGAGCCTCTATCATCTGGCACACTCATCTGGCTACATCTGTAATGAAGCATGATTTTAGTTAGCCAGGTGACTACTTTTCATGGGAGTGGCCACATTTCCTGTGGTCACACAGAGTTTGTTTACAGCCACCAGTCCTGGCTCTTAGTGATCTGTGCTGTTGTTTAGCCATAATTTATCCCTCCATGTCTTCTAAGAGCCCAATAAGCACCGGAAGTGTTGGTAATGAGCTAGACAATATTGGCCTCCCTTGGTCCTGCAAATTCTCTCATTTGGCACCAGTCAGGTCCCATGGGTGCTGGCCTAGAGGTTCAACATGTACTTGTAAAGTTTTTCTTAGTATAAGTAATCTAAGGCTTAGTGCATTGTATCCAGGCAGGAACTTACTCATTCAGCAGTTCACAATTTACTTCTACCTTACAACTTGTGCCAATATCCAGCTTTCAGGGAAAAGAAATGGATTTCAATTTTCTTTGGATTTGACTGACTTTTTTTTTTTCATAGCCCCTTGAGCTAAATCTAGCATCATCTGATGACAAAACCAGGGTGCACATGATTTAAGTCTGTTGGTGAGAAATAATCCCAGTTGCGTAAGAAATGTACGCTTCTCTCCCTGTGCTTTTTGCTGTTTTTATAACTTTCCTGGGAAACTAGGGATGAAGTTCCTCAGCCCTACCCATCTGATCCATATCGACTGACCCTGCTTCTGTGCATTGGTGTTCTGACTTGGCTTGTTAGCCTGTGCAAGTGTACAGGTTCCACCCTTGTAGTTATTGCAAGAATAGGAGCTGTATCTTCAGTACTATTTCTTTATCATGTCATTCATTAGCCAAACATTGTGTGAAATGTAATTGAGCCTTTAGTATAATGGGTAATTTTCCTGGATTGACTTATAATCGAAAAAATTGTTGCTATTGGATGTGCTAATTTGTTTTATTTTTCCCCAGATGTAATGCAGCACACATCAGTCCATAAAAAACATAATGGGAAAAGTCCTGTTGCCAAGTAGGTATTAAGGTTTACAAAACTCATGTCAGACTTGAAAGTAAAACATGGATTTATTTAAGTTATTAGTTGCTTGAAACTCTAGGTATATGCAAGTTTCTCTTAGGATCAAGGATTTTTCAAATTGGTGTAAAGTACATTTTGTTTAATATTAACAGTTTTTAAGACGAAAGGAGTTCAGTTGGAAGACATCCCTGGCATATTCTCCGTAAAGTGTGCACACGGGTGTGTGTGGTGGGATTTTTAATGTAGGTTCCTCACGTATGTCAGGTGACCCCATAAATAACTTTTCCAAAAGTAATCTGTGTTGTTCGGTGGTATACCTTCGGAATGAGATTTGAAAGCTGACAAGATGGTTCCAAAGAATTTTTGGTCTGTTTTACAAAAAGTGATATCATTATCCAGGGATCATATGGAACAGCATAACCACAAATTAGCTTTTCTTTTTCTCCACGATTAGGTCATTTCCCAGTAGCAGCCAAGTCTGTTAGCAGAAATGCTTCATACCTTTTCTGCTGTATATCAAACCTGTTGAATATTTATGTAATTGACATAGAGGAGTCCATGCACCCCTCCTGTTTTGCATTAATTCCTCATATTGTTGAACCTTTCTACCTATGTAGCTTTTCAAATTTTCCTATGGAGAAAATAGTTACCAACTTCTTACAGTTGTCCATCAGCTGAAGCACTGAAGTCTTCTTATGGTCATAAATGGACACTTATTGCCAACACAGTTGAAGCAAATCTTAGACATGGTTCCCATGTATATTTTAGTAACTGAATTATTAATGAAGGCTAACGATAATTCTATCCAGAAATTTTGCAGAAGGCTTTTTGAATGTCCATACTACATAAGGTCAGTGGTCCATCTAGCCCTGTGTTCTGTTTTCCAGTAGTGACCAATGCCAGATGTTTCAGAGGGAAATGAACAAGACATTTGATTAATCCATCCCCAGTTGTCTAGCCCCAGCTTCAGGCAGATAGAGGTTTAGGAACCACTGGAGCACGGGATTGCATCCTGGACTATCTTGGCTAATAGCCATTAAGGGCACTATCCTCCATGAACTCATCTTGGTCTTTTTTTGGATGCAGTTACCTTTTCGGCCTTCACAGCATTCCCTGGTAGTGAATTCTATAGGTTGACTGCATTGCATAAGGTAGTGCTTTCTTATGCTTGCTTTAAACCTGCTTCCTGTATATTTCATTAAATGCCCTCTTGTTCTTTTATCAGTTGAAGGGGGTAAGTGCCCTCCCCTATGCATTTTCTTTGCACCATTCATTATTTTATAGACTCCTATCATATCCCTCTTCTCATCAGTCATTTCTTTTCCAAGCTGAACTGTCCCAGTCTTTTTAATTTTGTCTTTACCGCTCATAATTTTTGTTGCTGTTCTCTGTTACTTCTCATACAATATGTTTGGGGTGACCAGAACTACACACAATATTTGAGCTGCAGGTTTATTAGATTTATATAGTGGCATTATGATATTTGTCATGTCTCTTTTCTGATGGTTCCTAACATCATTAACTGTGCGCTGATCGGATGTTTTCAGAGAACTATCCATGATGCCACTCAAGATCATGGAGTTAATAGCTATTTTTGACCCCACTCATTTTATATACGTATTATGGTTGTTTTCTAATGTGCATTACTTTGCATTTTTCAATATTGAATTTCTTCTGCCGTTTTGTCACATGGTGTTGTACAGTTACAAAGGAACCTCAGTCTGCTTCAGACTCACATAATTACTCAAGACAGCTATCATTTGCCACCTCAGTTAGCCCTTCATCCAGCTCATTTATGGATACATTGAACACCACGGGTCCAAATGCAGATCCTGGAGGGATCCTGCTATTCACCTCTCTCCAATATGAAAACTGAACATTCATTCCTACCCTTTGCTTCCTGTCTTTTTAACCAATATTTAATACAGAAAAGGACCTTCTGTAACATCATATTAGCTTACGAGCCTTTAGTGAGGGATCTTGTTGAAGGTTTTCTGAAAGTCTGTGTGTGCTCTAGTCCACCTGTTACTTCCTCAAAAAATTCTAATAGATGGGTGATTTTCTTTTACAAGCTATCTTGTTCCCCTGCAGCATATCATGTTCTTCTAGGTGTCTGATAATTGTTCTTTACTATATTTTCAACCAGTTTCCCTGATAGTGAATTTAGGCTTGCTGGCGTGCAGTTGCCAGGATTGCCTTTAGAGCCTTTTAAACTTGTGTCATGTTATCTATGCTCCAGTCATCAGCACAAAGTCTCTTTTAAGCAATTAGATTATATACTGCAGATATTCAGTTTAATATATGAATTCATTCAGAACTCTTTGGTGACTACCATCTGGTCCTGGTGACTTGAATTTTTCAGTTAGTTTTATTGATAATTCAGACTGAGATAGTTGCCCATTTTTGTCATCTAAAATAATGCAGATACAGGCATCACTCCAACATCCTCTGCAGTGAAGGCCAATGCAAGAATTAATTTATCTTCTCTGCAATGGCCTAGTTCTCCATAAGTGTTCCTTCAGCACTTCAATATCTAGCGGCCCCATGGACTCTGTGGCAGAATTCCTGCTTCTCGTGTACCTTTGTCCCCCTCTCCACCCTTAGATTTTTGTTTCTCTAGCTCAAGGATTCCCAGCCTACAGGTCGGGACCCAAACATGGGTCACGATTAGATTTTTCTAAGGGTCTCTGGCTGGGCTCTTAAGGAGCCATATGCAGCCACTTGACTCCTCCTCAGCTCCCAGTCCCTGCCCTGCAGTGCTGAAATGGAACTCAGTTTAACTGGTTTAACAGCCAACAGGAGGGATCCTGCCCTTAAACCAATTAAACTGAGTGCCATTTAAGCCTGCAGGGCAGGGAACTACCCTGCTGCAGATGAGGGGAAGGGAGTAGGAGGACTGGGGAGAGCTGGGCAGAGAAGGAGGCAGTCCAGTGAAGGAACAGTGGGGGGTCAGCAGCGGCAGCTTGGAACTCCCCTGTGAAGGTACGTGGGAGGGCTGGGGTGGCTGAGACAGGTTCGAGTGGGTAGGGTGAGGGGGAGGGTGCTGAGGGCCATTCAAGGGTCCATGCCTCCACTTGCTCCCACCATGCTGCTGTGGGATCCCCTACCCCCTTACCTGGGATCCTGCAGTTGGTGCTGCTGTCCAGGGCTAAGCACCCCAGCCAACTCTCAGCTGCAGGGCTGCCAGGGTCCCTGCCCGTTGCCCCAGTTTTTGGAAATCTTATGCAGGACAGGCAGCCCTAGCTGGGGATCGTGCGGGTGGGGCTGCCTGTCCTGCATAAGAGTCTCAAAAATCTGTCAGTCCTAGTTGAGAGGGGTTTAAGACTGGGAGGGGTGGGAATGGGGGGTGTTTTGTGGTTAAGGGTGGGGGCAGGGATATGTGTGTTTTCCCAGGGGAGAGTCTCCTCTCTCCCTTTTCCCCCCACCTTCCCTGATTTTGAATTGTCTTGGGTCACAAGGTCTTCCTGAATTGGCCCCTTCTTGAGAAGATTGGGAACTGATGAATTGCTCTTCATTTATTTTCATGGCCTTCACTATTATACTTGACTTCCCAGAATTCATGTTTCTTTTTTTCTTCATAGGATTTAATTTCCATTGTTAAAGGATCTTTTTGCCTAAACCAGTATTTCAGAATCAATGGTTGCTTGGCCTAGTCATGTAGGGAGTAGTATATTTCCAGTCCTATTGATAAAACATACCAGGGGTCCATCTTTTGGTTCTTTGTGAATAGTAGCAGTCTGAAACTTGTGGTGTTCTATCCACAAGCTGATGAATCCTTCTCTTCTCTGACATCTGTTAGTTATTGTCAAGTGAGGGACGGTCTGAACTTCTCCCTCTTTGCAATAACCAAGCAGCTAAGACAGGGACAGGAGTAACCTCCTATTCTAAAATATCCCTTCCACTCATTCCTCCACCGTCCCACTGCCCACATTTTGTACCCTCATATGAACAACATGAAGTCCTGTGGCATCTTATAGGCTAACAGATATTTTGGAACGTAAGCTTTCGTGGGCCCACGATGACGTGCATCTGACAAAGTGGGTGTTTGCCCACGAAAGTTTATGCTCCATAAATCTCTTGGTCTGTAAGGTGCCACAGGATTTCTCTTTGTTTGTGTAGATACAAACTAATGTAGTTGCCCCTTTTGACACTTACCCTCGTATGGATGATTTCAATCTCTGTCTTTTAGATGTTCAAATATGAATGGAATCTTCTAAATAAAATAAGTTTGGTCAGTTCTTAACGTACTTGGTCATATAAATCTGGTTTAATTCCTTGGTCAGGAAAAGTGTCTCTTTGGAATAGTGTATGTCCACTGTAGAGAAGTTTATGTAGCACCTTTTTGCACATTCTGGTGTAAGTACTACCATCACTCTCTTGTTTGGAAAAATCACAAATGTATTTAAAGAAAAGAGGTTAGGAATCTGAAATAAAGACCCAAATAGTCTTATAGCTTACTTGATGACATTTGAAAAGCAATAAGGAGCACTTGGAAAACGGTTCCTATCCCTAGGCTTTATCAGCTGACTTTTTATCAGAAGTTCCAAACTATTCTCGTGCGTCGCATGAAAGGGTTAGTTGTGGACGTTTCAGTGTGGCTTTTTCAAGACTTGAGTTCTGATCAAGGTTTATTGAAACTGTTTCCTGAGGATTCTTTGAACTATCTTTAAATCTTTTCCTCTAATATCTTCCAGGGGTCCATGGTGATGAGCAACCAAAACTCTCTAGTATCCCTTTCACTTTGGAATGCACTAGAATGCCACCACCCCAGGAATGAAATAGGGGTTTTGGGTTTGGGGTATTTTTGTTTGTATTGTATTGTATTGTTATCACAACGCTGGCCAAGAAAAAATTGATTTTAAAATGTATTTATGAACAGTATTTTGCTATGATATTTGTCTCTTAAATTTTGACACTATTTACTGTTTTATTTCGTAGACAATGGTGGGGCATGTCTGTGGATGACAGATGAAGGATAGATATATAGAGACCATAAGGCCTCTAAGGCCTAGTGACCTCCATCAGAAATCTTGTTGCAAGAGTCCATGTTGACAAACGTCTATACATTGTTACAAATCAATTGGACTGGCTGTTGCCAACTTTGATTTGAGTAAAAGGCATTGAGGCCCCAAGTAAATGTCAAACAATAGTTTAGACTTCCCAATGCTCTTCAAAAGTAGCTAGTGTGAGGAAAGAGAATATTACAACCAGATAGTTTTAAATATGCTGCTTGATTGAAGTGAAGAGCACAAAAATGTCTTTGGAGAAAAAGTTGTTTAAGGCTAACTTCCTTGTTCCTTTGAATAACAATACATAGTCACGTTTTAATGTCTTTGGAGATCAGAAGAGAGAGAGAAACAAGTTCAAAAAATATAGATCTGAAAAACAATAGCTTTTCAACCACTTGCCCATTTTAAGTATCAAAAAGGAAATGAATTGTGAATAATTTTCATATGGTATTAGCCTGTGTGAAAGTTTATATAGATCCTAAATTTTGTGTAAAAGTAAACGCTCTTTTCTATGTGGTGGGATAATACAGTACAACAGTTTAGGGTGCTTCAGAAGTTAAACTCTCTAATAAGAGTACATTATGCTGCATGTAGATAAGCCAGAACTATACCTACTATGCACAGTAAACCCTCGATTTTTACGGGCCCTAATTTAGCGGACTTCAGGAACAGCGGGCGTCTGCCTGCCTACCCACTCCCCATTGTTCTGCAAGTCTGCTTAATTGGGGCCTGTAAAATCCTAAATACTGCCTCCCCTGCCCCCCCGCCCCCCAAAAAAAAGTAAGGTAACTTACCAGAGCTGCCACCGTTAAGCCCTCCACCATGGCCTGGACTGTCACCACCAGAGCTGCCATGCGCTCCTCCCACCAGGGGTTGGCACATACATGGGCAGACAGCACTCGCATATGCGCCCCACCTCTGGTGGGAGGTGCACGTGGCAGCCCCTCTGGCTGTGTGGCGGGCCAGTCACTCCAGCCTTGCGCAGTGGTGGGACGGCTCCAGCCCCGCCCTGCGGCAGCTCTGGTGAGTCACCAGCATTTTTTTTGGGTGGGGTGGGGGGCTGTGGGAACCCTGGTGGCAGTGGGTGGGCCGTAAACACTCATATTTAATGAACTTCTGGGTTTAATGGACATCCTTCCCCCATTAGTCTGGTCTGTTAAATTGAGGGTTTATTGTAATTGTCTTTTAAATCAACCTTACTTTAGTTAGCTTTCAGCCATTCTTGTTTTTTAATGTAAGTTGTCCACAATAAAAAATTCTACTTAGAAATCTGTTCAGAAGAAAATAGTGGTTCCCCCCACCCCCCATAAAAACACCATCTTCTCAGTATGCTACAAAATTGGGTGTTCTGTTACGGAAATCTCAGCTGTCTTTTCATATTTATGAATTGCTTCTTTCAGCAGCACTAGCAGTACAATATGTTCTTCACTGGATGGCCTTGACATAAAAAACTCTGAACAGAATGGAGTAGTGGACTGGAAGAGAAAAAACTGCACTGTTCAACAGCATCCAGAGCACTGTACAAACTTACTTGACCAGGTATGTGGCTTTTATTTCACGTGGTAGGCAAGGATGTTATCCAGAGCTCAGAATTAAATTTACCTGGAAGTGAAATTATACATAGAAATATTTAAGTTCAGCTTGTTAGTAACTGTATTACTATCATTAACACTCATTTAACTTTTTGTATAAACCTTACTAAGAGCCATCTATTAAATTTACTGACCAATAATTAAAATGTTCTGGTGAGAGACACATGATCGTGAAGGTCAGTGTTGCGTTCAGCTTAGTTTCATACATGAAGCAACTTGCTTTAATGGGCTCTCACTGGAGAGAATTCGAAGTTTGAGGATTATTTTCTTTTACCTAATTGCAAACTTAGCAGCATAAGTTATGTACTGCTTAAATTGGTTCAGCTGATATCACATAAACACTTTATGTCCATTGTGTCGTACCTGCACGATATACAGAAATAAAATGCTATGATCTTTTGCCGAAAAACAATTGTAGGGACACTTATTTGTGGCTATCAGTTGTTTCCAGCCCTTTGATACTTACAGTGCAATTCCCCAGTAACTATTTTAAACAAGAATGATTATGAAAGTGGAAGAACTAAATTGATGGGTAGGCATGGTTGTATCTGAAAAAAATGTAGGTCGTAACCAACACTTGCTATGGCATATATAAATAAATGGGGTTCTATTTTTCATCACACATACAGAGTTGGTTTTGGACAAATACAGCAAAATTACAACCCAAAATAACAGCTTTGCAGGTCCTGCAAAATACACAGTAAACCGTTTCCTTCAAAATGTAACATTTATGGACAATTAATCTGTCAAGAAATAAAACTTAGTGTAGAACCAGGAGACAATAAGTATGAAATATTCTACTACAGCATGTTAAATACCACACACAAATTTAAGGGGAAGTATGATTATACCATGAGGGCAGACTTTGAATTGCCATAACTGACTTTTGACTATTAACGAAGTCTAGAATCTTATTTACAGTTGAGGAGAGTGTAGCTTTATTTTGGTTCACGTACCAGTTTTGAAAGTTTGTGAATAGTAATTGGAAAAGAAGTATCATGAGAGAGCATAGGTACCCTGTTCCTCGTTTACATTGCCCAGTTACCCAAAGTGAGGAAAACTGAAGGTTGCTTCTGAATGTTTCTCCAGTACAAGTGTTGTGTGCATCCAGGTGATGGAGTAGAGTAACTTGCAGCATGCAGACTCTCTACTGAATATTCAGTAACTTTTGTTCAATCATTACACTAGCATCTCTTCTAAGCAGTGTCAGTAGATATAAATATTCTGAATAACTCTACAGATGAGACCATTTCTTTTCAAGGAAATGATTTAGGCTTTGCATGGTGAAACTGTTATAGTTTCACATTTGACAGTAAAGACTTCTGACTTGCTTCTAAAAACTCAAACCAGCTGTTCAGTTCATTCTTCCAAAGATGTGCTGACACTACCTCGGGGGGCGGGAATTGATTTGTACCATTCAATGAAGTCAGACTACATGAACATAGTTCCTGCCATTGTAAATTAAGAGCACGTTATACAGTGCTTTTGGGTTTCTAGAAACATACTTGTTACCATAATACAGTAGTACCTAGGAGCCGCACCCATGAACTACACATGGGGAAAGACTATTTAGCTCTCTGCCACTGAAGAACTTTTAAATTCTGTGTGGACTTTATGCATTTGTACAATACTAGATATGTGTACATTTTGTTTGGTTCTTGTGGTGTTTTATTTTCTGATTACCATCACGGTGTTTTCTCTCTAGCATGCAGGAGAAAAACGGGGCTTATCTGCAATAAGCAAGAAGAAAGGAAAGCTACAACTGGAAAAGTAGGTTTTAATTTCACGTTACTAGTTACTCAGGAACTAAATATAATAATGCAGGCACTCAGTTTAACTGTAAATTAACCACATTTTTACTGAGTGCTTGGTTTCCATTAATATTGAGGTTTGAAGATTTGTACTTTTATTTCCAGCAAGTCTTAAAATTTGATTCCTTCTTTTTGAGTGACTTTTGAAATTAGCTCTGCCTTGATGATATGGGTTTCAAATGGAGTCTATCAAATGTAAGCATGCAAATGCACTTTTTTTTTTAAAACAATTGCATAAAGAGAAGCTTATTTTTCCATGTGAAGAGAAGTTAACATGCAAACCACCTTTGTGATTTGTCGCAAAATTGCAACTTAGCCAAATTTCCACAGAATGAAGGAAGGTCAAAGAAACGGGCTTTGTCTACACTACAGTCTTACATCCACCATGAAACATAGGTTGATTTAAGTCAGCTTTAATTATTGTGGTGGTTGATGCTGCATCCTCCTTATGAGGAGCACTCCCACCAACCGAAGCTGGAGGGAGGGAGTATGGGAGGAGTGTATCAGGGTGCTCAGCTCCGCACAACTCCCCATCAGGAGCCAGGCTGCCTCCTGGGACCTCTTGTCTGGGATCTACCAGGGGCTTCTCACCTTCGGTAAGTAGAGCCAGACCAAGAGAACAGTTGGCAGCAGCCTAAGGCAGGAGTCTGGGTGGCTGGCAAACTTGGAGTGGAGACCCGACAGCTGGAGCTATGAAACTGATCAGAATGATAGCCAACAGGTATGGGGGACATAGTGTCTTCACAGACATAAGCCTTGAGCCCCTTGTCAAGTTGGCTTTATTTTGTCAGCATAGTTACATTGTTACTGAAGTTACATTGGCTGAAGGAGCATTTCAGTCTGCACTCCTCTGTTTTGTTGATAAAAGCTGACTTTGTTTACATCCTGAACAGACATAATATTTCCTTAAAATTAGTGGCTGTAAAATTATCTAGCGCTTGTTAAATTGCCTTCTCTGTCATTGCTAAGTTTACAGTAATTTTCATGAGGATGGACATATTAAGCTAGCTACTACTTCAGATGTTTCTGCAAGCTGGTAGCTTACCAGTGAGAATTAAATCCAGTTGCACTATTTTTGTATTACATTGTATATACATGTAAGTTGAAATCCTATGCCATTTAGCTGTCCAGCACTCTGATGCTTGTAAGTGTCTCGTGTGTGTGTCTCCATTTGCGTTTTGGTTACTTACCTGATGAAACTTTAATGCTAATTCCAACACTCTGCCTGTTTCCTCATCTATATCTTTATTCAGTATATTGAATAATGCTGGTTGAAATTTTGACCTGAGAGATAGATATAGTACTGACTCTGTAAGGTACTGTTTTCACTTACAACAACATTTGAAGTCACAAGTACGTATTCCAGTGTCAGTCAAAGCAATATTATATACCTTTTGTAAAACACTCAGTTGTCTTTACGAAAATGGTCTTCGAAAAATATTCTTAAATTTTACCTACGTAGGGATAAAACAAAGAAAACAGACAGCAGATTGAGCAATAGGATGAATGGAGCTAGAGTTGCAGCAACACAGCACATCCATGCAGTGGCAGCAAAAGGTAAGAAAACAATTCTTAGCTATATAATATAGTACTCCTTATACTAAGGAAATCTGGTAAAACTACCACATCTTTAATCTAGTCCTAGTTTTGAACAACTATTACATGTGTATTTTGAGTGCTCAGGATCCAGAGCCCCTATTTGGTTGTAATAGTTAGGAATTTATTTAATTTAATATTAAATTTAAGACAATTCCAATACTGTTACCTAAAATCAGTAAAATTTTCTACTTCTCTTGTGCCCCTTAGTATCATACACCTTTTCCCTTTCTCCCTATTTGTTTTGGACAAAAAACAGACTTCTGTTAGTATCATATTTGTTAGCTTGTTCCCTTCTGCTGGTTTCCCTGCCTCTTTCTCTAGAATCAAAGGTATTGTAGGGTAGGCATAAACTGCTTAAAACACAAACAGTAGAGTAAAATAAGAACTTCCTAAATCTGCACAAAACAGCAATTTATTGTATTAATATATATCTTAAGAAGAAAGAGTTAATGCTGGTGTCGTAGACCGGTGGTTTTGGTTAGCATATAAGGATTAATAACATGGACGATAGTTCAGTTTGAGGAAGTGAATAGTAGAAGTGCAGAAAGGACTGGAACATTTACTAGTGCTAATCTGCCCGCTGTGTAGCAGCTGTAGGAAAAAATTCTCATTGAATTATACATTTGCTTTTGGGAAGTTTGGTTTATGTCTAAATAGCTTAAATGTCTTGTTTCCTAGTGTACTGTCCAGACTGGAACATTTTTAAATGTTTTAACGAAATTGAGGAACTGCAGAAATAGCAGTACTGCTGAGGGCGTTCTACACAAAAAAAATAAAAATTCTTCACACAGTATATTTATGCAGATTGTATTTATCAGTAAATAAATGTGGGGGCCCCCACAGTCCACTGGCTGCATTGAAGTTAAAGATTGGCCCACATGCATGGACATATCACACATGTACACTGAGGATGGGGTGTGAGGCTTTACCCAAGACTGATACACAAGGAAGGTCTGGACATACAAGGAAGGGCTGGGTCTGGTCTGCCCCAGAAACAGCCTGGGGATTTTCCCCTGTGCAATTTGAGGAAGTGAATAGTAGAAGTAGAGAAAGGACTAGAACATTTACTAATATTAATTTGCTTACTGTGTAGCAGCTGGAGAAAAAAAATGCTCGTTGAATTGTATATATTTGCTTTTGGGTCTGCCTGTCTTGTCTGGGTGAGTGTTTCCTATTTCTGTCAAGTGCAGCATCTGCTGCTGTTTCATCCTAGAACTCATGAGGATCAGAAACAGAGACTCGGCAAATCTCATGGAGAAGGCAGTGAATCTCCAACCAGAGTTCTGCCAGAGATAATCTCTTGTTTTCCACTACCTCCTCCACACTTCTCTGTATATCGATCTCATAAACAGTCAGCTTTGGAGCACTCACAAACACGAGGACAAGCTATCTTCATCCAAAACTGCCCTGGAAAGAGAAGATCTCTTGACCCTGCCACAATTGGGGGACCTGGTATACACGGGTGCAAAGGATTTAAATAAATCCTGGGTAAATCTTGACAGGAGAAGGAGACATACCCTTGCATGCTTCCAGCTCCTCTGACATCAGTTCCAATGGTGAAGGTTTCAGATAAATAGCTCCTGGTAGTCCTATACACTTCTGCAGTCAACAGCCTACCAGTATAATACAGCTCCAGAGGAGCAAAGTGCCATGATGACCAGGGGTTGGATCCCAGAGTGATCTCAGTTCTAGTTTCCCAGGGGACACTTGTGCTCAATCCGATCCCTCATGTTGAGACAGCCTCTATTCTGGGGTGTTACAACAGAAGAAGAGACTGTTACATTGCATGGAGTTGTTCTCTCCTCCCACCAGCCAGCCCTCTTTGTCAACTGATCCATCATCCTAGCACTACTGGTGTCCATAAGCGCTCAAGTCAGCCAGGATTGGTGCAGGATTGGCTATGTCCTGGATATCCGCAAATGGCACTTTTGGAATACACCTAACAGGAAGGTTAGCCTGATCCAACACTTCAACGAGCAATTTCATAATCTTTGCCCAATGAATTAGTTACTTCATTTCTACAAGACAATTTTAAGCAACATAAAGAACTCATTCCCAGGGTGGCTGTGGAGTTGTAGATTCATCTTGGAGACATCCAGGAGCCTCAGCACATTGACAGGGCCCAGAAGTCTTAATGTTCTTGTTGATGGTGAGGGCTACTTATGGACCCAGCAAGGCAGTTTGCCCCACTCCTGCTTCTTAGCCTGTCACCCCAAGAGGGCAGGGAAGAATTGCTTTTTTCCATACAAGTGATGAGTGTTTTTGTTCTCAACCATCTCTTATTAGTGCAGGTGACTACAGAATAATTAAGCAGCAGCACCCAAAAAACTTCTCCCACTGATAAGAGATGCAAGTGGCACAGCGGTCTCTTCCACTTTCCTCCAGTTCTGGCTCTCTCATTACTAGTCTTCCTTGGCCAAATTATAATTTTACTAAATTTATAGAATTTCGGGACCAGGTTACTGAGGAGGGTAGGTCTGGCTTCACAGCCTTAGCAAAGGAAGGCAGTTTGGTAGCCAAAACTTCACTGATCTTGATGACTGGTTTGGGATGAAAAAATTGTGTAAGTCTAGTGGTCAAAAAGTGTTCTGCTCAGCCTTCTGTTTTCTCTGGGTCTGTTGCAATCATGAAAAATCCATTTTGATCCAAGAAGGGTCATAAATCTTATATCTCATTGCAGTGAGATGGTATTTACTTCAAGGTTTAAAGCTGAGTGCTCTCATCAATCAGGTCGCTACCAGTACATCAGTCTACATGTGCATTTTTCCCTTCTCAGCCACATGGCCTCAGGACCACGTAACACTGTTCACCAAGCCACATGGCCTCAGGGCCATGTGACACTGTTTACCAAGCTTCATTTTCACTGCCTACAAGCCCTTTTTGGATGAGCACATGGGAAGAAACCAGACAACAGCCAGCAAAGTAACAATTCTGCCCAGTTTTAAACTTCTGTACTGCAGACGAAACCATAGAAAGCTGATAGAAATCCTTTCCTCACACTGGTTCGCAGTGCATCATTGTCACTTCCCCCTTGGGCTGTGTTGCTCACATGGGCGATCATATAGCAAAAAACATCTGTACCCTATAGAAATCCAGTATGTGTATTGATTTACGACAGCTCTGGACGGGTAGATTAGTATTTCTTCCTTCCTCTCTTCCTGTCCAGATGTGTCCAAGTGACAGTGGCAATTTTGTATACACGGGCAGGGGGAGCAAGATTTCTCCCCTGAGCATAGAAGCAGTCACCTTCTGGAATTGGTGAATCATTCATCACATAAACCTGTTAGCAGCCTATGATGCAAAAATTCATTAATAGATTGCCCAAACAGGCCTTTTTTTTCCCCCCCACAGATCTCACATGGAATTTTGAATCTCTTATTCTCAGTGATGTCTTTGTCTAGTGGAAGATACTGAACTAGGTCTGTCTCACGTTGTGGGTAAAAAGGACACTTCCTCTGTACTGCTTCAGAGCAGCCCTGGGACCCTTCTGGTGTTGTGGAAAGGTTTCCTGAGGTATGCCTCCCATCTCACTCTTTCCATTGATAACACGCGTTTCAGCAGACTTTTGTAGAACAGCTCAAATCATCTTTATTGTGGCCAAGTCATTTCTGGTTTACAGATCTGCTGAGGGTCCTTGTTCAAGCATCCATGAATATCCCCACATTTTGCTGGACCTTTTAACACAGTGCAGGTTCAAGTGTCTCAGTCTGGGGCCATTGCAGCTCAGGGCCTGGTGTGTGGTGTGCTTTGGAAATAGTGTACAAATTACAAGAAGGGGCCATCTGTTTTCATCAAAGCAGGAGACTGTTCAAGAAGCTCTTTCAGCAAAAAGAAAGTTTTTCTTCTTCTGGGATCACTAGAGCAACTTATCAGGGATCCAGTGGCTACTGGAGACTCAAAAGTATCTACTTTCCCTTAAGTATTCAAGTCTCATCCTTAAATCTCAGTGCATTTTGCACATCATCAGGGCTTTTGGTTCTCAGGTGCATAATCATGTAATCTTCATTTATTTTACCACAAGTAGATTTTGAATAGGAATTCTCATATCCTTTTCTCCATTGGTAAATTTCACATCTCATTGGGATCTCAATATCATTCTTTTCTCTTGCTCTATCTCCCGCTTCGAATCATGAAACTGGAAGGGGCGTCCAGTCCACTGCACTCAAGGCAGCCCTAAGTATTTAGACCATTTGTGACAGGCATTTGTGCAATCTTCATTTATGAGGTTAGACAATCTCTGTTGACAATAGTGACAACTGACAGGAAGCTTTTCCTAATGTCCAAACTAAACCACCCTTGCTTCAATTTAAGTTCATTGTTTCTTGTCTTATCCTTAGAGGTTAGTGAGAACAAGGTTTCTCACTTCTCCTTGTAGCCTTTTTGTATACTTGAAAACTGTTATGGCCTTTCTGTCTTCTCTTCTCCGGAGCAAGCAAACACACAACCTTATCAGTCTTCCTTCATAGGTAGTGTTTGAGACGTTTTTAAATCAATTTTATTTTGGGGTGGACAGTAAGCAGCCTACAGGTTGGAGGTGGCTCACCAGATTTGGCCTTCAGTGGGTCATCTGACTCTTCATTCATTTATTTACCTGAGAGTCTGCAGGTATGGCCACTCACATTGTGCTGGCTGTGGTTTGCCATTCCTGTCCAACAGAGTCCGTTTCCCATAGCTCCCATTGCCTGGGAATAGCAAACTGCAGCCAACAGGCACTGAGAGCGGCACTGTTCCCTCCTACTTTTTTCCATCCGTGTGCAGAATAAATTTTGTGCACCAAGGCACATACAGGTGTCCACCACTAATAGAAATACATGCTGCTGACTGGAGATTCTCTGTGAATCAGCTGGGCAGCATTTGAATCTTTCCTGGGTGGCTGCCTATGCACTTAGCTTACAGGGAACACTGGTTCTAGGGGAGACATGCAGATGCTGGTGAACATTTCAATGGGCTTTTCATGTACCAAACAAAGAAGAAACTTCCCATCCTGCTCCAAAGCATTTGTGGACAGTGATTGCCAGGGTGACTCGCTTGCTGTCATGATAGACTAACTCAGATGTGCCTTTCCACTTATTTCCCCTCCTACCGTGTGTCTTTAGGAAAGATCTGTCATGACAGGGCTGTCATGTCATTCAGATAGCACCTAGTATTCTGACAAAGTGAGCTCTAGGTCCTTTCAGGATTCTGCCTCTATCTTGTAATAGAGGAAGATGACAAAGTCAAACACGCCCATGGGCCCACACTGCCTTTTATGTCCTCAGATTGGAGCATGAGGAAGACAACTTTTTGTGTGTTTACCAGTGGACACTGCTTGTTGATAAACTCTGGTGCGTGATGTACTTTCATACATGTGTGGTATACAGTTAGAAATCTGCCATCCTGAGGAATCGTTGTTTTCTTCCAGAGGCAGCGACTTTAAACTACTGGTTTTCAAGAACTTTTATTACATACATTATAATCTTTTGAAAGATACATTTTATAGAAATTAAACAGTTCATGCTGGTAAGCTATAATGTGCTGATTGCTAACTGAAGACTCCACTGTTGTATTCTCATATTGTTGAGACCTCAGTTTTGTCCTTGTTTTAAGGATGAGTAACCAAACTTGTGGAAAAACGTTTGGAGACTACTGATGGGAACTTGAGTTGTTGAGCATCTTCAGTTGTTGATGGTGTTAATAAAGGCACTGCAGGAATCCTTTGCATTTTTAGTACTTTAATTTTTATGTAGTTAGCTTGGGTTGTGATTTGCAGGTGATACAGGTACTTTCCTCTTGGGTTTGTGCCTAATAATATACCTAAATGCATGCCAGGGTTCATAAATGTTCTGATGTCTCTGAAGGTAAGAAATGAGCTGTCTTTGTGTGAATGCTGTCATAGCTGCAGCAGCGCTCATGTGCCTTCAAAACGTTATTTATTGCATTCCAGAAAACGGGAAAAGAGCCTGTCACTTTTTGTTTGATCTTCCCAGTTCAGGGGTCTACAACCAAAATAGCAAGAAGAGACAAGTTTTTAAATTTGGTTACAAAATCATTACTTCAGGAGCCCCAATGCATGTGAATATGAGACTGTCCTTACTAAATAATGTCAAACATACTTTTTGTAACCACTATTTTAAGAAGAGTGCTCAATGATTTTTACCAGTTAAAATTTTTAAATGACTTTCACTCCTGGATTGGAGAGCAAATGAGGGTAAGGGAAACGCTGTGCCTTGGGACAGACCCTTAAGCAGGAAGGAGCAATGTTCACACATCAGCCCTCCATACTGAGGAGGAGGAACTGGGGCAGAAAGTTCCCTGCAGGGGGCACTCGCTGTTACAGCAGCTCTCCCAGCCAGCACCTAAGCTCTGACCCCCGCTTGAAATCCCAGGAACTGACACTACAGCTGGTTCAAGGCAGCCTGAGTTCCTATGCTCCCGATGCAGCAGCGCACGGACACAGCAGCTGCTTTGCGTGGGACCTGGTACCAGCTCCTTGCCCGCACATCAGGAGGTAGCAGCATGCCCTGTTTCCTCCCTGACCTGTGTATTGCCAGTGGAGCAGGCACCCACCTGACATGAGCTCTGTGGCCGGGCCTTTCTTGGGGGGGGTGCTTGGCTTCTCATCTTGCCTCTTCTGTGGGTGACAATTGCCCCTCCATCCTCCCACACCTGTTCCACCTTCCCCTCCCTTTTCAGCCCTAGATCTGCTGATCTGCACTGAGTGGAGGAAGGGAGCCGGCCAACACTGAATGTTGAAGGTGCAGGTGGGTGGGGCAGAAAGGATGTAGGACCCGGATGCCCTCAGCTCCCCTCTCCCTGGCCAGTCCGCTCTCTCTCAGGGCCTGAATAGAGTCACTGCAGCTCTGGACATTGCTGCTGCTGACTCTGCTGTGGCTGTACCCTGCCGCAGCTGAAATGATGGAACTAAACTCAGCCGATTTAACAGCCAGATCCCTCTCGCCACTGTGCCAGTCATTAAACCAACTGAATTTAGTTCTACTGTTTTCGCAGCAGCAGAGCAGGGCAAGAAGCTGCAGAGCACTCGGCGGCGGCAGCATCCAGAACCACAAATGTCAGCTTTAGAGAGGAGCATGCAACTCCAGGAGCTGCAGGTTACCAATACCAGCCCTTATCCTAGTTTGTCTGTTACTTCATATTGACTGGTGTAAAGGTTATATTAAAAAACACGTCAATATATATGGTGCCAAAATCCGTGTGAGTTGCACCAGAAGTTAATGCAGGGCAGAAGAAAATTTCTCTTCCCCATGTTTTAATAGGGGTAATAGATGTCACTGTAGATTTCGCTTAATGTCTTTTTGCAACCTTAGGTTAACTACTCTTTGCACAGCAGCCAGTTTCTCTATCCTCTTCTTTTGTTTTCATGTGACAATGTTTTATTCTCTTCCTTCATATCAGGAACCACTTACAACTAATATATCAGTTTCTGTACAGTTTAAGATACCTGAAAAATAATAGCCACCTTTAGGGCGCTGATATATCCAAGGAAACCTTTCATTACAGCAGTTCTACAAAGATCTGTGGTATGAAGAAGCAAGTCTGGAGAGCAGCCTGTGCTAATAATTGGAGTTCTGAAACTTGTCTGCAGGCTCCCTAATATGTCAGTTGCTTGTAAGGATTGATGACTAGTTCTGCTATAATTTGGACCCAGACTGCTCTGGGAAAGGGTGAGAAAGCGGCAGGGTGGCATTCTGCTGTCTCCTGATGGGACAGTAAAGTCTCGGGGGCAGGGAGGTGCCCTACAGCTGAGCTGTGGGTTGATAAAAGTGCAGGTGCCTCTTCCATTTCCCCCCTCCAACTGGAACTGACTTGTTAGAGTTTCTGGAAATCTCTGTTCTGGCAGAAATATTTTTTGCCATTGTCTTTATTATTGAGACATTTGTTGAGTATTTTGAAATTACCAAAATTATTGAAATTGAATTCATCCTATTATTTTGGCAAATAAAACGAGGTGTGGTGTATGTTTTGTGGTTTTTTGGTTTGTTTGCGCACACGCTGTCAAAAATGCTGCCCTCATATGCTTGTCTAACTGGCCTTTTCACCTTCCTCCTCTAAGAATTCATTTTCTCCACTACTCTTTTCTCAACATTGGTAACGTCATCCTATGACCTGAATTATCAAACTAGTTTGTTGGCGGATTCTCTTTTGAGACTTCAGTAGACACTCTTTTGAAATTTCACCAAGTTTATATGTGGACTTCCCCAAATCTGTAACATTGGTATTTTTTTAATAAGCTCTATTTGTAAGCTCTCCAAGTAAAGAATATTTCTTATGGAAAGCTTGTGTGTGGTTTTATTTTTGAGTGATTCTCTGTGGGTGCTCCACTTTAGGTATTGGTACACCCTTGTGCTCATAATTGGAGGTCTGTGGTAGCAGTTCCCAATTTGGATGCTGTGTGCAATCCCAGACTTTTGCAGCTTCAGGCAGTCATATGGCACCATGCAACCAACTCCCATCTAGTTCGTTTTCTGATGCCTCTGGCTACAAGTTGGAGCGTTTAGCAGAGCCTCAGAGCTTGTTGAGGATACAGTTACACTCCCCCTTTATTTTTTGTTTTATTAAAGCTAGTCAAAGGAGTGCGACATAATCAGCAAAATCAGTGTCCTCTAGCTGTTTGAAAAGTTTCCGCTGAATGCCTTGTTGATGGCCATCTCTTGTCCTGTTCATAATCCAGGCCATTGCGATCAAGAACAGAAAAAGGTGACGACAAGCACCCTGTTGCAGTCTTGAGAGTATGCTGACAAAGTCTGTCAAGACACCATTTTGAACAACTTGGCATGTTGAGGGTTCATATGTTGAACGAATCAAGTTTAATAATTTTGGATGGGATGCAGTGGTGTTGCAGCAGTTTCCATAAAGCGTCTGTATCAATGATGTCACCCACCTTTCACACCAACATGAAAGAAATGGCCACTACACTAAACGAAACTGTCTCAATGACTGGACTGAGCATTAAGCAAGGGGAAGTACCAAGACAATGAGGATCAACCAATCCAACACCACCACCATCACATAGAGGGGATGACCAGGAAGATGTGGAGCAGTTCACCTATTTGAGGAGTATTATGGGCATAGATGGAGGAACAGATAAGGATGTCAGTACCAGGATAGGGAAAGCAGCAGCTGCATTCAAAACTCACTGTCCCGCATGGAGTTCACAAATAATATCTGCGAAGGCGAAACTGCAGATCATCAACACAAATTTGAAGAGTGTGCTCTTGTATGGAGACACCACTTGGAGTTAGTTACAAGTCTTTGTCCTAAGACAGAATGAAGTGGAGGAGACTTGTAGATGACCTGTGCTCCACATGGAGAGCAAGGGTTAAGTAGTAGTAAAGCTAGTCAACCCTTTTTGAAATTAAAACAAAAAAGCAGTACACTAGCACTTTAAAGACTAACAAAATAATTTATTAGGTGATGAGCTTTTGTGGAACAGACCCACATCTTCAGACCATAGCCATACCAGAACAGACTCAATATTTAAGGCACAGAGAACCAAAAATAGTAATCATGGTTGACAAATCAGTAAAATAGTATCATGGTGAGCAAATCAGAGAGTAGAGGGGCAGAAGGGGGATGGGGGGAGTCAAGAATTAGATTAAGCCAACTATGCAAAAGAGCCCCTATACTGACCTAAAAAATTCCCATTCCAGTTCAAACCACGTGTTAATGTATCAAATTTGAATGTAAGAGTTCAGCAGCCTCTCTTTTTCCAAAGTGTTGTGAAAATTCCTCTTCAGTAAGATGCAGACTTTCCAGTCATTAACAGAATGGCCCACTCCATTAAAGTGGTGCCTGTCTGGTTTGTGGATCCAGAGTGTTTTTATGTCTGTTTTATGCCCATTAATTCTTTGTCTAAGAGAAATAAGAACCCCTGGCTACATGCTCTCTGCTGTTTGAGTTATGAAACAGTGTTTTTAGTGGCAGTCACCTCAGCCAGGAGGCTATCTGAGTTGCAGAAATTTTCAGTGGATTCCTTGTGCACAGTGTTTCACAAGAGTAAGGTTAGGCTGAGACCTCACGCCATGTTTTTACCTGAGGAGGTCTCTCTGCATTTCTCATTAACCAAGACATTTTCCTGGTATTCTACCCAAATCCTCATGCTTCCCTGGGGGAGCAGTGTGTACGTACCTTGGATGTTAGAAGTGCACTGACCTTTTATATGGATAGGGCTAGACCCTTTAGAAGGATACAGCAACTCTTTGTGGCAGTAGCTGATAGGATGAATGGCCTTCAAATCTCCTGCCAGCGAATTTCCTCCGGGATAGTTAAGTGCATCAAGGAGTGTTACAGGCTAGCGGTGGTTTCCTCCACCATCAGTTAGGGCTCACTCCACTAGAGTGCAGGCATCTTCTGTGGCATATTTGGCACAGGTGTCTATCAAGGACATCTCTAAGGCAGCCACCTGGTCTTCAATTCATACATTTACAGCACATTTTGCTTAGATCCTGTGGTGGGCAGGGCTGTCCTGCATTCCTTTCAGGGCTCTGACCCCACCTACCAGGCCTTGGCTTGTATTCATCCAACTTGGAAAGCTCATAAGCAATCACTCAAAGAAGAAAAGACAGTTACCTGTTGTATAACTGGTGTTCTTTGAGATGTGTGGCTCATATCCATTCCAAAACCCTCCTGCCTTCCCCACTATGAGAGTAACCAGCAAAAAGGAACTGAGCAGGAGGGGTGATCGGGTGGTGCATATATTGGTCGCCATATCGGTGTCGCTCCAGGGGACGCTGCACTGACTCTATGGCTACTGCTTAGGGCAAAAAGTTTCAGGTGACTGGGCGTGTACCAGCGCACATCCAACTTGGAATGGACATGAGCAACACATCTCGAACACCAGTTAGAGAACAGGTAACTGTCTTTTCTTCAAGACATGTGGCCCTGTGGATGCTCCATTTTTAGGTGTTTCTGATTCCAAGTGTAGGGGGACACAATTATGGAAGCAGAGTCTGTTTATTTGGGTTGCTCGTGCACAGTCCTCATGTTGTATTGCATCAGGAAATTGTTTAGCACTGTGCAACCAAGCCCCAGGATCCAAGACAGGAAAACAGTTTTATACAAAACTGAAATCAGTGCTTGAGAAGATGCCCAGATGCAATACACTGATCCTGATGGGACACATGAATGCCAGGGTGGGCAGTAACAACACAGGCAGGGAAAAAGAAATGGTAATACATGACCTAGGCCAGATGAATGAAAATAGCAAACTCTTTACAAGCACGTGTACTTTTTAATGAACTTGTAATTGGAGGCACACTTTTTCCACACACAAATTTCCATAAAGCAACTTTTGTATCACCTGGCAATCGTACACAAAACCAAATTGATCACTTCGCAGTTTGAAAGAGATTGTGTGCTAGCCATGGAACAAACATTGGATTAGACCATCACTTAGCACTTGTTAAACTCAAAATGAAACTTGCAACAAGAAAACGACAGCCCAGTACAAGAACCAGATTAGATGTGGGAAAGTTGAAGATACAAAAAAATGAAAGAAGCCTTCCAGATTACCATGAGCAACTGCTTTGAGGCACTCCAAAGTGAGAGAGGAGCAGAACAAACTATGGAGGGTGTTTGACTCCCACTAACCGGAAGGAATGGTTCACAGATCAGACATGGAGAATTATCAAAGAACGGAAGGCGCTCAAAGAACAAGTCAACCAAGCAAACACAAGGGGCCAAAAACAAGCTGCGTTATCCAGATACCATGAAATCCCTAGAGAAGTAAAGAAAAGTCTTTGCAAGGATAAGAGAAATTTCATAAACAAGATTGCAGAAAAAGCATAGGTAGCATCTAAAAGAGGGGACTTGAAAACCCTGTGCAATACTTCCACTTGAGTCTTGAGTAGAAGGAAAAGAAACCCAAACAGACCAGTCAAAAACAAAGCTGGTCATCTGCTTATGTCAGTGCCTGAGCAGCAAGCCAGAGGGAAACAGCATTTTGAAGAATTGTTACAGACTACCACCAGCAAACCCACCACAGCTAAAAGCAGGAGAACACCTAGATATCAACACTGGGGAAATTATAAAAGAGGAAGTTTTCAAGGCACTAGGAAACCTAAAGAATGGCAAGGCAGCAGGACCTGATGATGATCCACCTGAAGTACCTAAAGAAGGAGGAGTTGCTATAGTGTACCAGCTGCACAGTTTGCTAAATCTGATAAGGACAACAGAAGAGATTCCAAAGGATTAGAGAAAAGAGCTGCTAGTGAAACTTCCTAAATCCAGAGATCTGTTACTGTGGGGAAAGTGGAGGGTCATCACCCTCTTGTCCATTCCAAGCAAAGTACTAACCAGAGTTATTCTGGAATGAATGGAAAATGCCATAGGCCACAAACTAAGAAGAACAGGCAGGTTTTAGGAGAGGATGATCTTGCACAGACCAAATAACACTTCAGATCATCATCAGAACAATGCATCGAATGGCAAGCACCACTCTACATCAACTTCATGAAAGCCTGTGACAGTGTGGACAGACAGCCCATGTAGACCATCATGCAACATTATGGAGTTGCAGGCAAACTGATTTCATATGGTTTCCTAATGATGGTAGAATACTCCTGCCAAGTCATCCATGGTGGGAAATTGTTGGAAAAATTCCAGGTCACATCAGGTGTACTCCAAGGCTACCTGCTTTCTCCGTTATTCTTCCTGATTGTTCTATACTGTGTCTTAAAAAACAGCATATCCTAACTCAGGAAGGGGACTCCAATGGACCCAAACTAGGAAACTTGAAGATCCTTGAGTTTGCAGATGACTTTAGCCCTGCTTGCAGACAAACTAGAGCATATGCAAGAGAAGACAGGTGCCCTAGAGGAGACAGCTGAGCAAATGGGCCTCAAGATCAGTCAAGAGGAGTCCTGTCTCGATAATGGACAGGAAAACAAAATGACAATTGAAAGAAAAGCAGTGCAAGATGCTGACCAGTTTGTGGCACTGAAGAGGACATCAGTGGAAGAATACGAAAGGCGCAATAAACCTTTGCTTTATTACGGCCAGTCTGGTGTACAAGAGCCATTTCTACAAGAATCAAACTACATATTTTCATTTCCAGTGTGAAATCAGTGCTGCTGTATAGCTTGGAGATGTGGCGCAGTGTCCAGAGCAACAGTAAGAAAATTCAGACGTTTGTCAAAAGATGCCGTAGACATATTCTCCAGCTAAAGTGGTACGATAGAATACCAAATGAAACTTTGAGGACCAAAACAAACCAGAAGGCAATAGAAGTCCAGATCCAGAAGAGAAAATGATGGGCAGGCCATATCCTGCATAAGGACAACGAGAATATATCACGAGGCAAGCATTAGAATGGAATCCAAAGGGAAAGAGGAAAAGGGGAGACCCAGACAAAGTAAAGTAGCTGGCTTAATGTGGGATCGAATCAAGCCTATACCCAAGGATCGGAAGAGTTGGAGAACAACTATGGAGGCCCTGTGCTCCACTAGGAGCCCAGAGGATAAATCAGTCAGTCCTCAATCAGCCAGCCCCGGTGACCTTGCTGTTAATCTCTGCTGCACAGCATTATTGTTAAACTCCAAAGTTGAGGGAATGAAGAAGGGTAGCGGAGCGCCCATAGGGACATATTTCTAAGAATAGTACGTAAGATGAGTAACTTTCTCTTCACTGTGTATCTTTTTTTCTTTTCTTTCCTTTTCTTTTTTTCTTTTGGGAGTGGGGGTTGTTTTGTTTTTTTGTTTATAAAAAAAAAAAATTGTTGTATAAAATGCATTGACCTTATCATGGAAAATGTATAACCTAACTAATACAAATGCAAGGATTAAATAAGAAAGCATTACTACATACATACTCTCCCTATACATCCTTTTGTTACATAGAGCTAAATATTGTTTGACTGGCAATTTGACACTCCACGTAAAGGCAGATTAGGGTCCTCCCTCTCAAGTTGAAGCTATTGAGGAGGTGCTTGGTCCACAGTGAATAACTTCTTTGAGGAGGTGAAATGCTCAGCTGTCTTCTGATAATCCCATCCTGGGACCATTTTTATTGTAGGGAGATGTTTTCAATGAAACTTGAGTCCTCCAGTTCAGATTGGCATGGTGTGAACTATGAACGAAGTCTGTCCATACTAATAATCTTTGGTTTGTAATTGGTCATAAGATGCTGGTGTATAACTTAGTGGCCGAACTCCCTCCTGGAAGAGGGAAATTTAGTGAGGGATACTTAGTTGACAGTATTCATTCTTGAAATGCTACAAACTTATTTTGGGTCCTTTTTAAATTTGTATGAGAATGTGGAGGATTTTTGATCTGCAGTAAAATACACTGGTGAAGATAATTGTGTCCTTTGTTATCTCAGTTTCATGCTGTTTGCTGTCTAGCATATGTTTTTGTTCGGATAACAGATTTAAGTTTTAATTCAGATGAGACTCCTATTATCCAGTGTTTGAATATTGTGTTGGTTTGAGAAAATGGCAAGCAGTCAATTACCATTGTAAATTTATGTGGTATTTTATACTGTATAATTATCTGCTCTGGAGAGCTTATTAAAACTGATGATACATGTTTCAAGAATTCTGGCAAGGGAACACCTGGAGGATTTTGCTGAAAACAAGTAGGGGAGGCCAGATCAATACCTTTGACTTGTTTGGAGGTTAAGGTATATCTGGATTTTTCCTTTTGTATAGAAGTGCATAACACAATAGTATTCTGGAGGAACATTTGTCACTGAATGTTCTCTGACAGGACCTTAGCTAAGGTGGTGAACAAATGATGTGAATGAGTAAAGCGCTTTGCTTTTCTTTGGAGTTGTGTCTATTCTCGAGTAATAGTTACAGAATGTGCTATCCAGCTTAACATGTGTCAGTGAAGTTGATGTCTACCATGACTTTAAGTCACTCGTATTCTTCCCAAACATTTGTGATCAGATTATATCTGCACATTCTATTGAGATACATCTGGACAGGGCTCAAAGGCAGAGCCATTGCTACTCAGTCTATGAAGAATAGCCTTCCTGAATGGCATGCTGGAATCCGTCTAACTAGAACCAGGATGTCATCTAAGTATGTTCCCTTTGGGTTGGTAAAATTTGACCGCTCTTTGACTTCCATGACATCTCCCAGCTCTGGCCTTTTTGTTTGTTTCTAGTTTTGCTCTACAATTACTTTGTAGCTTTGTATACCATTGGTTACTTCGTGGGATTCCACTTTAAGGTCTTCTCAATGACCAGAGCAGCAAATACTGATCTTTGTATCTGCGAATGTTAGAATACATGGGGGGGCGGGATTTTTTTGAGTGAATACAAACTCTCCCCCCCCCCCCCCCCCCCCCGAGAGTTGATTTGCGCTTTGTTTGGTAGGATTGGTAATGTGATCTGTCATGGCTCTGTTTTTACTACATATTTAGCTATTAAAACACCCATGGAAATTGAACTTTTTCCCCAGTAAGTTTAAGATGGGAAGTATGAGTTTGGTCAGAAGTCCTCCTAACAGTATATTTGCTAGAAATGCAAAGGAAAGGGCGTGATTGTTATATCAGAGTTCAGCAAGGACACCATTTGGCTGAGCATTTATGCTTTTGGGCATTATGAAGCCTGAATTAGCTTGTGAGGTAGCCAAAATAACCCAGTTTCCATACAGTGTGATACAAAATAAAAAGAGAGGTTCTTTTTATTTTTAGATCTGAATGTGGACGTTGGATCTGGACATGACACATGTGGCGAAACATCTTCAGAGAGTTACAGTTCTCCTTCTAGCCCACGACATGATGGGAGGGAAAGCTTTGAAAGTGAAGAAGAGAAAGACAGAGGTTGGATTTGTGCTCTGTGTGTGTGTGTGTGTGTGTGTGTGTGTGTGTGCGTGCGTGTGCGCATGCACGCATGTGTGTACTTGTTTGGACACCTCAGTAGGGCAAATATTGAGCTTGAATACTTACTCTGGAATGCGCTAATGATGGTCTCATTTAATCTTTTTCTATACTCTGCTTATAAGTAGTGTAACTGATTGTGTCAGTCACATATTTGATTATCACTTTGTCAGTTGGTCAGGGTTTGTTTTCACTCCTACTTTAAAGCCTGGTTTTGCAGTGTTTAAAAAATTCTCAATACTCTAGATGTGCTCAATTTGCAGACTCAGTAATTTTATGACTTCAAGAAAACAGTACTCCAAGAATTTCACTATGTTCCTCTTTCTAAAACACCAAAACTATGTTAAGCGACACTTCGGACACTTAATTTACATCCAAATATACATTTGTACTGATGAGAGAGAGCATCTAGGTGAAACATTTTGTAGTATTGCTGCATACAGGCAAGAAATGCTAATCTTTGCTTTGCAATACTTAACCAGCATCCTTTATTTTATACCATTATAACAACTCCTTGTCACACATGCAGTCAGCTCTAAAAAATGGTGCTTTATATGCTTCGTATCTTTGGAAGACACCAGTTGTCTATTGTGGAGGCATGTAACACAGTACCTTCCAGAAAGCAGTGAACCAACTATAGTTCTCCTGCACACACAATTCTGTAACAAGTTAAGGATTTACTTGCAATAATGCTAGAACACTTTGGCAGTTTCCAAAGCTTTTATAAGTTCATAAGGATTTCCTTTTAAATCACAAAGTTATACAAAATGCAATGAGATGCAGATTTGGGGTGACTCGTGGTCTGTATTTGAAATAAGTTTTCTGGAGAATGTTCAGCTGTCAGTCTGCCTTTTAAAGAAGCTTTTAAAATAGTTTTGAATTTTAACATAAAACATACAAAAATGCATTGCTCCAACACACCCAATGAAAAAGCCTTATATCGAATATGCAAAATCCTTAGGATGAGATTCAGCTGTAAGATTCCAAATGTGTGGCACAATTACACCTTTTCATGTTTTAGCTGTAACATGGCTCTATTTGATATGTTAAGAAAAATTTGCCTTTTCTTATTTTTTGTGAAATGTTTCACCTTCTGTAATTTTGTATGCTTGATTTATAAGATTCGCACTTATCCCTGCCTCAGGCTCCCTGCATAGCATTTTTAAAACTTCCTGGTGTGCCTCACAATTAACCCTATCCTACTGCTTTGTACTTTTTAAACAAAACCAAATGTGAGGTTGAGAGAGGTTATGTTCAGAACATATTGTAGATCTGGGCAGTTGGGGGCGTGGTGACCACAAGGCTGAGTAATAGCCAGGGATAGGAATATCATTGAGAATAATGCATAGTGGCATAGGCTGTGTAAGAAGGACTAAACTTACGTATGTAGACAATAGTAAGTTGTTTCATTGTTTGTTCTTTCGGTCACCTGGCTATCCTTTAGTTAAGCCAGACTGTCTGAATATTTAGGGACACTGTCAAGGTATCGTTGTGTATCTCTCTAAGTATCCCTACTGGAGTTGCTAATGCCTTAGTCTCATCTGTATTGATGGTTTTTTTCCCCCCACTATTTACTTGTTTTTATTTGCTCTGAATGATGATCTAACAGTCAAGTTTCTTTCCAGCTTTCATGCACTTAATATAGCATTGAGGCTCTTAACACTTGAGAGACTTGAGTTAAACACAAGAAATGCTTTCTTTTAAAATTGACACATGAAAACGTTTCTTGGTGTTCTAAAATGTGGTAAACCTCTGTATGTAAATATTAATGCTAACCTATTTTTCAGTGCTGTAGATCAGTGAATCTCAACCAGGGGACTATGAGCAGGTTTCAGCGGGTCTGCCAAGCATGGCTAGCTTACTAGAGCTCAGGACTGACACCCAAAGCCCCACCATGCAGGGCTGCAGCAAAAATAGTTGTCTAAATGTACATACTGTGTCTGAGATCTTTCTCCTTTTCCTGTCCCATTCATATTTTGAGAACTGTACCAGCTGGGGGCATGGTGGCTTTCCATCTTTCCAGGTGGATGGAAGTACAGTAGTTTGTAATACAGTGGTGGGTGGCCTGCAGGCCGTATGTGGCCCATCAGGGTTCTGTGTGTGGCTCATAAGACCTTTGCTTTACTGTTGCCCGTACCCAGGGTTCCCAGACTCCACTGGTTTTTGTCCATGTAGATTTTTTTCCCCAACCAGTATTACTAAAGTGACATGCAGGTGAAGTGAGGTGTGTGCTGATTGCACACAATGTTGCCAGTGAGAGCTGTGTGCTCCCAATCCAGTTGAAAAAGTGGATAAACACTCTTTAATTCTGTGTTCAGGTGATATAATGTTTTGTGCCTTAAAACTGACTAAGCTTCAAGTTTGCATTTTTAATTTTTCCACTAATGCTTTCTCCTCAGCAGATACAGACAGCAATTCAGAGGATTCTGGGAAGCAAAACGCCGCTAGGTTTACTGTTTATGGTGCTGTTGGTCCATCAAACATCAATGCAGCAGCTCAGATTTCTTCAGTGAGTAACGAGAACAGAAGCATTTCAGAGGATCCTTTAAATTCTAAGTTTCAACATATTTCGTTTATGCCTGCCTTACACTGTGTGATGCACGATGGTGCACAGAAACCTGATGCTATAGTTCCACCACCCATATCTGCTGATGGTAAAACAATGGGAATGCTTGTTACCACTC
Organism: Carettochelys insculpta; assembly: GCF_033958435.1. NCBI lineage: Eukaryota > Metazoa > Chordata > Testudines > Carettochelyidae > Carettochelys > Carettochelys insculpta. The sequence goes on along the minus strand of NC_134138.1, from coordinate 132,357,378 downwards.
CTGTTGCTATATCGCCAGTGAGAGAAACTGCAAATTCAACTCCAGTTGGAATAGGGCCAATGACTTCTGGCGAATCTGAAAAACGCTTAGAGCTGTTGACTTCCCCTCTACCAGTACCATCCACTTTCCTTCCACATTCTGTTCAGCCAAGTAGCCCAGCTTTGCACCTGGCGATACACAGATTGAAAATACCCTCTGCGCAGGGATCGTCGGAAAACTGCACGGTAAATGGAACACAGCAACCAACAGGAAACTTAAGCATTGGCTCACCAAATACTGCCTTTATACCAGTCCACAGCCCAGGTAGTTTTCCAGGATCCCCAGTTCCTAATACAGATCCCATCACAAAACCTGCATCCCAGGTAGTTGGACTGAATCAAATGGTGCCTCATATTGAGGGGAACACAGGAGCAGTCCCTCAGCCTACCAGTCTAAAGGTAGTTCTGCCCACAGCTGGTCTTTCAGCAGCACCTCCATCAGCTTCCTATACTTTGCCAGGCACTCCTCATGCCACCAGTGTGTTGCCCAACCAGACTACAAATGTGCTGAACACTGTATCAACTTCCACACCACCTCAATCAGCTAGCTTAGGTGTTGGTCAGATCCAGTCAACTCTTCCTCCCTCAATACCTACCCACACACCAGGCCCTGCCCCTAGCCCAAGCCCTGCTTTAACACACAGCACTGCACAGAGTGACAGTACATCCTATATAAATGCTGTTGGAAATAGTAACACTAATGGGACTCTAATGCCTTCACAGCAGTTGGGATCTGGGGCTTGTGGTTCTTGTGGACGTAGATGCAGCTGTGGGTCCAATGGAAACCTTCAGATCAATAGCTATTTTTATCATAACCCTATTCATGGGCAAGTCTACAGAGTTCCACCTTTCTTCACTCTGCCATCTCTTTGCAATGGCAGCTACCTCAGCCAAGCACATCAAAGCAATGGAACACAACTTCCTTTTTTCCTGCCTCAGACTCCATATGCAAATGGACTGATGCATGACCCAGTAATGGGAAGCCAAGCCAATTATGGTATGCAGCAAATGGCAGGATTTGGGAGGTACTATCCTGTATATCCAGCACCTAATGTAGTTGCCAACACAAATGGATCGGGACCCAAGAAGAATGGGAATGTTTCATGTTACAATTGTGGTGTAAGTGGACACTATGCGCAGGACTGTAAGCAGTCATCTATGGAGGCCAATCAGCAAGGTAATCATGATAACTCCCAACGGACTTGCTTTTGAGTTTACTAGTTTCTATTTACCTAACTGACCATGCAGTTTCTGTTCTTGCAGAAAGGTGTGTGCGTGTGTGTTTGTATAAATGTACGTTGTGCACTTAACTGTCTGCTATAATACGGCAAAGAGGCTTATCTGGGCCCAATAATCAAACACTGGGGGAAACAGAATTCACAGGTACTACCCTAAATTTAAGAAATATGAAAAGAAACTAGGAAATTCACCTATCTGTTCTAAATTACTCTCTCCGCTAGGCTTTTGGTAATATTTTCAGACTTGCATGCTATTAATGTCAAGTCTTCTGCCCCCTTTGGTGTTTTGGTAGAATTCAATTGCAAAAAAGAGTGGAAATTGTTGGTACTGTATCAAGTACATGGCTTTGGGGTTTTTGGTTTTTTTATAAAGCATGTGAAGATTTGAAAAACAAATCGGTCATTCTAATACATTTTTACCTCCGTATAACCTATTCTACATAGGTGGGATTTGTGTGACTTCTGTGACAGCTACAGCAAAAAGACTTTGACATAAGACACTTCTCAGAAATAAAATTTTAAGTGACTTCAGTTTCATAACTTCCATCCAGAAAGAGGGGGGAATGATGTTTGTACCTGTTGAACATTAAACACAATTTTCCCAGCACCTCCTTTCTGATCCTCAGTATGTGTGTCTGCTCTGACCTTAATCGTTTTTGCCAAACTTTAACAGGAAAAATTTAGTTTTTTGGGATTGCTTTTACTAAGCATTTTTCTTGGGGAAATAATATCTTACATCTTCAGGCTGGATTTCTTTTATGCTGACACTTCATCAAGGAGACAAAAACCTATGGAGTTTGAGCCCTCCTTTTAAGTAAGGTTGGAGAACAAGATAGTGCCTTTTGAAGAGCATGTCCATTTTGATACCTTGTAGTGGTTTGTAATCTGTTTAATTGTAAGCAGTGACTTAGTAGTTCTCTTTCCTGTTTTAGGCACTTACAGACTGAGATACGCACCTCCCCCTCCCCCTTCCAATGATACGTTGGATTCTGCAGACTGAAACAAGTAAACATTGCCTACATAACAAACTGAAGTTTGGGGAAGTGGTGGGGGAGGAGGGAGTGTTTCATGTGGTCTTGCATTTGGGATACTCCTGGTTTTGTATTCTTTCGGAGTTTTTCATTGCTCTTGCACCTCTGTTCAGTACACAAGAAGAAAATTGAGTCTCTGATCTCCTGGTTCTGCAAAAAGCTTGCATAATGCATGTAACTCAAACATACAGCCAAACAATCAAAAGAGCATTTGAACCATACTTTTGCACTGAAGACTTGAGACATGTGCAATGTTTACTGCATTTTTTTAAATGTCCTTTGACCTCTGTCACTGGTGGAGCAGCCATATGGTTGAAAGAAGAAACTTAGCTATGTTCCCTCACAGTCCCCCTCTTCTGTCCCACCCCGCTTCCAGGCTGTTACCCTTATGCTGCTGTGTTTTTCCCTCTCCTACTTTTACTGTGTCTACATGGTTTCATTGGACAGCATGAGTATTGGGCAGCTTATACCAAATTTGTCCATTTGCTACTTAAATGGTTTTGCTCATGAATTATGTGGGGAAATGTTTAATCTTCCTGTGAGGAACGAGGTTAAAGACTCTCAGAACAGCATGTATATGTAATATCTAGTATACATACATACATACATACAGCTCTTTGGGTCCAGAGTGTAAATGAAAATACTTCAAGTGAGAAGGGAATGGAACTGTGTGGATTTGAACAGATTTGTGAGTAAGAACAAGCTTCAACAAAAAGCTTCCATTGTAGTTTTTTCGTCTGAGTGTTCCAAGAGAAAAAGTGCACGCGCGCGCGCGTGTGTGTGTGTGTGTGTGTGTGTGTGGGGTGGGGGAAGAAACTGGTAAAATGTTGCATTCCATGTATTTGCATTTCTAAAGAAAGCTGACAGTGAGTCCTTTTTTGAAAAGCTATTCTACTTCTGTGTCAACACAGAATGAACATTACTTGATCCATTTGATTTTTCCCTAAAGTATTACAGTGTTGCATTGTATGTGGAATGTAAATTGTTTTCAGTCTGAACAAAAGTTACGGTTTTCTACAAAATAGTCAGGTATTAGTATTAGGACCTGTCTACCAAATAGCAAAGTCACTATTTTATAATAATTTACCACTGTGCGTGATTATGGTATAATGTGAAAGGCTGAAATGCGTGTGCTAAGATGGTATTAATCATGTTGGTGTCATGTCAGTAAGTTTAATGCTGCTGTATTTTTATTTTTAAAAGCCAATATGTACTAAATTGCTTCCAGGTAATATTTGATTTCCTAAAGTGCACTGAGGTTATCTGGAAGATTGAGTGTATTTTTCATGACTGCTGCATTCAACATCGATGAACAACTAACACTGTATATCCATAGGTTTTTGGCATTCCTCACAGTTCATAGCAAAAATGAAAGGTTTTTTTTAAAGTAAGATTCTAGTATGCAGTAGATGGACAAAAGTAAAATTGTATTGGGGTTCAGCTGCCTAATTGCTAAACACAAACTTGAAGAAAAAAAGCTTGATTTACTAAATTACTTCATAGGTAGCTTTTATATTTCTAGCACCAGTATGCATTGACTTTTTGCCCCTTGGTGTGGGCTAGAGGGGAGGGTAGATGAAAGCTTTAATTTAAAAAGAAAATAAAAAGTAAGTAGTAAATGGAAATTATTTTGATTAAAGTATTTTATTTGATCTGGGTATTTTTGGATGGCATTATTAAATGAATTAACTGCATTTGAGTTTAAGTGAGGGTGTTAAAGCACCAATGGACTCACATTGTGAATTACCTGCCAGTTGTACTTTATGGAACTTATTTTATGATTTAAAATACTGTACTGTAAATAGGAGGTATGTTACCTTCTCTTTATTTGTATGTTTACCACATACTTTGATATTTGAAATGTTATGTACTGGAAAGGTCACTTATATTTCTAGAACAGATTGAATTTTATGCAATCTTTTTCCTTGAATTAACAGCAATAAAAAAAGAAAAAAAGTGTCTATCTGCAAACACTGTTCTTTATCACACAAGATAAAGTGGTGCCCTGCTCCTATTTCATTTTTAACAAAGTCCTGAGTTGGCTGGAAAGTGGCATGTATTGGACCATTTTCTATGAGGTTCTTTTCTTTGTTAACAACTTCATATCCTAATTCACGGTCACAGTATTTTAGACTGCGTAAATTAACTGCTGAATGAAACACTGAATTATAAAAATAAATGAAGGAATGAGGTGATCTGTGGCAACAGTGGGCTAAAGTCATAGCCGTATTTTACTTAGATCTCCAAGTCTAGGCTGAATGCATGGGATTTAGGGTGAGCCCCAATTTTGATGTTTTGTTGGCCTATGTGAAAGCTGAAAAAATCAGCATACTCAGAGATAATATCTGGGTAAGTATACTCTCTTTGTCGTCTTCCTCATTCCAATGGGGAGCATAGAAAGCAAACAAGCCTGCAGTAGCTGAAAATCCAGGCCTCTGCATTTCTGTGTTTTACTACTTAACAGCATCAATTGTTACACAACCTGTCTTGGCCTAAGTAAAGATGGAGGGCTTCCTTTGTCATCTGACTTCTCTTTTTCATATCCTCAGCTCCATAGTTTCAGGGCTTAAGTTACATCTTACTTGCTCAAGTAAATTGGCTGATGTTAGGTTGGCTTACAGCCACTGCAATAATTATTTTGCAGTTTTTCGTGTCCATGCTACTTTCCTTCTGTCAGTGATGTGCATCCTCACTGGGAGCACTGGCAGTGTCGAGGGCTCAGCCCTGCACAAGGCTGACAGTTTGGGTTCTAACAGCTGGAGCCTCACTGCCTTGCACTGACAGCCCAGGCTGTCTGGTTTGCACTGAGTCCCGCTGCCAGGCACCAAGTGATGTAAGTAACACATGATCTATACCTCAAGTATTTAGGTCTAAAGACTGAGGCTCTCACACCAACTACCTCCGGCAGAACTCACTTTTCCATCTGACTTGGCTCCCTAAGCTGCCAAGTGCTAACTTACTCTATTTGTTACAAGTAAGTTTTATCTGTTGCTGATGAGAGAGGTCTAAACCTTGAATGAAGAGCAATGTGATCAGGGTTCCTAGGTGCTCACAATAAATCAAACCGTTTTATCCTGACTTTGGAATTGATGATCTGTAACACAGTAAAAGGAAAGTCACTCACGATTTGCTTTGTTTACACTCTACTGGATTTAAGATCTGTGAAGACATTCAGTCGTGGAAATGCCTTATTGTGAACTCTGTATACTAGAGACATCAAAGCCCTTCCTACTCTATTCTGAAGTAAGTAATTTTCAATTCATCCTTGCTCTGTGGCAGTGTAAACGTCTTAGATCGACATACTGTGATTTCTTCAGAGACTTTTTATGCAGATTGAGTTGTCCTTTTCAGCTCCTTTCTGCCTTCAGAGTAAACGTCGTTGTTTTAATACATTTTCATAAGGGGCTTCTTTGGTTGTCAATTTTAAAAGAAATAAATATATGAAGGTGCACATCTCATAGAACTGGAAGGGACCTTGGGAGGTCATCGAATCCAGTCCCCTGCCCTCTTGGCAGGACCAAGCACCCTCCCTTTAATTTAAAAAAAACAAACAAACAAACCACCTATTTGTCCCAGATCCCTATATAGTCCCCTCAAGGACTGAGCTCTCTCAGCCCTGGGTTTAGCAGGCCAATGCTTCAAACCACTGAACTATCCCTCAGCCATGACAAGTTTTCTCGTCCAGAGTTTCAAAACATATTGCGTCTATGCTGGATACAGTGCTATTGGTTTTCTGGCAATAAAGATCAATGATGCTGGTTTATTTAACTAATCTCAAGTACATGGAGATGTCAGTGTGGGGAACTTTTTCATAGTGAGGATTGAAGAATTAAGAACAGTTGAAAACAAAACCTCTAGCAGGAACTTGGGTACGACCAACACTTGGGGGTTCTCATATGATAAATGCATACATGTAATGGTGGTAGTTTGTAAACATGTTCTAGGGGGGGTAAAGCTAACATTTTTTTATCCTTCAAAATGGTTTCTGTTGGACTGTTTTCATCTTTTCAGGAGAGTGTTTTATATGTTCTTCTGAATGTACTTTTATAGCCTTGGGATCCACTGCAACATAGTGCTTACAAACAAATTATACATGTACCTGGCGGTGTTGATCAGTAATCTACCAAAAAAACAGACCTTTTTTAAATTCTCTTTATACTGGTATAACATACCTGTGAGCGAACAAGTGTTAAGAGAGTCTCCATATAAAAAAATAGATTTTTAAAATCCTGTACAAAAAGCAGGTTATCACAGTGACCTTAAAAAAATAATTTACATTGATAAAGTACAATACCTGAGTGAATTTTAGCTGCAGTGGCATTTATTCCCTAGTTTTGGAACTCTCTACCTGGGTGTAGAATTTTTCTGCTTTATCAACTTCTGTGCCCTGTTGCAAGGCATGCTTTTCGCTAAATTGAAGGACTCTAGTTGCCGCTTGAAGATTGGGTATGCTTTAAACTAATCGGTACTTAAATAACTGAGTCAAAGGGAGTTCTGAAGTAATTAATGCATGTTGAGTAGCACAAAATACAAATGTATGTTTTATTGAACACAGTTAAACTGAAATCTTAGTTTGTAATTTTTTCCAATAAGTTCATTTTTCCCCCACCCCCAACTGTTCTGATTAGAATTGACTCCAAATTTCTGAAATAAATCTGTTCTGGTCTGGCTATGGTCTGAAGAAGTGGGTCTGTCCCATGAAAGCTCATCACCTAATAAATTTTGTTAGCCTTTAAAGTGCTCCTTGACTGCTTTTTTGTTTTGAAATAAATCTGTTTAACTGTGTACTGTTAATAGGTTTCACTGGGGAATCTAAAGTTAATTATGCATTCTTGTAAAAGTATCCTACATGTAGCCCAACACTGAAACGTTATTATGCAGTATGGACACATAACCTTAAATTTTAAGATTTTGTCAAAGTGTGTACAACCAGTAAATTTCATGGAACTGATCATGCACTTGAGGCAGAAGGGTTGAATCAGTGCTGCTGAGATTGTCTAAATTTCTAAGAATTCCAAATTAATTAGACCACTAAACCACTCCCTCAGTGTACAAAATTCTTGAATTATAACTTAACACTTAACATGGTGCAGAAGTGGAGGTTTTTAATTTAAAAAGGCCAGGGTTGCAATATTCTAGAGATGAGCGGGTCCTAAAGATTTAATTGGCTGCTTTACCGATATGTGGATCCAGTTATTGACAAAAGGTTAAAAACTAGCAATTGATCAATTAGATATGCAAATAACTGAACTGTTTTGTTTTCTGTAGTGCAGTTAACCATCTCAGATGCACATGTAGCTGAATAGATTAGCACAGGATACAGCCTATTCTTCTAAACAGATGAAAATCCATAAGAATTGTCATAGTGAGCCAAACCAATGGAGCCCATTAACCTGTCTTTGCAAATGGCCAGTGCCTAAGCTTCAGGAAAATTGTACAGAGCAGGCCAGTTTGTCAGTCAAATACATAAGATGGCTCTGAGCAGGGCCATAACTAGGGTGAGGCCAGTGGATCTGTTGACTAGGCAAGGAGGGCATGGGAAAAAAAACCAGTAAGGGGTGCAAATATTGCTTGCTCACTGTGGGTGTTATTGTCTAATTATGTGTCAGGCCCTGAATGGGGCAGTGGGGGATTGTGTCCCTGACCAGTTTGGCTAACAGGTTCTGATGAACCTATCCTCTATGAAAGTATGTGAGTATTTTTATTTTTGTAATTCAGTGAAGCCATTGCCCATTGCAATATCCCATGGCAATGAGTTCTATGTGTTAAGTATTTTGTATGAAAATTCTTATTTAAACCTGGGGCCTGTGAATTTCATCAGGTGACCTTGGTGGTTTGTGGGAAAGGTTAAATAATTCTTTCTTTGCACCATTCATGATTATGTAGATGACTATTATATTTCACACACCCCCCCCCCCAAGTCACCTCTTTCTAAACTGAACATTCATAATATTTTAGCCTCTCCACATATAGAAGCCATTCTGTATGTATAGCTGGGGTTATTTTCTTCCAGTGTCTTTGTATGTATCAACATTGAATCTCATCAATTTTGTTGTCCAGTCATCTGGTTTTAGAGCTCTTTGGGAGTCATCACCTTTCACTCCCTTTATCCATAATTATATCACTTATGGATGTGCTACAGTACCGGGGAGGGCAGAGCGACCTTTCATTTAGAGAGGTAATTGTCAAAAAAATGTTTCTCAGGTACTGGGACAATTTCAGAATGAATTCCCATAGAAATCACGGACCACCACCAACTTCACCACCTTTCTGCTCTAGGTTCAAGGTGCATTTCTCTGATTGTGGGTTCTCCATGACTGGCTTGATTTAAAAAAAAAATTCCACTTCTTTCTTTTCTGTTCCTGGAGAGCAAGGGAAAGAACAAAAAGTGTATGGTAATTACTCATCACATCAGTTAGGGTAAGTCTAAACAGTAAAGTTATTTTGACATAACAGCTGTTTTTGAAATAACTAATTTTGAAATGATTTAGAAATAGCAAATATCTTATTTCAAATTCATAAACCTCTTTCCAAGAGGAATAGCATCTATTTTGAAATAGCTAAGTTGAAATAGGAACTGTTCAGACAGGGAACTGAACCTTTTTTGAAATAAGCCATAAGGCAGCCAATGGCTGTGTTTTTTAAATAGGCTTGTGCGTAGATGCTGTATTTCGAAATAGCTAGTGCTAATTTCAAAAATTCATTTTGTTTAAAATTCATTCCAGAATAGCGCTACTAGAATAGGTTATTTCAGAGTAAGGCTTCTGGGTAGATGTAGCCTGAGGGTATATCTACACCATGAGAGAAATTCAAAATTTAAAGCAATTAGCTCGATATTACCCCATGACTGTCTTCGCTGTAAATACCATTAGCTCGATTTAGGGAGCACTAATATTGATACTGTAATATTGTTGGAACTTGCTGTGTGTAGCATCACATTCAAATTTAAAAGCTTGAATAAAGGTCACTGTGGAAGTGTCAGGTCTTAAAGTCAAATTCATTAGTCTCCAGAGGTGTCGTATGTGTACCCCACAATGCCCCTCAGTGCTCCGCTCTGGCCGCTACTCTCCAGGTGCACAGAAATTGGGTAACAGGAAGACCATGAATTTCAAATGAGGACCAGAAGGCTGGTGGCTGTGGGCTCATGTTTGTATGAGAGCCTGAGAAACATCTTTCTTCCTTCGCAATTAGCACTGTGAGCACATCTACCCATTACACATAACCCCAGCACAGAGTCTACGGTTCTGTCTCGACATTTGGTATTTTTTTTTAATGTGCTGCCTGGCGCCAACCACTGCACCACATGGCAACAAGGCTGTTGTGGGAGTTGTGCTTGCATGAGAAACTTAAACTTCTCAGCAGTTTACATTTGCGCGAGTCCCCCTCCACCACAGGTACCACACACTCTGGGTCTTTCTCGTGCTCAGCTACATCACATGGGTAGCCCCCGAACCAGTAAAAGGATGTGCCTGCCATTTGGTCCTGATCATGCTGCCAGGCAGCACCATGTCCTGGTTTGTGTGTGGTTAGGGCTCCAAGGGGTGAAAAGATTTTCTGGGGCTTGTAGCCATCCAGGGGGACTGCTTCAACTGGCTCCCTATCAAAAATATTTCTTTGGTCATTCTACTGCTGCAGGGGAAGTCTCCTCCTGTGGGTAAGATTTTCAGGGCCTTGCAGCTGCTAAGGGGAAGTCTTGGCTAGTGGCTGCAAATTGCAGGGGCTTGCAGCCAGCCAGGGGGACTACTTAAACTGGCACCCCTATTGAAACACCCCATTACACTGCCCCAACAAGGACCCAGGGAGCTAGCTGCCGTCGGGCGAAGTACCCTCCAGTGGTGAAGATTTTTGGGGCCTTTGTGCCACTGGGAGGCACATCTCCCAGAATTGAGGGGCCTGGCTACTGCACAGAGTAACAGTTCAAGTGGCCTTCAAGCCATGAACCCCACAGCCAAGAAAGATTTTCAGCAACCATGTCAACTGGTCATTCAACCTCCCAAATAACAACCCTACCCCGCCCATGCTAATGAAATTTGGCGAGCCACATTTCCCATCCCCAGGGTTGGCAAAGCCTGTGTAGTGAAGGGAGAAAACAAATCTTTTCCCTAGCTTTGTCTATCTTCTAACTTTGGACCCCTTCACTCAGGGAAGAGTGAGTGGAGGGCCAGTTAAGAACACAGACTGCACAGAAGCTGTATAATGGACTGGGAAGCCAAATACCATCCCCTCCGTAACCCTGTTTTTTTTACAAATATTCACTAGCTGCTTTCTTCATGCTTTTCATTGTCTTTGTATTATTTTTAGGGATCACATGTAATCAACGGAGAGAGGACAGTCAGTAGAGGGCCAGTTGGGGAAACACCTGATTTTTTTTATAAAATCTTTAATAATTCAGTTACAGCTACAGTTTCAAAAACAATTTAGTTATAGAGGAAAGATATCTGTAAATTTGATCTTTGTTGATGCACTAGTTTGCTTACCATGGGGAGCGGAAATGAGGTCAGTTCAATGTGGGAAGATGTCAAATGCCAGCAAAAATACCCAGAATGCTACAGGAATGAGGGAACTGTGAAAGAAGTTCCCACAATGCACTGCTGCAATAGTTGATGTTTCCTGATTGTGTGGCAGCCATCAGTCAACTTCAGGAGGAGCATGTGCGGAGGAGAGGATAGTCAAATTCGAATTAATAACATCTAGCATTACAAAATCAATATTAATAAATTTAAATTTATCTCAATGTAGATGTAGCCTCAGAGTGCTACTAAAAGGCATTGGGTATTGTGGTGATAGTACACGGTACAAGATGCACTCTTGCTTGAATCACAGTGGAGAGAGACTGGCTGCCCCGGGGCTGTTCCTTGCTTTTTTCATCCCTAACTCCTCCCCATGCTTACAAGATAGAGAAGGTAGTAATCTTTTGTATATGGCCATTCTTCAGCTTGAGGTTTTTGAGCTGTGACATGACATTAAGCAGCCATTTGAAAAGGAGGATTACTACTTTTTATTTAAAAAAAAAATCGGCCTTCAAAACCGCATAACCCAGGACACCTGTGGAGTCGGACTCAGACAGGTATAGGGTAGGAGACTGTAATTCATCTCCTAATTTGTTAGACTCTGAACAAATCAGAAAGGGCAAGTTGGGTGAGCTTTTGCAGTTCACCTAGGTCAATAATAATGTACGTGCCTTAGTCTAATTAATAGATTTGCATTTTGAAACACTATTTTATGTTCCATCTTGCCTCTGTCTCACTTCACAACACTATTTCCTCTGCAACGCTTTTTCCAAAATAGTTAGCATGTCTATCTGTGCCTTCTCTCCAGGAAAAGTCCATCCCGAAGATGGATTCAATCTCCAGGGCTGTGTCTAGACGAGCCCCCAACTTCAAAGGAGGCATGGTAATTAGGGTGTTGGGAGATTACTAATGAAGCAGTGTGATGCATATGCAGGGCTTCATTAGGCTAAATGTTCCCTGTGGCATCTTCGAAGTGCTGGATCGCATGTAGCTATGGGTCAGATGCAGGTACTTCGAAGTGCCTGCACTACTTCAAAGTTCCCATGGCTGACCCACGCCTACACGCAAGCCGGCACTTCAGAGTTTGATACTTGAAAGTTGCCATGAGGGAGATTTAGCCTAATGAAGTGCTGCATATGCACCGCAGCGCTTCATTAGTAATCTGCCAACACCCTAATTACCATGCGCCCTTCAAAGTTGGGGGCTAGTCTATACACAGCCCAGGTTCAGTAAGCACCTTTGTACCAAACAAATGGTTCAGAGGATGATTCGCTTAACCCAACTCTCATAGGAAGTCTTTAGAGCTCTGCCATAGTAGAATCAAGGTCCCTTGACTCAGTGCTGTAATTACACCACTGGAACATAGCCTTGTTGATTCTCATTCCCTACAATGGTAGTTGCTTTTTGTGTTGCAGTGGGGCGTGGAGGAGAACTCGGGACCTGGCGGGTAAGAGGAAAGGCAACATTTTTAAAAAACTTTTAAGCTTGCACCTGTATTTTGTCTGTTTCTTAGCAATCAAACTAGTCGACATATGATCACATATCTGTGTGTGTAAAATATTGAAAAAAAAAAATCTGTGGCTATTAACTGCACACAAATAGAATATTGTGTGTCTGGGCACTTGGATTGTGTTTCTATCTCTGGTAGAAAGAAAAGTCATCTTGAGCTACTGTCTTGAGGAAAAAATCCTAGCAAAGATGAGGTAATTTGCTGTCTCTGCAAGTTAGCAGGTTGAGATCAGGACCTAGGGACAAACTTTCTACTTAATTTAGCTGAGATAGGCACTTAGGGAGATTTTCAAAAGTGCTTAACTTTAGGCACCTAATTTCCATTTATACCAATGGGAGACGGGTGTCTCAAATGTTTTAGGAAAACCCTCTCTCTTCAGCTTTAGACGCCTAAAATATCTTTAATCATCTAGCCCTAGCAGCCTCCCCTGTGGTCTTTTTTAACTCGTGTGGCAGCTACTAACTGCTATATTTTCACTGTGATTTTGTAACTCAAAATAGTAATGTATCTCTTGCTAGCAAGAACGGTGCCTTAGTGTCTGGGAGGAGTTTGAGCTATGGATAGAATAGGGTCTTAAATCATAGACTTCCCTCTTGTTTGTCTTTTAATAATGCTTGGTGTTTAGATAGCATCTTCTGGGGTTCCAAATACTTTTTCAAACATGGTAATGCAGGAGCAGCCACATTTTGCAGACAATGATACAACCCCCAATATGGATCATCGTCATGGTCTGCATTATTAACCTCCATGTTAGCCAAGCGCACAGATTCAAAATGAGCATGTCAAAAAGTAGTGCATCTAGGTATGTGAAATGGGGTTTCCATTTTAGAGACATGGCTTCTTACCTCAAATCGATCCAGAAGTGACTTTGTTTCTCTGCTATCCCCTCTAAAATGTGTGACGAATTCTATGCTTGTGTGCCTCCCAAAGTTGAAGTGTATGATCTCGTTTGTAATAGGGGTTATGAAGTGCACCAAGTTAACATGGCAACTTGTGGTTTCTTAGCTCACAGCCCAGTATTTCTTTCATTGATCTAAGGAGGAGAGGAGGTGCTAAAGATTCCACTGCAGTGCACCTTTCTGGAAGAGGAATTAGGGAGATTAATTTTGTTTTGTCTCACCTGAAATTTTATAGCTCTGTTTCAGGGTGTGCCTAAACAGCAAAGAAAACTCATGACTAGACGATGCCAGACAATTTGGGCTTATAGGACTTGGGCTAGTGGATTTTTTTATTGTTGTGCAGACTTCTGGGCTGGAGCTGAAGCCTGGGCTCTAGAACCCTGTGGGGGTCTCTACACAGCTCCAGTAAGCCTGGGGTTTTGTTGACAAAACTCATGGAGTGTCCACACCTAAAATGCATTCTGTTGAGAACCAGTCGACAGAGCACAGCAGTTTTCTCGGGAGAGTTGTCACTCCTGTACAAGGCATCATGCCTCTGTCGACATAAAAATTGCATAGACGCTCCAGGGAATCCTCTGTCGACAGAGGGCTTCTGGTTCACCAGGCAGCCCTGTTTGCAGAGCTTCTGGTCAGCCATTCTGTCGAGTGGATTCTTTTGTTCCATTGGGCCCATCTGTCAAGTCAGTTTTCTATCCCTCTTACAGTCCATATATCCAATCCCTACTTCCTTAACTTATGGGCAAGAATATTGTGGGAGACTGTATGAAAAGCTTTGCTAAAGTAAAGGTATATCACATCCATTGACTTCCCCATGTCCATAGAGCCAGTTACCTCCTCATAAAAACTAATCCGATTGGTCAGGCACAACTTGCCCTTGCTGAATCCGTGTTGACTACTCTTGATCATTTTTCCCTTTTCCAAGTACTCCAGAATGTATTCCTTGAGGATCCCCTCCATCATTTTTCCAGGGACTGAGGTGAGGCTGAGCAGTCTATAGTTCCCTGGATTGTCCTCCTTTCCTTTAAAGATGGGCACTATATTTGGCTTTTACAATGATCCCAAGCCTCTCCCAGTCTCTTGAAGTTTTCAAAGATAGTAGCCGAAGGCTCTGCAATGGTATCTGCCAATTCTATCAGTACCCTCGGATGCATTAAATCTGGACCAATGGATTTGTGTCTAGTTTTTATAAATAGCTCTTAACCTGTTTTCTTTCCCAACCAAGGGCTGCCCACCTCTTTCCCGTACTGCATTACCCAGTGCCGTGTTTGGGGAGCTGACCTTGTCTGTGAAAACTGAGGCAAAAAAAGCATTGAGTTCTAAAGCCTTTCTCACATCATCTGTCACCAAGTTACCTCACTCATCCAGTAACGGCCCCACACCCTCCCTGATAACTCTTATTGATAACGTACGTGTAGAAGCCCTTCTTGTTGCCCTTCACATTCCGTGCTAGCTGCAGTTCCAACTGTGCTCTCGCTTTCCTGATAACCCCCCCAGCATTCTCCAATCATATAGTTATGCTCCTCCTTACTCATCTGTCCAAGTTTCCATTTCTTATACACATCCTTTTTTGAGTTTAAGGTTGCCAAGGTAGATGACAATTTTCAGAGATTCAGAACTGACTAACTCTGGATAGGTCTTTCCAGGGACACCAGAAATCCTGCAGCTGGAGACTGCCAAGCTTCCAAATTTCTGTTCCAAACTATGCAAATAGTAGAGCTCGTCGAGAATTTTTGGCCCCTAGCCCATTCTCTGTGTTTTTTTATAAGCCTCCTTCCAATACCGCTGGACTATTTTTGCTCCGATTTTGAAGGAACAGTTTGGAAAACAAATTCAAGCTATTAATATGACAACTTTTTGGTATTATAATAACACCTCTACATACACACTAGTAAATAGAGCATTTGATTAGTAATTTGGGCTCTTAAGAGTTTTGAAAAAATGCTTATGAATGCCTCGTGGCTTCATTTTTATATCAACTTCAAAGCTTGTGGCTTTTATTTTTGGCTGCTTAGATTATATCATTCAAATAGTAAAGCTTTAGATTTGAAAATATTCAGAATCCATGAAAGAAAAAGGCCTCACTACATGATACCTCTCATTTGCTCTCTTCATTTCCATATATTATTTACCCCATATTTTTCAGTGTCTTTGTTTATAAATGCATCTAATTCTCTTTTGAACTCATTAAAGCGTCTTACTTCAATGACCGATGTAGGTAACCTATTCCACATGGATGTTTTTTCTTTTGTTTTGAAATGCTCTTAGTCTTTCTTTGACAGAGGTCTACGTGCAGAAAACCAGACATGTTCAATTGCTATTCTAAAGTCTAGGAAGCGCCTTTTAATTCTAGTAAACATTAATTATGTTCAAAACGCATTTCTCTTTGAGTCTCCTGCTGCACATAATACTACTTTGATTTGCTTAGGTATTTGCATATTCTGTGCTAATGGTTTTAGCACTGACAGTATGTTACTTTTACAGCTGGCCATGCCTTTGATATAAGGCTTCTGAAGGAGAAAGAAAATGATGGTGTGAATCTATGCATTTTGGCGGTATTCCTGACCCTATGAAAAGATAAGGGGGAGAATTTCTAACCCAGATCTGTAACTGAAATGGAATGGTTCTTCGGAAATCTAAAAGATGGAGTTGGAATTTTTCAGTAAAGGAAAAGAGCATGAAAAATACAGACCAATGCTAAATTAAACGAGTCCAGCTGGTATCCCTGGATGCACTGTTTATGGTACAAAAAAAATCTCTCCACCCTAGTGCATGATCCTTTTTGTTCTATGGAACTGCTAATTTCTTAGTAGCTCTTTATTGCGTGCGGCACCAAATAGGAGGCTAGAAGTAAAAGTGGATATTGAAAACAAACATGATCAGCAAGTTATGATCAAGAGGGAAAATTAAAACAGCAAAGTAAAATGCTGCCAATTCAGTCAGCAGATACTATTTTCTTAACAACTCCACTGCAGCTCTGGGCCTTTTTGTTCCAACATCAAGTTACATCAGTGAGAAACTGGTGCATTCAGTCTCCCCAGTGAAGCAAATGGTGGTCTGTAGGTACATTGAGTATGTATTTCTGCAGCAGCACAGTAGTAATTAAATTCTGTGGTGATGTTTCAGTGCCCAGCTGAGATCTATTAAAGCAAAGGCACTGCATGTTAAGGCTGAGGCAGTAAGATGAATAGAGGAATGGCACCTTAGCTATGGGCTATTTCTGCATTAGGAGAAAACAAATTAAATGCACGTCTGTTAACTAAAAACTCCTCACTTGTCACATCACAATGCCTGAAATGCTAAGTTCCCCTGCTCATAGGAAAATACAGTACAAATTGCATTTGTGCCAGTTTACAACTATAACTGCAAATGACTTTTAGTGGTGGCAGTTGTTTTCCTAAGCATTTCATGCTTGCAAGCAAATTTTGAAGCAGTACCTTGTCGCCTCTCTCATCTACTAGAATGGGGAGTTTGAGGAAGGGAGGAAGCATGGCGTGCACTGTAATTAGCAGAAATGAAGCATCTTGGTTGGGGACCTCCAGCTGCTGATGTTTGACAAACAGTAAGCAAAGTTCCCTGTCGGTCTACCACCATTTTTTTTTACAATGTTGTCTTCTCATATCTTGCAGTTACCCATTGTTTCCAAGCCATCCAGTCAGTCAAACTGTTGCTTTGTTTTGCTGTTAATGTGTTGTATTCCGTCTGTCAGCTTCACTCTCCCTGCTTTTTTCAGTGCAGTCACCTTAAAGTTCTCAGTCTCACACTTAATGCTGCTGTGCAAACATCTCTCGTGATTATTCCACATTCTTGCTTCTTTATTTTGTTACCTTTATACTACAATGTTGATAGACTATAGTTTTCTTCATCCTTTCTTTTTAAATTCTCTTTTCCTCCAGCCAGCTCTTTGTTTCTTGTGTTGCTTTCCTCATAAGCGCAGCTGTATGGTCTCTCTCCATGCTACCTGCTTCTGCGTGATATATTGCTATATTCTGCGGCAGATGGACCCTGCGCTCTGATTCAAGATACTGGCAACTGTACAACAGTGTAATGTGGGGTGATGGGGGGGGGGGGTGCACAGATTGGAAGAGTGGCACCAAAGCATGGGTGTCATTCTAGCCTGTACTTGGTAAAACTGATGAGAGGAAGATGGATGAGAGTGAGGGGATCAATTGCTGAAGGATGTGGAACAAAGCAAGGCCTCTGTCTCTGAGGGTAAGACTACACAGCAGCTCATCTGGAATAGCTTAATTCGAAATAACGCTGCTACACACACAATGCTTTTCAAAATGGCACTGCGCTATTTTAAAATCAGTGTGTAAACATAATAGAGCCTATTTTAAAATAACACTATTGGATGCGCTATGGCTTATTTCGAAGTGCCCGTATTGCCTGTCCACACAGCCCCTATTTCGAAATAGCTATTTTGAAATGGGCACCATTCCTCATGCAATGAGGTTCATCTATTTGGAAATAAGTCAACTGCTATTTCAAAATAGCGCTTGCATTTTTGCGTAGAGGCTAGGATAATTATTTTGATAGAAAGGCTGTCATTTTGCAATAACTTTGCTGTGTGGTCCTACCCTCAGAAAGTAGCATAAGCATAGAAGGAAACTGGGTGGCAAAAGGAGGGGCAGCAGCTAGCTCGGCAAGAAGTAGGGATGTATTGTATTCTGGGTCATAAATACAGTCTCAGGAGTACATCCATGTGTGGTTCAAATGGTCTCAGGCTGGCAGCATAACCAACACTGAGACATGCTGATAGTTGTACATGAAAGGGTAAATAAATCTTGGATTTGAGGTCAAGCGGGTTGCTATCTGCGGTTGGGGACAGTGTCCTGAACCAACTGTCATCCTCTGACAGTGTCTAGGTGGGTGAAGGGCTGCTCCTCTAGCAGGAGCTTTGATTGTTTTTTACTTTGTAAAAATTCAACAAAAAACTTTGTCAAGTTGAGAAGCAGCAAATTTACTTGTCCTGGGTCTCAAGTCCATGTCCTCACTTGGACAGTTGAAGAGAACAATAGAGCAGTATGAATATGACAGCAGTAGAAGTAGTCTGAAGAACCTAGTTACAGTTCATTTCCCTCCTCTCCCATTTTAAAGATCTATAATGTGCTGCACTGGAATGGCACCTTTCACCTTACCCTTCATACATCGTTTCATCACCGCACTGATATGAGGAAAGTAGAAATTCATCCCATTTGACAGATGAGAAAAGTGAGGGATGGAGTTTGAAACTTGTCCAGGGGCAACTCAGGGGGTAGATTATCTAATATTGTGTCTACTCTAGTCAGTATCTCACCACTCTGTCTTGCTGAGTTCTAAAAACCCACAACACTCTCTTTTTGTCAAGGCTTCCTGACAGCTTCTCTGGTCCAGTTTCCCATTGTTATACCCAGAGCCTGCAACCTAAAGAAAATGTAAGGGTAATGTCAAATAAATCTGAACCTGATCTCCAGTGGCTGACCTCAACTGGGGAATGGAGCTGTGAGTAGGGGAAGGGCAGAGAAATGTGGGAGCCCATCCATGGAATTTGTCTAATGTGACAAATAGGACATGGAGTCTTGATCAATATACTGGAATGTACATAGAAACCTGTTTCCTTCTGCAGAAAAGAAATGGGTCCAGTAAGTGATTTAACAGTTCTTAAGTTCTCTCAAGTCTGCATTTTAAAAATATTTTCAGTGTGTTACTCAGGTCACATGTTTTTGGAAGTTAACTTAAAGTTGATGATTGTTTTGTGGTCGAGGGAAACCAGTTTTCTCACAGGGCAGGAAGAGACCTTCAGAGGTCATCAAGTCCAGTCCCCTGCAGGGCCAAGCACCATCCCTGACAAATTTTTTTAATTATTTGCCCCAGACCCCTAAATAGCCCCCTCAAGGATTGAACTCACAACCCTGGGTTTAGCAGGCCAATGCTCAAATCGTTTATCACTCCCCCTTCTGCTCTTACTTCAAAAACTATTAGAAATCCGTATTAGCCTCTCCCTGTACCTCATGGTTTTCATAGTTAGATCTTTTTACTTTGGTTTTTAACAAAACAAAAAAAGGCCATGGTTGCTGCACAGCCTCAGCAATGGCTTTTTTTTTTTTCTCCTCACAACATTTGGTGTTCTCCTGGAGCAAAGAAGTGCCCTCATGGCAAGAGTATGCCAGCAAGTGCAAGGAAAGATTGGGAGGCGCAACTAAAGGTGCTACTGTGGGAAAAGTCCCTGTCGTTCTGAGAGGGCACCTTTATAGCCCTGTGAAGGCTCCCAAAGGGTATTGTATTGGGTGGTGTGGAGAAACGCAGGTCCTCCTCAGCTAGAGGTTCTGAGGTGAGCCACATCAGTTGGTGCCATTGAACCATCAGCTTCTGAAGAGCTACACATGCCTCCACCAGGGACGTGTCAGCCACGATCAGTGATGCCTCAGGGGCTCCCTGGCCAATGTCAACCACCTGGTATGTCCATGTCTCTCGGCTGGCCCTACTGGGAGCCCTGGGTACCTCTCTGAACACACCAGCAGCAACGTCAACATGCTGCTCAGCCCTTTTGAGGCACACTTCAAACACGTCTTTGGATGTGTCTTAAGATTGAACTGCGTCAGACCAGTTCCTCAGTGATGATGACTGCTATGATTCATCATACACACCATTGCAGCTCTCCTCCTCTGAGTATATTCTGATGCCACTGCCTCCCTTTCAGGCAATAACTTCAAACTATTCCAATATCTTTTTAGGACAGCTGACGTTAGAGATTCCACTAATGCCGTAGCCTGATAACCAACAAAGTCACCAGCATACTCCATACCACGCTATCAGTAAAACGGGTGTTGCCCTCATGGATCCAGCTAAACATGTGTGACAACACTTGCCACCATTTTGCCAGTTGGCAGCAAGGCAGATGGGAAACATGTTGCCTTGCAGGGTGTGGAATTCCTTTTTGCATACACCTCTGCTATTCCCTCGTTGTTG
Organism: Carettochelys insculpta; assembly: GCF_033958435.1. NCBI lineage: Eukaryota > Metazoa > Chordata > Testudines > Carettochelyidae > Carettochelys > Carettochelys insculpta. The sequence continues at coordinate 132,337,204 of NC_134138.1, read as the reverse complement.
CTACTGCCAACTGGAGGGCTAAACAGATTTTGATTCGCATGGTTAGAAAGGCCTTCTCTGCTTTCCTCCAGCTACGTATATAAAATTAGACAACATAGCTGGCAAAATATATGCACCACATATTTGAACAAACATCTACCTTTATTGAATACATTCCGGATCATAAAAGAGAGCAATTCACTGCCAATACACCCCTTCCCTTGAGTCTGCTGACACTGCCTCACGTCCCCTGGCAATGGTTATGAGGAGAGAGTGTCATGGTTCCATGTTTCTGGCTTCTCAAAGTTCAGGCAAGGGTGGAAGACCTCCCCTTCAAAGGTCCAAAACTCTTGCACAGTTCACAGACACTTCCTTGCATTTCCTGAAAGACTCCAGAGCCACCAGAGCATTCAGGTCCCTGTGCAAAAATGGAAGCAATATAATAACCATAGTTACACTATAAAGCAGTTATTCCACTTCCAGCATTTCGCTGCTTGTATTGTACATATGGTGATGTTAGATAACGCAGCTGCTGCTGTTCCAGCTGCGAGCTCTGCAACCTCTAAATAATCTAAGAATGTACATGCAGATGGTAGCAGGGAATCCCCCTCACCCAAGAGAGGGCGATCCCACAGTTCCAAGCCTGTTCTGTTCCCTTTGAGGGCTCCAGACAAGAGATTTACCAGGGCTACTATCACCTAACATGCCCCAGAGGTTGAGACCTGGCTTCAATGCCCAAGCAGCTGGGCAAGCCTCAGACCAATGTGGCTCAAAAACCTAAAACCGTCGCATCTCTGGCACAAACACCGTGCCCTGCTACTGGCAGAATAACGTGTCTAACAAAGCCCCACACTTGACCCTGTCAGCCTGAGCAATTGTCCTGCTACATGGCAAGGTAGAGGGTTCACAGCTGCAGTACAACTGGCTGGTGACTCACAACCTTCAGGACACGTACTTCCATGTCCCATCCATCCCCCATACAGGAAATAGGTCACTTCTATGGTAGGTGGACAGGACTTCCAATACATGGTACTTCCCTTCAATCTCTTCTTTGCACCCAAGGTGTTCTCCAAGGGGCTGGCAGTAGTGGCAGCTCATCTGCTTGAGCAGAACATACGCATCTCCTTGTATTGGGACAACTGTTTCATAAGGAGACTCCCTGCAAAAGACACAAACAGCAGTTTGTAAACATATGTAGCAACGTAAAGTAAAACTTTCCTAGATACGCTTACCAGGCCACCCTTTGCACCACTAGTCACTATGCCACCACAGCACCTATCTGTGGAGGTGGCTTTCAAAGTGGCAGTAACATCAGCAAGAAGGGTAGCAAAAATTGTGGCCCTCATGGCAGACTCTCTTATCACCACTTTCACCAGGGACAAAGTGATACTCAGGCCCCATCCAAAGTTTCTCCCAAAAGTTATAACCCATTTTCACTTAAAGAAACCCATCGATTTACCTGTTTGCTGCCCTAAACTACACGCCTTCTCCATTAATCACCCTTGATGCAAGATGGGCAGCTCCATTCTAATTTGGGTGAATTAGAGCAACCAGAAAATCAGATTTTTTGCGGCATGGTCAGGGCCTTGTGCTGGACCGTCTGTTTCAGCACAATGCCCGTCCAAGTGGATTGCAGGTTCCATATGCACCATGTACCAACTGATAGGCAAACAGCCACCATGGACTATCAGGGATCACTCCACATAGGTGATAGATGCTTCCTGAATAATGTGCCTTTAGTTGACCTCTGTATGGTGGCCATGTGTCTTCATACCATATGTTCACACAGCATTACACTTGGGCAGTTGTGGTCCTGCCTACTACATAAGACTCCAATACCCACCTCCACCAAACAGGTACTGCTACAGAATCACCTGCGTGGAGCACCCATGCAGACCACTCGTGCAGTAACAATGGTTCTCTGAGATGCTCCACTGCCTCTCTCCCCAGCCTCCCTTCTGCTTGGGGTCTTCAGGGACTTCAGGTAGAAAAGGAACAGACGAGGGCTGCACTGCACGCACACGCCAGCAGAGAGACATCAGCTCAAGATGGTAATTGCGCAGATGTGGTGTGGGGTTGAAAGTTTTCCAGTCTGCAGTGCCAGGACATGCTGCTTCCTTATCCATTATCTATGGAATGTTATCTGAGGGGATATTCATCTGGCTCATTCCTTGCTTTAAATCGTACATTGGAGACTCGGCACTTTAGGTTTGTACTGGTTAGCAGCTGTTTGGCTGACTATTGTAAAGGGCCTGGCTCTATGGCATTGGGCCTCCACCAGACAGAATGAAGGAGAGTTCCTGTAGGTTATGAAAGTATTAACATGTGGTGATGACATAATTCATCCTCTCCTGCTCCAGCTGATTGATTGATTATTTACACAAACAGAAGCTGACTCAAACATGGCTTGTAACAGCGATCCTCTCTGTTGACAGAGAGCAGCCACACAGGCCAGCTGCTCTGTTGACAGAACGGGGGCAGGAAAACTGGAGACACGATCATATAGCCAGCAAGCCCTTCTGGGGCTGCTGGCCCTGCATGCCCTTATAAGGCTCCTACAACTGCCTCCTACACACTAGAGGCTTTGCAACGCCCAGAGGGGGCAGTGCAGCCTGTACAGAGAGTGCATACAGCCTGGGTGAGACTCCCATACCATGCCGCTGTCCATAGACCCAGAGCAGCCCCCAGCCATGCCCTGGACAAGCTGCCACTGCCGCTGCTGATTGTCACAGCAGACATGATTCACCAGCTGTGGGAGGCTCTGTGCCACCCCACTGTCAGGGTCCCTGTCCCTGCTGTGCTGGGGTGCCACCCCCCTGTGTCATCAGGTGGCTGTGACTTTACACGACCAGCGCTGACTGGTAGAACCACATTGTCATGGGTGAGTGGGATGACCAGCAGTGGTTGCAGAACTTTAGGATGAGTAAGGCAACATTCCTCAAGCTCTGTGCCTGGCTTGCCCCCGCCCTCTGCAGACAAGACACCCACATGTGTCCCGCAACGTGTGGCCATAGCCCTCTGGAAGCTTGCTGCCCCAGACAGCTGCCGGCCCATTGGGAATTAGTTTGGGGTGAAGAGATCTACTGTCGGGACTGTGCTTATGCAAGTAAGGCACTCTCAGTCTGCAGATGCCACGTGGGGGTGGGGGAGTTCCTGCCATGGGGGACCCAGGGATGAGGGGGAAGCCCCACCCCCAGTGGATCACATCGTCCCACCCTTGCACAGACCCACAGATGGGGGTCATCGGGGGAGGCCTGGATGGCTCTGGGGGCAATGGGGGATGGGAAGGGGGCAGGGATCCCCCTCCAGAACCTGGGCCCATCTCCCCCATCACACTCACCTGCATTCAGTCTTCTCCCCTTGCAGGTCATCAGGGCCATCATTGACACTGTGGTCTGGAGGGTTGTCCACGTTGGGGACATGGATGTGGCGGGGTTTGGCACGCTGGGCTTCCCGCAGTGCTTCGGTGCTATCGACAGAATGCACATCCGAATCCGAGGACTGGAACACCGTACTTCCCAGTATATAAATCGCAAAGGCTACCGTTCTATAGTTGTGCGGGCCCTCGTAGACCACTGCAGCTGAGTTGTGGACATCTGTGTGGGCTGGGCCCGGCTGGGCTGGCTGGGCCCATGTTGCTCGGGTTTTCAGAAACTCCATCTTCTTCCAGCAAATGGAGACAAGGACATATGTCCCCCACTGGGAGCTAGTCATCGGGGGACACCAACATGCCTCTATGCATTGTGGGTGGTGCAGCTTACCCACTGCTGCCCTGGCTCATGTGGCCATACACCTGTTACCTGGACCCCACACAGAAACTGTTTTATGGCAGCCTTAACTGGGCCCTGCTCCCCTTGTGCATTTGCCTTGTCAGGGCAGGGTAGCTTGTGTGCTCTTACAGTTCCAGGAGCTATGCTGGTGGGAGCTTAGTGCTCCTGGTAGGTTCAACCAAGCCAGAAAGGTCAAGTGGGGAGGACCCAAATTAAGCATGCACACTGATCCTCCAGGATTGGGGGTTTGGCTCAGGGCTAACAACCCTGACCCAGAAAAGGCCCATTGTTGTGGAAACAGCAACAAAGAATTCCTCCTCAACAATGTGTGATGGCCTTTCGGAGTGACTTGTGTGACTACCAGTGGTGAAAGCAGAAATGAAGCTACTGACGTGAAGATGGAAGTCCTGAGTACCAAGACCAGAACTGGATTCTGGAATGTACGTATCATGTATGAAACAGGAAAGCTAGTGCAGATCACAAATGAAATGAGATGCTTCAAGCTACATATCCTTGGTATCATCCTGAAGAAAAGCATAGAGAAATGCTTGCTGGAATCGAAACCACTCAACAGTAGACTGATGAGAGCCAGAATGAAAGGTAGACATGCAAACATTACATTAATCTAGTGCTACGCCCCAACTAATGAAAGTGAAGAAGAAAAGATTCTACAAACACCTTCAAGCTGAAATAACAGCATTACGTCATGATCTTATAATACTCATGAGGGATCTGAATGCTGAAGTTTGGAGGGAGAATATCCACAATGATAGAACCATGGGGGAACATGGGTGTGGTACCATGAATAAGAATGGAGAGAGGCTAGTGGAACTCTATACTTTGCACAATCCTGTCATCGGAGGTACACTCTTTCCTCACAGTGAAATTCACAAGCTAACATGGCACTCATCAAACGGTAGGTATAGTAATCAGATTGACCATTTGATGATCAATGGAACATGGAGACGCTCGTTACTAGATGCCAAAGTGAAAAGAGGGGCTGATGTCAGTGATCACCACCTTGTGACAGCATTCATAAAGTTTAAGCTAAGAAGCACTGGTCGCAAGATACCCATGCAGAAATACTTTGATGTAGAGAAGCTACAAGACCCCAAAGTTAAGAACGCTTTTGTCCTTAAGGTGAAAAATAGGTTTGAAACTTTACAAGAGCTTGAAGAAGAATGTTCAGCATCAAAGAAAAAATAAGAAATGGGAACAAATTACAATATACATAAAAAGCACTGAAGACTGCCTAGGTTTCAAACAAAAACAGAACAAAAAAGTATGGATCATGCGAGACACATGGAAAGCAATCAATAATAGACAGACCTTAAAGAAGAAACTTAACAGATGCCAAATCAGGAAGATTGAAAGAAAGATACTAGCAGCAATACCAAGAAATAGACGAGCACGTCAAGAAACTGATGAGAGCTGATAAGCGAGCTTACATAGAAGAACTAGCAGCATAGTTGTATTGCATAACATCATTGAGCAATGCATCCAATGGCAGAGGCAGTTGTTCATCAACTTTGATTTTGAAAAAGCCTTTGACAGCATTCATAGGGATAGTCTTCAGTGCATTTTGAGAGCATATGGAACACCACAAAAAGCAGTAGAGCTCATCAAGAGTTTTTATAACAGTTTTACTTGCAGTGTGGGAAACAATGATCTGTGCTTCAAAGTTAAGACTGGAGTAAGGCAGGGATGCATCATGTTGCCAATGCTTTTTAACTTAGTCATAGACTGGGTTATGTGATGCACAATAGAAGATGAGTCAAGATGCATCAGGTGGTCTGTCTTCTCCACACTAGAGGACCTTGATGTTGCCAATGACCTCATGTCACTCTCCCACACACATCGTCATATGCAAAAGAAGACAAATCAACTCTGCGCCTTTGGAAAACAGGTCCAACTTAGAGTTAACCAAAAGAAGACAACAGTCATGACCCTAAATGCTTAGGCACCAGCATCAGTCAAGATCAACGGCTATGACCTACCTGCCACAGAGAGCTTTACATACTTGACTAGTATCAGACAAGATGGAAGTGTAAGAAGCAATATTCAGAGCAGACTCGGTAAAGCCAGAAATGTCTTTGAGTCTGAATGCTGTATGGAAGTCATCAGAGTAGAGCATCCACATCAAACTTAAGTTTCATCAGAGCTCTATCTTATCAATTTTATTATATGGATCAGAATGCTTGTGGATGAGAGTATGACCCTGGTAAACTGTTAACCTTTCACACCAGAAGCCTTTGGAGGATCCTCCCTGTTTTTTGGCCAAGACTAATTTAAAATCAGGACCTGCTTGCACCGTGCAAGCAAGATGACATGGCCCCCATCATTATGAAAAAGTGCTGGAGATGGATGGGGCACATGCTCAGGAAAGATAGAAGCTCCATCACAAAAATTGCTATGCACTGGACTCCTGAAGGGAAGCAGAAATGAGGACAACTGAAGACAACATGGCGTCAGACTGAAGTAGAAATGGAGAGCATGAATCACACTTGGGGCACTATTGAAAGGCTGGCTAGTGACAGAAGTGGAGGACCTTTGCTGTCCTACATACCAGTAGGTGTAAAAGACGATGATGATGAACTGGGCCCAGAACCTGGTGGAGTGTGCCTTTGGGTATTTGAAGGCTCACTTCCAATGTCTCCTCTCCCATCTAGACATGGGAGAGCTGAACATCCTGCACATGGTGGGGGAGTGTTGTGCTCTCCACAATATTGTGGAGTGCAAGGATGAGGCCCTCTCCCAGAGTGGCTAGCCAATGCCACTTGTGGATACAAGGACCTGGGCATGGCCCCTAACCAGCAGGCTAACTATGAGGGGCTGTGCATCAGGGAGGCCCTCTGGGACAGCTTCTCCCATGGCCCCCAATTGTGCTCACATAGGGTCCACAGCCAAACCTTGACCCCACTCGTCCCCAGACGCCCACCTCCTACCTCACCGCTTTCCCCAAGAATGAAGGACAAGAGGGTGTTAGAACCATAGGTTTTTAATATGAGGGAGTGTCAGGATAGCAGCTTTTTGGTGCACAAATATAACTAGGGGTATCTTGGGAAATAAGCATTATTCATGCTAATCTATGCAGTCAGTGCTTAGGAGAGAGAAACTGTATACAGTGGAGACCATGGTAGCTGTGAGATGCCCTCCTGCCATGGGTATGCAGTCCCCACTGGGGCTGGGATGGGGCTGGGAGCGAGGGGAGGGTTTGACAGGCTTGGGCTCAGCAGGTATGGTGGGCAGGGGCAGCTCAGGGATGGGTTCAGCAGGGAGGCAGGAGGGAGGGGCCTGGTGCGCAGCCAGGGCCATAATCCACCCTGCCAGGTCAAGGACCACTGGGGGATAGCATAGGTGGAGTGGGGCCAATGTGATTAAGGATAGGTTGTAGGTCTTTAATGATGTGTTGCAGCGTTTTGAGGTTGCAGGTAATGGGGGCTGTAGGTAATGACCAGTGGTGTTCTATTGTTTGGGTTTTTTGGGCCTATCTTGGAGTAGTTGGTTTGTGGGTATTCGTCTGGCCTTGTCAATTTGTTTTTTTACTTCTTCCGGTGGGTAATTCAGGTTTATGAATGTTTGGTAAAGTTCTTGTAGTTTTCGGTCTCTGTCAGTAGGATCAGAGCACATGCGATTGTACCTAAGGGCTTGACTGTAAACAATGGATTTAGTTGTGTGCGCAGGATGGAAGCTAGAAACATATAGGTAAGTATAGCGATCAGTGGGTTTCTGGTAGAGTGTGGTACTGATCAGTTCATCCTTGATTTGTACTGTAGTGTCCAGGAAATGTATCTCTTGCATGGAGTGGTCAAAGCATAAGCTGATGATGGGGTGCAGATTGTTAAAAATCTCTGTGGAATTCTTCTAGAGTCTCTTTACCCTGGGTCCAAATGATAAAGATATCATCAATGTATCATAAGTAAAGGTGGAGTAATAAGGGTAGTACTTGCGTATTATTTTGAATGCCTACTGTACTATTATTTGTGGTAAGTCATAACAAAATTATTTTACATATATTTAATATGCATTTAAAAGTGTAAAGCCCCCCATCTCCATTTTTGAGAAGGGGTGTGAGAACATAACTTTAAGAACCAAAGGGGTGCAGGCTACTGGAAGGGTTAAGAACCACTGCACTAGAGGAAGGCACAGTGTCGGAAAGCTAATTCCCAGCATGCCCAGCAGCAGGTGCTGCGGTGATAAGTCCCACACTGTTACAGGTCCCACAACTCAAGACGTCTCCATGAAGTCTCTGAATGGACATAAATGTTGCAGCATGAAAAAGAGTAGTTTGATTTAAAGAACTTTCTGACATCAGCTCCAATGCTGCAGTTTTTTGAACCACTGATACTCATCAACCTCTCAAATGCCTCAAAAGCAGGGCTGGGAGCATTGTTTACTGGGACTGACTGACTGCCCCTTTCATGCATCAAGGGCTCTAACCATTGCAGAGATGGTGCACGCACAAAGTGAAAGACACACTATGCCTGAAGTATGGGATATACATGATGTTCTCTCTGGTTTAGCTTCAAAGTAGACAGGGAGCACAAACCACTGATGACAATACACAGCCCAACTATCAGGAACAAGACGTAGGCATGCATGTGAGCGTAAGAGTCACGTGCTGTCTCTCCAGGCATGCGGGATGAATTAGATTGAAGGAAACAAATCAACACTTCCCATCTGCCTGTTCCCACTGTATGAATGAGCTTTCAGGGATCTCATAAGCAGAGGTGCTTGAACAAGTTGTATAACAGGGGTGCTGAGAGCCATTGAACCAAACTGTAAACCCTGTATATTACAGAAACTATTTTGACCAAGAGGGGGTAGCAGCACCCACCCTGCACCTGTGTCTAGAGCCTAGACACTCATCCCTCGCCATACGAACAAAATTGGTTCCCAACTTTCTGCTCGTAGGTGAAAACTCATAAGAGGGACGCTAAATTCCCATTAAAATACATGTACAAGTCTCTGATTGGTTCCTAGTGCTTCTAACTCGGGGAAGGAGTGGCAGCAGGTGGCGCTGCTTTTGAAAGGTAAGTGAACCTTGGGTTTAGGATGGGGTTGGGGAGGGTTAAAGGCTGGGGGCAGTTTGGGGGCCATGCACAGGTGGGAGGGTTAAAACCTGGTGGCGGGTTGGATCCGTGGGGGAGATGGTGGGGTGTTAAAGCTGCACCACGTTCGGTCCATGGGGCAGGTGGGGGTGGGGGTTAGGCTGCTGCAGATTGGGTCTGTGAGGCCAGCAGGGTTTCAGGTTGCAGGGGGTTCAGGCTGCAATGGGTTAGAGACATGGAGCTGGTGGGGGGTCAGGCTGCAGCAGGTTGGGGCCACGGAGCCAGTGGGGGTGGGGTTAAGGCTGCAGTGGGTTGGGTCTGCAGGGCCGGCGGGGGGCTCTGGCTGCAGCAGGTTGGGGCCACGGGGTTGGCGGGGGGAGGTCAGGCTGCAGCAGGTTGGAGCTCCAGGGAGGGAGGTAGGGCTCGTATTAGCAGGGGGAGTTCACTCGTCTAGTGAACAAAGATAGCTACATGTATTCCTCATTTTAGCAAGTACTCGTAAGTAAAGTACTCATTTAATGAGGGATGAGGGTAGTCGGAAGTTTCCTTGAAGGACACGCAGATTGTGGTTCCCACAGTGATGAGAAGACAAACATTGGAACAAAAACACAAAGAGCATCTGGGAAGGACCAAATAAAAAATGAGAGCGAGAGAAATTGTATTTTGGCCACAGCTGAGCAGCACTATTAAAGAAATCATGCGTAGGCATGAACTTGTCAGTACAGAATCCTAGCAGAAAGAATCAAGCCTATGGCGTTCATGACCTGAAATTCCACAGAACACAGTTGGAACTGACCTGTTCAGCCTGGGGAGAGGTGATCAGACTACTTTACTAATTTCCAGAAGATACTACAACAGCAACAATTGTCAGGCACATTCAGTCTGTTTGCATATCATGGAATTCCAATGCAGTAACAAATGGTAACGGTCCACTCTGACCCTGAGCATCCTTTACCCCAATGTCCAGGGGTTTCTGGTATGTAACTGTAATTCTTCAAGTGATTGCTCATGTGCATTCCAGTATGTGTATGTGCGTGCCACAGCACCTCTATGGCACAGTATGTAATCCCCTGCTGACCTGGCTCCTGCTCAGTTCCTCCTTCCTGCCAGTGACAGTCGTTGGACCTTCTGACCTCTTGCTTTGCATATTGTTCATACTAGTGCATATAGTTGTTCTTCCCAATGTAGTTGTATTAATATAGCTAGAAATTAGGTTTTTTGGGGAGTTCCTGCCCTTTTTTCTACGAAACTTTCCCCCTTTTGGGACATGCGGTGACCCCAGGGCTTCAAACAGTGCAACATGTGGTCTGCATATGTTCAGAGTAGACCTGCATGCTGCTTCCCTTAAGTGCAGGGGAAGGCCATTTACAAGACAACTGCAGTGGATTTAAATTAAGTAAACCTATATTAAAATTAGGCCTTAAGCGCTACTGGGATTTGATTTAGCCCCCAGTTATTGCTATCTCTAAAATGGGTATTTATGAAATGCTGTGAAAAATCAGTTCTGTAGTTTGGGAACATAAGAACAGCCACACTGGGCCAGACCAAAGGTCCATCCAGCCCAGCATCCTGTCTGCTGACAGTGGCCAGTGCCAGGTGCCGCAGAAGAGGTGAACCGAAGACAGTGATCAAGCGATTTGTCTCCTGCCATCTATCTCCAGCCTTTGACTAAAGGCTAGGGGCACCATACTTTACCCTTGGCTAATAGCCATTTATGGACCTAACCTCCAAAAATTTATCAAGCTCTTTTTTAAACTCTGTTAGAGTGCTGGCCTTCGCAGCCTCCTCCGGCAAGGAGTTCCACAGGTTGACTGTGCGCTGTGTGAAGAAAAATTTTCTTTTATTAGTTTTGAACCTACTACCCATTAATTTCACTTGGTGTCCTCTAGTTCTTATATTATGGGGAACAAGTAAATTACTTTCCAATATTCACTTTCTCCACACCATTCATGATTTTATATACCTCTATCATATCGCCCCTCAGTCTCCTCTTTTCTATACTGAAAACTCCCAGTCTCTCTAGCCTCTCCTCATATGGGACCCTTTCCAAACCCTTAATCATTTTAGTTGCCCTTTTCTGAACTTTTTCTAATGCCAATATATCTTTTTTGAGGTGAGGAGACCACATCTGCATGCAGTACTCAAGATGTGGGTGTACCATAGTTTTATATAGGGGAAGTATGATATTCTTTGTCTTATTCTCTGTCCCTTTTTGAATAATTCCTAAAATCCTATTTGCTTTACTGACTGCCGCTGCACACTGCGTGGATGTTTTCAGAGAACTATCCACTATAATTCCAAGATCCCTTTCCTGATCTGTTGTATCTAAATTTGCCCCCATCACATTGTATGTATAATTGGGGTTATTTTTCCCAATGTGCATTACCTTACACTTACCCACATTAAATTTCATTTGCCGTTTTGCTGCCCAATCACTCAGTTTGCTGAGATCTTTTTGAAGTTCTTCACAGTCTGCTTTGGTTTTGACTATCCTGAACAGCTTGGTATCATCTGCAAACTTTGCCACCTCACTGCTTACCCCTTTATCTAGATCACTGATGAACAAGTTGAACAGGATTGGTCCCAGGACTGACCCTTGGGGAACACCACTAGTTACCCCCCTCCATTGTGAAAATTTACCATTTATTCCAACCCTTTGTTTCCTGTCTTTTAACCAGTTTCCAATCCATGAAAGGATCTATCCTCCTATCCCATGACCACCTAATTTACATAAGAGCCTTTGGAGAGGGACCTTTTCAAAGGCTTTCTGGAAATCTAAGTATATTATGTCCACTGGATCCCCCCTGTCTGCATGTTTGTTAACCCCTTCAAAGAACTCTAATAGATTAATAAGATGCGACTTCCCTTTACAGAAACCATGCTGACTTTTGCCCAACAAATCATGTTCTTCTATGTGTCTGACAATGTTATTCTTTACTATTGTTTCTACTAATTTGCCTGGTACTGACATTAGACTTACTGGTCTGTAATTGCCAGGGTCTCCTCTAGAGCTCTTTTTAAATATAGGCGTTATATTAGCTGCCTTCCAGTCATTGGGTACCGAAGCTGATTTAAAGGATAGGTTACAAACCACCATTAATAGCTCTGCAATTTCACATTTGAGTTCTTTCAGAACCCTTGGGTGAATACCATCTGGTCCTGGAGACTTGTTACTGCTTAGCTTATCAATTAGTTCCAAAACCTCTTCTACTGACACTTCAATCTAGGACAGTTCCTCAGATTTGTCACCTACAAAGGGCGGCTCAGATTTGGGAGCCTCTGTAATATCCTCACCCATGAAGACTGAAGCAAAGAAATCATTTTCTCTGCAATGACATTATCTTCCTTGATTGCTCCTTTTATATCTCTATCGTCCAGGGGTCCCACTGCTATTTTAGCAGGCTTCCTGCTTCTAATGTACTTAAAAAACATTTTACTATTGTTTTTTGAATTTATGGCTAACCGTTCCTCAAAATCTTTTTTGGCTTTTCTTATTACATTTTTACACTTAATTTGGCAGTGTTTATGTTCCTTTCTATTTTCCTCACTAGGATTTGACTTCCACTTTTTAAAGGATGCCTTTTTATCTCTCACTGCCTCTTTCACATGGTTGTTAAGCCACGGTGGCTCTCTTTTAGGTCTCTTACTGTGTTTTTTAATTTGACGTATACATTTTAAGTTGTGCCTCTAATATGGTGTCCTTGAAAAGTTTCCATGCAGCCTGTGAAATGTGGAAGTGTTTTTGTACAACATTTTGTATAACATTTTGGGTGCACCTACATTAGGAACTAACTTCAAAGTTAGGCACTACTTCAAAGTAGCCAGCGGAGAGTCTACACACATTTTCCCTTACTTTGAAGTAGGGAACCCAACTTTTAAGTTCTTACTCTATTCCCGGGAATGGAGTAGGGCCCTGCTTCAAAGTTTAACTTTGAAGTAGGGGGTGTGTAGACGCTCTATTTCAAAGTTGCTTACTTCGACCTAAGCAACTTCAAAGTTAGTTTGGTAGTGTAGACACAGACTTTGTGTTGTAAATGTGTAGGTTAGCTAACACGAAATGTAAGGCCTGCTCTGTACCATCTCCAGTAAGTATAGCCAAATGTTCTCTGCTGTCCAGTTGATGCTAAGAATCAAAACTGAGTCAAACATTTCTGCCTTGTCCAAACAAGTAAAAATAGACTAGATCAAAAATGACAGTTCTCAAAGATAAAACGCAACCACAACCAGTACCACATAATTGGATATATGCCTCCTGAACCAAGTGGCTTGAAACACATATAAGAAGGGGTTGCAATGTTTCCTTGACTACAGATCCATTTCTCTTCTCTAGATTGTCCTCAAAATGGGTTTCTTGTCAGCCAGAAAAGAAGGAAGTAATGAGGAGATGGCAGTGAGTGAAGGAGCATTTTCAAAGCTCACTGTGATATGCAGCAAGGTACAGTGAGCTATCCCAGTTTGTTTGTAAGTTTGTTCCTAGCTGATTCCTATGGCTTTGAGTTTTTACCGTTCACAAGAAGGCACCAGAGAAGGAGGAGGAGAGTGAGAGAAGGGATGGAAGGAGGTGAGCGCTGTGAGAGAGCTAAGAACATAAGAACATAAGAACATAAGAATGGCCATACTGGGTCAGACCAAAGGTCCATCAAGCCCAGCATCCCATCTGCCGACGGTGGCCAATGCCAGGCGCCCCAGAGAAGGAGAACAGAAGACAAGTGATTTATCTCCTGCCATCCATCTCCTGCCCTTGTTATGAAGGCTAGGGCACCATACTTTATCCCTGGCTAATAGCCATTTATGGACCTGACCTGCAAAAATTTATCAAGCTCTTTTTTAAACCCTAATAGAGTCCTGGCCTTCACAGCCGCCTCGGGCAAGGAGTTCCACAGGTTGACTGTGCGCTGCGTGAAGAAAAATTTCCTTTTATTAGTTTTGAACCCACTACCCATCAATTTCATTTGGTGTCCCCTAGTTCTTGTATTATGGGAAAAGGTAAATAATTTTTCTATATTCACTTTCTCCACACCATTCATGATTTTATATACCTCTATCATATCGCCCCTCAATCGCCTCTTTTCCAAACTGAAAAGTCCCAGTCTCTCTAGCCTCTCCCCATATGGGACCCTTTCCAAGCCCCTAATCATCTTAGTCGCCCTTTTCTGAACCTTTTCTAATGCCAATATATCTTTTTTGAGGTGAGGAGACCACATCTGCACGCAGTACTCGAGATGTGGGCGTACCATAGTTTTATATAGGGGAAGTATGATATCTTTTGTCTTATTATCGATCCCTTTTTTAATAATTCCTAACATCCTATTTGCCTTACTAACTGCCGCTGCACACTGCGTGGATGTCTTCAGAGAACTATCCACTATAACTCCAAGATCCCTTTCCTGATCTGTCGTAGCTAAATTTGACCCCATCATGTAGTACGTGTAATTTGGGTTATTTTTTCCAACATGCATTACCTTACACTTACCCACATTAAATTTCATTTGCCATTTTGCTGCCCAATCACTCAGTTTGCTGAGATCTTTTTGTAGTTCTTCACAATCCCTTTTGGTTTTGACTGTCCTGAACAACTTGGTGTCATCTGCAAACTTTGCCACCTCACTGCTTACCTCATTTTCCAGATCATTGATGAACAAGTTGAACAGGATCGGTCCCAGGACTGAGCCCTGGGGAACACCACTAGTTACCCCCCTCCATTGTGAAAATTTACCATTTATTCCCACCCTTTGTTTTCTGTCTTTTAACCAATTCCCGATCCATGAAAGGACCTTTCCTCCTATCCCATGACCACCTAATTTACATAAAAGCCTTTGGTGTGGGACCGTGTCAAAGGCTTTCTGGAAGTCTAGGTATATTATGTCCACTGGGTGCCCCTTGTCCGCATGTTTATTAACCCCTTCAAAGAATTCTAATAGATTAGACAGACACGACTTCCCTCTGCAGAAACCATGCTGACTTTTGCCCAACAATTCGTGCTCTTCTATGTGCCTTGCAATTTTACTCTTTACTAGTGTTTCTACTAATTTGCCTGGTACTGATGTTAAACTTATCGGTCTATAATTGCCAGGATCTCCTCTAGAGCCTTTTTTAAATATTGGTGTTATATTGGCCGTCTTCCAGTCATTTGGTACCAAAGTGGATTTAAAGGATAGGTTACAAACCACTGTTAATAACTCCGCAATTTCACATTTGAGTTCTTTCAGAACCCTTGGGTGAATGCCATCTGGTCCTGGAGACTTGTTACTATTCAGCTTATCAATTAATTCCAAAACCTCCTCTAATGTCACTTCAATCTGAGTGAGTTCCTCAGATTTGTCGCCTAAAAAGGCTGGCTCAGATTTAGGAACCTCTGTAACATCTTCAGCCGTGAAGACTGAAGCAAAGAAATCATTTAATCGCTCCGCAATGGCACTGTCTTCCTTGATCGCTCCTTTTATATCTTTATCATCCAAGGGCCCCACTGCTTTTTTAGCAGGCTTCCTGCTTCTAATGTATTTAAAAAACATTTTACTATTGTTTTTTGAATTTTTGGCTAGCTGTTCCTCAAACTCTTTTTTGGCTTTTCTTACTACATTATGACAGTTAATTTGGGAGTGTTTATGTTCCTTTCTATTTTCCTCACTAGGATTTGACTTCCACTTTTTAAAAGCTGCCCTTTTCTCTCTCACTGCCTTTTTAACATGGCTGTTTAGCCATGGTGGTTCTTTGTTAGGTCTCTTACTGTGTTTTTTTATTTGGGGTATACATTTAAGTTGGGCCTCTAGTATGGTGTCTTTAAACAGTTTCCATGCAGCTTCTAGGGATTTTAGTTTAATTACTCTACCTTTTAGTTTCTGTTTAACTAGCTTCCTCATTTTAGTGTAATTCCCCTTTTTGAAATTAAATGCCAGAGTGTTTGACCGCTGCGGTGTTCTTCCCAACACAGGAATATTAAAAGTTATTATATTGTGGTCACTATTTCCAAGCGGTCCAGTAACAGTTACCTCTTGGACCAGATCCTGCGTTCCAGTCAAGACTAGATCGAGAATCGACTCTCCCCTTGTGGGTTCCTGTACTAGCTGCTCCAAGAAGCAGTCATTTAAGGCATCAAGAAATTTAATCTCTGAATCCCGTCCTGAGGTGACATGCACCCAATCAATATGGGGATAATTGAAATCTCCTATTATTACTGTGTTTTTTATTTTGATAGCCTCTCTAATCTCCCTCATCATTTCAGCATCACTATCACTGTCCTGGTTAGGTGGTCGGTAATATATTCCTAATGCCATATTCATATTAGAGGAATGAATTGTTATCCATAATGATTCTATGGAACATTTTGATTCCTTTAGGATTTTTACTTCATTTGATTCTATATTATCCTTCACATATAGTACCACTCCGCCACCCGCACGACCTGTTCTGTCTTTCCGATATAATTTATATCCCGGTATGATAGTGTCCCACTGATTGTCCTCATTCCACCATGTTTCTGAGATGCCTATTATGTCAACTTCCTCCTTTGATATGAGGTACTCCAGTTCACCCATCTTATTAGACAGACAGCTAAGGGAGTGAACTTTACCTTTGCTGTTACCAAGCTTCCTGCATTCTCCTCAAAGGGGTTCTTCAGGTATAAACCAAACGGGCAATAACTATTAGAAAATCAGAGGAACCAAATTCTAATTTAGCCGAGCACCTCATGATTCCTGCTACTGTTCCCAAGAAAACTCCATGGGCCTAAAGCATGCTGCTAAGGACAGGCTGCTCAGAAGAGAAATTCAAAGTGGGCAATGCCTCTTCTGCAAGAGAGCTCTTATTTCCCAGCTGGTACACTACGCTGCAGTTCTGACTACCCCAGGTTATTACCATGACACAAGCTCCGCCTCTACTTTTCTTCATGCCTACCCACAATATCTGCTCTGCTCCGCTGAGATCAATGAAGTCTTATTTTGGCAACTATATGCTTGCTATACAAACTTCTACTTAGACCCCAGATTAGCTGAAAACCATATTGCTTCATTGCTTTGATCTGGAAGGGCACTGAATCTTCAAGCATCTCCTGTTACTGATTTTCTGCAAGATGCATTTCCATAGCAGGCTGTCCTCTGAGCCCTGGATGTTCTTTTTTTAATCCTTCAATATATACTGTTGCTGGGTGCTTTGGGTTCTGTTTCCATGTACAGACGCCTCACAAGCCCGTGGACTGTTACATATCTGCATTTCATGAGTTGAGTGCAATCTGTGAATATGCAGTTTCACAGTTAAAATGATCAGGAATCAACTTGTCATGAAGTTCCAAGATTTGTAACTGACATCACATGATAAAAGTCCTTACCTTGATGAAAGCTGCAAAAACTGCTGGATGAGTGGAAAGCGCTATAGACAGTCTCTTTCCAGATGTCTTCCACCCTGCAGAGGTTAATGCAGCCCAGATACAAGTCTGTCATCTGCAAAGTCCTAACTCTACATCCCCAGTGTCTTTACCTGTTCCCTACACACTGCATTGCTATCAGAGCTGTGGACAAGGCAACCTTGGTCACAAGGTAGACTTTCAAGGGTGAGTGCCAAGAAATCAGTATACAAGAAGTGTAGTTTGCAACAAAAAAGGACATTTTGCTGAAGTCTAAGGCTGCTGTCAGTGTTGTCTGGAGTTTGCACAGATAAGGATGGTGGTGAACTGAATTCTGATGGTGTTCCAAACATGACAGATCATCACATTCCTGCACGCTGCCAAGTTAAGTCTGCTGCTGTGAGATGAAGATATTTGTGGATTCTGGTTCCCCCACACTAGAATTCTCAACCAATTCTATGCTGTGCCATGTGCCAGCTCCACAAGTGAGCTGTATCCTCAGACATAAGCCTTGGGTGCCGTAGTGCAGCGGTCTTCAACCTTTTTTTTTGCCCAAGATCACTTTTGGGATTTAAGGGCAACCTAGGATCTCCTGAACCCTTTCCCCAATGCCCCAGATGCCACCACCCCTCCCTCACTTACTCTCCCCCACCCTCACTCACTTTTATCTGGCTGGGCCAGGAGGCTGGGGTGCAGCAGGGGAAAAGCTACTAGGCAGCTGCTTCCCTCTACTACTGTTCCCCCAGCTGTGCCAGGTGGGAAGGGGGAAAAACAGCAGCACACAGAGCTGCTTCCTGCGCCCATCAGGCAAAGCCCATGGTCTCGATGTGGCCAGTGGCTTCCCTGAATCGGGCCTGCAAGATTTGGAGCTCCCCGACCGGCAGCAGGGAGCCAGCACTTGCACTTCAGCCCTGAACGGTGGGGCTCAGGGCTGGAGCATGAGTGTGGACTCCCCAGTGCAGAGGGAGAGTTACCCTAAGCCTCACAGGCTGCCTCCAGGCAAGTGCGAACCGTAAGTTCCTCACCCCTGTAATAAACTGTACCTTGGCCATTATGAAGTTTTCTGGGTCTTCTTCAAAATGGCCTAAAGATACAAAAGTCACTTAACAAATCTGTATGATGATGTGGAATCCAAGAAACCCACATACTCAGCTGGGTCAAAGGTCCAAAGTATGTATTAAAAGTCCAGGAATACTTCCAGTTGCATCAACCCCCTCAGACGCATTAACTCATAAGCAATATCTAAGGACACGGGGGAGCGTTCTCCAACATAGTGGAAACCACTTCAAGCCAGTTAGAGGCAGCACCCTCACCCAAACTCCTAGGTCCAGCATCTCTGTCTTATATAATAAACTATTTTTGGCAAGTATCATTCTTCCTGTGGATTGACACAGCACTTAGCACAAGGAAGCCTTGCTCTTTGTTATGGTCCCTGGACACTATTGCAGTACAAATACTATGTTACAAATAATAGACTAAATAATGCATTTTAATGGTTGTCCCATCTAAAGATTTCATAGTTCTTTATTGCTAGGATGTGTGGCAGACTGAAGGCAGGGAGTTGGAGAAGCCTGATTAGAGGGCAGATACTCCGGGAACTGAGTGAGTAGGTTTTGTTCCCCGCATAAAAAATACTTGAGGCTTAGTAAGAGCTGGCTTGCAGCAGCAGCAGCAGCAGGCTGATTAGATACCTACAGCCCGTGAAGCCAACAAGGCTCATCTTTAAAAGGTTCCCCTCAGGGAAAGTTGGGGGGAAGGAGAAGAGGAACGGACCAGGAAGTGACACTGGAGAATTGAAATCTGGAGGAAACGGGAGGGTCATCCAGGCACACAGGGGAATGTGATAGACAGAATGGTGGAAGAAGTGGCCCAGGAAAAGGCTGCTGTGATTGGGACAGAGAAGATTCCCCATCAGCTGGTGCTATTTATGGTCCCTGAGTTGGAGCCCAGATTCATGGGTGGGCTTGGGCCCCCCCCACCCTTCCCTTCCTTTCCCTTCCCTTCCCTTCGAGAGCTGCCCTAGCAGAAATGCAAAGAAGTAGGGCCATTAGAGGAATCTTGCCCAGTATTAGTGATTTTCCTATGATGATAGTGGCTCAGTAAGTGAAGACCCTTGCCTCTGAAAATACCTGAGGAAGTGCAAGTGTCACCATGATCCTTTGAGGCACATGAGAAAAGCTGCGAGGAATCCAGAGGGCATGGCTGGAGCCTTGCTACAGATGTAACTGTGCTGAAGCGTGACATATGTATCTTTATGGAACACAGATACCAAACACCACCTTTGTGTTATCTCTATTTTATGTACTGTGTCTGGAGATTTCTAAGAAATTTCATTTTGTTGTCAAAATTGGACCAACTTCTACAAAGGAGGGAGACGTGCAAGCCATACTTTTAGTCTTTCCTTTTCTTAACTCTTACATTCCTTAATCTAAAATAAAAGCCATTTAGCCCAAAAGAACATGGTTTACAGCTGAAGTTTGAGGAAAACTCATCAATGCGTAAAGAGAAAGTAGTTTCAAATAGCCTAGACATCAACTGTTACAGTGCATTAGCCGACAAACACACACAGTATCCCATGATGTAGTCTACTCTAGAAGAGCCCCTCAGGGTTTCAGATCGCACACGATCTGCAGATGAACTCCAGCTTGGTTAAAAAGGCTGAGCCTGTAGTATTAACAATTTCAAATGTTTCAAAAATGCTGAGTGTGGCTCTACAGAAATATAAGAAGCTTAATCATGGGAACATTTAACCCTACATTAACTAGATTCTCTCCATTTACCTTTTTGAGCCTTGAGGGGGCACTTTGCTTACATTTTGAAGCTTTTCATAGCAGCCTTTCTAAGGTACTGGCAGGAGGCAGAGTTGCATGCCTACTTAAAGCCACTACCATGGCTTAGCAGCGAAGGGTCCTGTGGCACCTTATAGACTAACAGAAAAGTTTTGAGCATGAGCTTTCGTGAGAAGTGAGTCTGTGCTCACGAAAGCTCATGCTCAAAACTTTTCTGTTAGTCTATAAGGTGCCACAGGACCCTTCGTTGCTAAGCCATGGTAGTGGCTTTAAGTAGGCATGCAACTCTGCCTCCTGCCACTACCTAGTTGCTGAGAGTTGATGAAAGGTGATTTGTGCAGTAAGTCAGTCAAAAGTCTATGGCTCTGACCCCCAGTTGGGGCAGGGCAACTTGCAGTCTTTAGCTCAGCTCCTACCTGGAGCAGACAACCATCACAGTCAGGCTCAAGCCCTCTGCAGCACAGAGGAACAGCAGTCTGTAGCCAACTCTACTGGAGACAGTCAGCACCCAAGCACAGGTGTAAGGTGGGGAGCATGCCTTTCCAGAGGAGGGGTTGGCAGCAACGGGGTAGTGAGACTCAGGCCCACCTTATTTCACTGGGGTCCAAAACAGGCCCCTAAGAATATCGGGGAATCCTACCAATGGGTAAGTGGGAATTCTGCTGAAACACACTGACCATTGTTTTGCAATATTAATGGACTAAGGTCTGGTTTCTCTGGGCTGCTTCACACTCTGTCTGTTTGTAAGGCTTCATCACTCATGGGCCCTTGAACTCCTCAAGGTAATTGAAAGCTTGGGGTTTAAGAGCTCCTCAGGGTATTCCTTAAGAGATATGGGGTTGATACAGCTTGGTCCCTGAGTCAGGGGAAACCAGCAAGACAGAGGCTTCCAGTTGATTCCCTTGGTGCTCCCTCACTTATACTGGGGGCCCATCTCTTATTCTTCTATCCTTTCTCTCAGCTCCTAGTGCAGGCTGTGGGTTCTCCCTGGCTCTATCCACTGCAGGTGGGTCGGGGGGAGTTGCAAACAAGTTCCTCCCTGTCAGCATTAGAGGGAGGCCAGTCCACCACAGCCATTCGCATTTCAAGAATGTTGTAAATTTATTGATATAGCTTCTTTTCAGTTATGTTGTTCCTTGAATTCTGGTTTGCATACAATGAAGGTATCTGTTGGAGTATTGTGTCCAGTTTTGGGCACCACATTTCAAGAGGGATGTGGAGAAATTAGAGGAAGTCCGGAGAAGAATAATTAAAGGTCTAGAGAACATGAGCTATGAGAAGAGATTGAAAAAAATGGACTTTAGTTTAGAAAAGAGAAGACAGTGGGGGCATGATGGTCATTTACAAGTACCCTAAAGAGTGTTACAAGGAGGAGGGAGAAAATTGTTGTTCTTGCCCCTCTGAGGACAGGACAAGAAGCAATGGGCTTAAACTGTAGCAAGGGAGATTTAGGTTGGACATCAGGGTAAATTTCCTAAGTGTCGGGCTGGTTAAACTCTGGAATAGATTGCCTAGGGAGGTCATGGAATCTCCATCACTGGAGACATTTAACAGCAGGTTAGATAGACATCTATCAGGGATGGTCCAGATGGTATTTGGTCCTTCCGTGAGGGCAGGGGACTGGACTCTATGACCTTTCAAGGTCCCTTCCAGTTCTAGTGTTCTACAATTCTATATTAGGATAAGGTTATTGCTTTGTAAGTAGAGTGTCCTCAAGTTGCAACAGTCCACTCTATGTTCCTACATATAATATCCTCCATCTGTGAATCACAAAGCACTTTACACATCTTAAACGGGGCTTTCAAAAGGTGAAAAACAAAACAGTAGGCTAATGACCCAGTCTATCCTTGAAAACTATATGATGATGGATAACCAGAGAAATAATGACAAGACATATGAGAGTGAAACCTGAGCAAATGAGGGAAAAGGACTTTTAGTGAGACTGCTCAAAACTCTTTTTTTTTCTTTTTTAATGCCTATTTAACTTAAATGAGTAGCATGTTAAGAGGAAGGCAGGCATTATATGCACTTCCTGGCCACTTCTTTTGTTTATTTGTTTTCATTTTCCCCTATATTCATGCTCATCATATAAGAGCTAGTGATGAGAAGGGGGAAAGAAAGAGAGGGGAGGGTGGGTGGATGTGGGGGTGTGTGTGTGAGAGAGAGAGAGAGAGAGAGAGAGCACTTGAAAATATACAATTTAATTAACTCATTATTGGGTGTTAAATATTACAATGATTAATGCTTCATGAATTACAAATGGGACTAGGAATTTAAACTGAAAGCAACAAAGATAGATGAGGTCAAGGGCATTGTAGGGTAATGTAAAGTTCAGGTAACCAAGTTTGTTGTGCTGTATTATTCTGTACAGAAGCTGTATTGAATCAGAGTACATATTGTAATTAGAAACAACCATAGTCCTCAAGTGGAATCTGCCATTATGAGTCTGATCCACTTGAGGACTGAGTCTGAACTAAATTGGCCTCATGATTGGCTGCTTTTGGAGGGGAGTATAGTTACTGATAAATTGCCACTGGTTTGTTACTCAGTAGAGCATCCTATTGTTCTGGACAGCTAAGATGGCCCCATTTCAGAAAAAGTCTCTTTAATCTGCAGCGAATAAAGAATATTATGTAAATGAACAGCATTCAAAGGAAAGAAAAATCACAGAAAAACATTAATGACAGGCTCTCCTGCGGTTCTGAAGCAACTCTCTCTCACACTTTTTCTAAAGTAGGTTGCATAAATATTGATTTTCCTTGGGTATGCCCTACATTCATTTGCACAGACATGATAAATGTGCTTGAGAACAAGAGATCAAGCTTACTTTCCTGCACAGTAAAGATATACAAATTTTGGTGTGCATGTAGATGATGCAAATTCTCAATCCTGCCACTTAATCACTGAGGTATATAAGAAAGATATGTTGTTCTTAGCTTTTCAATTTTTTTAAAAAAGATATTTGCATTAATCCCAATAAAAATTCAAATAATATTTTAATTATAATGCCAAAGTTTCCTGTATTGTCTCTTCACATTTATTCATCTTATTTGTTTATGAAAGACTCTTTTTCTACTGAAATTGTAACCCATAACTTTAATAAAACCATGTTGCTTTACTCTCCTTATTGTTTCTGTTGGTTCAAGGCCATGGGCAGCCATCTTTGACTCCACCCAGTTTGCCTCTCTTTGCTATTATTCTCCCTCTCATAACACAAACACAAGAGAATTTTCAGTGAAACTTGATGAAAAGAGAGATTTGTTCACAGAATGACATGGCAGAACTCATTGCTACAGAATATGATTGAAGCCAGCATCTTAGCAGTATTTTTAAAAAGGACTAGATGGCAAACATACCCAGCATTACAATAATAAATATTACAAAAATAAACAAGAGTTCTGAAAGGTATATACATTCTCATGCTTCAGGAGATAAGCCAACCTCCAACTGCAGGATTATGGGAAGAAATATTCTGTGGAGCAGCTCATCCCATCATTTTGTTTCGTTTTGTTTTTTGTTTTTGTTTTGCATATTTCCCTAAAATGAATGCCATTGTTGGTGACAGGACACTGAACCAGAAGGACCAATGACCTGATCCAGTTCAGGAATTTTCTTCTTCTAAATAAAAAGACACAGTGCTTCTTTCATTCTGAATACTGGCATTCTTCAAATTCATCCCAGTATGAGCAAACGTGCTACACCTGAAAGCATCTGAAAACTCCAGATAGTGCAAGAAGGGGTTGCCCAGGTACTTTGTAATCCTTCATTACAGCCAGGATTTTCTTCTGCCACTCTGATGTACACTGTGTAAGTTCAGAAATGGTACATGCAAGCTAGCAGCCTTCAGTTTTGACTGTCATTGAGGCACAAGATTCCCAAGATCCCTTAATCTGGGATTTTACTCCTCTACCACCTCTTGGTTCACGAAAGCTAGAATGCATTGTTGTATTTCTTTACTGAGGCTCTGAGAGGGTTAATTGAGAAGTTTTTGTATGCATGAAGGGGGGTGTTGATTGTTTTGTCATTAATTGGTACATATTGATAGCTAACGTGTGTTTACTTTTTTATTTTAATTCGTTTTACATTAAAGTCCCTTTTCCTAAGGTATATCTTTTCTCTGCTTTAAGCAGCTAAACTAAAATAACTTTTGAAAATGAACTGAAGCATTTTGTCCATGCTTTTAGTTAAATACTGGAGCTTTTAGTTAAATACTGGAGAAGCAGCTGAGATGGGTGATAGGCACCTTGCACAAATGGAAAACAATAAACAATAAACAATAAACACCTAGAAAATTTTCCTTCAATTGTGCCCACCTTTGCATCAAAATTTACTCTTTTCTGACTTAAATATGGGAATCTCTAAATTGGAAAAGTCTTGTGATGCTGTAGAGAAAAACTGCTGAATACTGTGAGTCATTCCAAACTCACTAATATTTATTCAGGTTCAACTGATGTTGAAAACAACTGTGTTTGAGTCAATCAATGTGTTATGTCATATCTTTCTGAATCCATATTATACCTGTTCAGATTTAATAATGGTGAACTTCTACTTCAGGAAGCTGGAGAGTTCTGGAACCCAACAAATGTTTGAACAAGCATATAATAACATGAGGAGGTTATGAGATTCTGGTTCTTTGAGGTGGGAATCAAAGTTTCCCCCCCCTTTAAATAAACAAATACTAAAATAAACAAAGTTGTAGTTAAAGAGAAGAGAGTAGATAGCTGGGATGATGAAAACTTTCTGTCAATCTTTCATCTTAAGTCTGGGTTTAAGATTAATCCACTGCAAAGCAAAACCAAAATCTTTAATAAACATTGCTTTCATTTTAAGCTGTTACTTACTGTAATAGTTTGGAATATTTGATATATCAGTTAAGCTACTCCTATAATTTCTGAGGCTTAGTGGTTATTTTCTCAGTTTGCTTCTGCAGGTGCTATTTTTAACAGCACTACAACTCATCCTCAGTTGCTGTCTTGAACAACACAATGGAAAAATATATAAAAGGGGCCTGATTTAATTTGTAGCTCTGGAAAATCTCTCCCTATGCACTTGTGATGTGATATTGCTCCAACTGCTGATATAGGACCAACATATTTGTATGGGGAGGTTATAATCAGACTAAACTGAGGCTTTCTTAAATTTGCTATTGCACCCGCACTTCTAGACTACTTCTTGACAAAACTAACCCAGAACTTCAGCCTGGGAAAAAAGGCAGTTGACTGTACTGATTATTTAGGAAATCCTTATCTTATTGCAAACTGAATGGTCTAGCAGCTCTACCCAGAACCAGCTTCAAACACTGGTGGAAAATGTGGGACATTTCAGAAGCAGCATCCTCCCGTCTTGCCTTACCAGAGACTCCAACAATGAGTAATGAAAGCGATGAGCTTTTCAGTAGAGCCCTATCCAGCCTCCCAAGTCAGAATGAAGTAAGTGACATGAATCCAAATCTATTAATGTATTTAGGCTCCTAACTTCCACTGATTTCAGAAGAATTTAGGATTGTAATACCTAGGATCTAGGCTTTGATTCCCATTCAAAGGTCAGAGGCAAGAGCAACATATTCATGCTCTCTTACCTAGATTTTACTACTGAGACGCAGAGGGTCTGGAATCCACTTCCAGCTTTGAAAACAGATTCACTGTGAACTAATTGTGCTTATCCATCCTTTGGTAACATGCTTAGAGCTCTAGCACACTAACTGGTTTTTCTGTCTGGAAGAGGCTATGAATTTGAGAAGACCATTACCAGAAATTATTTAAGGAGTTAGAAACAGAAGACAAATACAAAAGAAAATTTCAAGATCTACTCCACACCCTTAATACATACATACATGGCACATATGTAAGTGTAGTATGTGTGTTATAATATACGGCCTAATTCTTTTTAGACACCAATTGAAGAAAGCATACGTGCTGAGGAAAGGTCTTTAAGCTGATGCTCAATGTTAAAATGATATATGTTCTCATGTGCTCTCCTGAACAATGATGGCCATAAGCACCTTCTTATTACTTTCCTAAATAGGGGCTTTAGACTACTAGATTAGCAAAACAGGTAGTGAATATATGTGTGTAATAAATGTGGCTGAACACACAATTTGAGTAATTGCCTGTACTGTCAGTTCTGATAATTTGCACACTGGCATACCTGATTTATTTTTATGCAGTCATTTTGCACATAAAGTTTAGGTGTACAGTTCCAAGTCTCGCATTTTAGAAAAGGAGGCCTATATTTTTTGAAAAAATAAATGTTACTTGGATATCACCTTTCATATGAAAACACTGAAATGCTTTTACAAACTAATGACATTAAATTGCTTTATTTTACATGGCTTCTCTTCTCCTCCTTTCCCTACTTGGATTATTTTTACACTTGTAAATGCTGTGCCTTCTTGTTTCAACATGGTAATACTTAAGTCTCTTGCCTCTTTCTCTTTAGGGAAATTCTCTTTTTCTAGCAAAACTAGGCTATTAAAAAACAGAGCTGAACAAGGCTCCAGATGCCTTACCAGAGAGCTGATGAATTTTAATTCCTCCTTTCTGAATGGTATGCTATTTCTTAGCTCCAATATTTATTTTTTCTCTCTTCACAAGTTAACTGGGATCACTTAAATATTCTCCCCATTGCTTCATATCCCTCATGTTCTTAAATGTAGGTCCTCATTAGCAGCAGTATTGAAACCTACTTATGGCAGGGAAGCGAAGAATATGATCTTTCCAGTAATATCTGTCAGCCTACATCTGCTTTTGATCCAGCACTGACTTGCCAGTAGCATTGTATTTATTTAAGGACTGGAGAATGAGCAGCCACTCCTGCTTAATGAGAGCATAATACTTTTAAATACTAAACTTAAAAATAGCATAATAGAGTAATTTTATATTCCATATGACAATAAATGTCTTGTTGCATGTAGTAGATTATCAGACTAATTATTTAACAAGGACTGCATAATATAAACTATTCTGTTCTGAAGGATAAAAAGACAAGTTTGAAATGCAAATCAAGGCATTCATTTTAGCTAAAACCAAGAACTGTACAATCACAAGTGCTATAAGTTTAATAGGTTAAACACAACAAAGTGGCATTAAATTGAGTTGACTGTGGGACATATTCTCCCATCTATTTTTGCAATGAAAGAGGAGCAAAATTGTATAGAAACCAACTCAGGCTCCTACCATGTTCCCTGTATGGTAGAAGAACCCCTCCTATAGGTTTACTTTAGGCTCAGGGCTCAGATTTGTGGGAATCACAGAGTAACTGCTGTGCTGCAGACTTCACAGATAGCTGAATCATAGTTAATAGTACTCCAAGCATAATGCATGCAGCTGGGTTCCGTTCAGAGGCGTTACTATGCATGCGGCTGATGAAAGCAGGCAGTAGGGAAGTGCAGGCAGTATCTTGGGCATGGTTTACCTTTAAAAGTTAGCTTGATATGACTGTGGTATTTAGAAATGTGAATGATTCACACCCCTGAGCACTGTAACTCAACTGACATAAACCCTGCCCTTCAGAGCTGGCTCGGTTAAGGGTCACATTTTTTCATTGACCTAGCTATTGCAGTTCAGAGAAGAATTTGCTGGATTAATTATGGTGAAGTTGAAAACCCTTCTGTCACTAGAGGAAGCATCTGCACTACAGCAAAATGGTGGCACTTCCAGAGCTGTGCTGCTGTAGCTGCCTAGTGTAGTTATGCCCTCAGTGACTTTTGACTCGACTGGGTCCAGCTAGGACATCTGAACTATCTTGTGTCTCCTTTGTTGCCTCTAATTCTCCTGCCTCTGACAGCTGCATGTGAAGGAAGCTCCAGCAGATCAATCTCAGGCTACGGCTGCATCTACACTGCGAGATAAAAATCGAGTTTCAAGCCGTTAGCTCGATATTAAAACATGGCTGTCTTCACTGTTAATACTAGTATCTTGATTTGAGCCATAATACTGATTCCAAAATATCCACATTATGGGACGGGTGTAGTGTCAAATTTGAATATAAAAATCTCAACTCAAGGCTAGCGTGGAAACGCCATATCCTTAATTAAAATTTGTTAGCCGCCAGAAGTGTCCCGTATGCATCCCACAAAGCTACACGGTGACCCTCCAAGTGTGGCCGCTTTGTTGTGCACTGCTCTCCATCCAGGTGCTCAGGAAAAAGGTCAAAGGAAATCTGCAAAGTTTTGATTGAATTGGAATTCAGCAGCCCAGCCCTGCAAATATAAAGGGCACCCCTTGTGAAAAAATTCCTTTGCCCACCACATCAAACCGCATCAGTAGCCATCGCACCGCACAGGTAACAGTTATCGGTAGCCTTCTACTGCAATTATGAGCACTCAGAGTAGTGTTCTGACTAGCAATTCTCAGGCTCGCAAGAGCACCCCAGCTTGGACCCAGCAGGGGATTCTGGATCTGATTGCCATCTGGGGAGACCAATCGGTGACGAACAGACTAAAGGTGGCAAGAGATGTGCAGCAATCTATGAGCAGATGTTGCATGAGATGACTGCCTGAAGTTACTCCCAAGACACTATGCACTGCCAGGTGAAGGTGAAAGAACTCCAGCAGGCCTTTCAAAAAGTCAAGGAAACCAGCCAGCAGTGGGAGCGGTTCCACAGACCTGCCACTGTTATCAAAAGCTGCACATGCTTATAAGGAGCAATCCCACCATGGAGCCCGGTCTGAATTGTGACATTTGCGGAGGCCGTGGTATGGAGTTTGTGGAGAGCCCAGAGGAGCTGGTGGCACAGAGAGAGAAGGAAATGAGCGGGGGACAGAGCAATTAGTGCCAGACAGCCTGGAGCTCTTCACCATAGACTTGGAACCAGTCCCCTCCACGCCGGGCTCCTCCACGCTGGTCACCTACACACCTGCCCCTGAGTCCCCTGGACCAAGCAGTTTGGGCGACTGCTTATTCTGCATGCTAGAAGTGGACTGGAGGTGGTATAGCTATAGGGTTGTGCACAGGTACAGGTTTGCCACCTGTAGTTCTGTGCCCCTCAGTATAGAGTGTTAATGTTTACTGGGATGGATCGCTTCTCCCTTTTGGGGATCTCCTCCAAGGCCTCACCCAGGCACTCTTGTATTTTTTTCACAAGGTTCTTGGGCAGGCCTGACTTCTTGCGCCTTCCACCATAGCACACCTTGCCATGCCAGGCAACCAGATTGCGATCTGCTGTCATGGCGCCACACAGCATTTTAGCAAATTTGCTAGGCTTTTGGTCACACAGCATAAGCAGGTGTTCTTTGTCCATATCTGTTAGTTTCAGGAAGCCAATATCTTCTTTGGCAACCTGCAGAAACATGAGAATTTGCATCTGTTTTTTTTTTTAAACATGCTTCCTGCCCCTTTACATTTGTCTGCAGCAGCCAGCAGGTTCCCCCACCTGCCAATGTGGTTTGCAGGCTCAGTGGGGCATGTCCCTTTCCAACCAGCATTTTTCAGGAATCCCCCACACACCGCAGCCGCTGGGCTCCACTGAGCGTTTCCTCTCCCGTGTACCTTTCCCCCAGCATTTATTTTCATTTTTCAGGACTTCCTGGCACCACACAGCTGCCAGGTTCTGCTGGGCAGTTCCCCTCCCCTGTCCCTTTACATCCAGTTTTTTTTTAAATTTTTTTTTATCTTGTACATCGAACCCCCCTATGCAGCCCTCCATGTGGCTGTAATCGAACCCTTCTCCACCATTCCCTACACGTGGCTTGATCACTGGGGAGGATTGCTCCAGGAATGGCCAAAGTTTTTTTTCTCCTGCCCCAGGATGTCCCCGAGACACCTGATGGCCTCCCCTGTTTTGCAGCCCTTCCCTTCCCATGAAAACTGGACAACTGCTTATAGCTTACAATGTCCACAAAAAAGAAACATGATGGATAAGTGATGGCAAGTGATGTATTGTGAAATACATGCTTACTGTCCCATCCTTAATAAGCCATCATAGAATCATAGAATAGTAGGACTGGAAGGGACCTCAAGAGGCCATCGAGTCCAGCCCCCTGCCCTCATGGCAGGACCAAGCACTTTCTAGACCATCTCTGAAAGCCATTTATCTAACCTCTTCTTAAATATCTCCAGTGATGGAGATTCTACCACCTCCCTTGGCAATTTGTTCCAGTGTTTGAGCAACCTGACAGTTAGGAACTTTTTCCTAATGTCCAACCTGAAACTTCCCTTCTGCAATTTAAGTCCATTGCCTCTTGTTCTATCCTCAGAGGCAAGGAAGAACAAGTTCCCTCCCTCTGCCTTATGACACCCTTTTAGATACCTGAAAACTGCTATCATGTTCCCCCTCAATCTTCTCTTTTCCAAACTAAACAAGCCCAATTCTTTCAGCCTTTCTTCATAGGTCATGTTCTCTAGACCTTTGATCATTCTCGTTGCTCTCCTCTGGACCCTCTCCAATTTCTCCACATCCTTCCTGAACTGCGGTGCCCAGAACTGGACACAATACTCCAGCTGAGGCCTAACCAGCACAGAGTAGAGCGGGAGAATGACTTCTCGTGTCTTGTTCACAACACACCTGTTAATGCATCCTAGAATCGTGTTTGCTTTTTTTGCAACAGCATCATACTGTTGACTCATATTTATCTTGTGGTCCACTATAACTCCCGGATCCCTTTCTGCTGTACTCATTCCTAGGCAGTCCTTTCCCATTCTGTATGTGTGACGCTGATTGTTCCTTCCTAAGTGGAGCACTTTGCATTTGTCCTTATTGAACTTCATCCTGTTTACCTCAGCCCATTTCTCCAGTTTATCCAGATCCTTTTGAATTATGACCCTATCCTCCAAAGAAGTTGCAACCCCTCCCAGCTTGGTATCATCTGCAAACTTAATAAGTGTACTTTCTATGTCAATATCTAAATCGTTAATGAAGATATTGAACAGAACCAGTCCTAAAACTGACCCCTGTGGAACCCCACTAGTTATACTTTTCCAGCGGGATTGAAAACCATTAATAACTACTCTCTGGGTACGGTTATCCAGCCAGTTATTCACCCACCTTATAGTAGCCCCATCTAAGTTGTATTTGCGTAGTTTATTGATAAGTATATTATGTGAGACCATGTCAAATGCTTTACTGAAGTCTAGGTATACCACATCCACCGCTTCTCCCTTATCCACAAGGCTCGTTATTCTATCAAAGAAAGATATTAGATTGGTTTGACATGATCTGTTTTTAACAAAACCATGCTGGCTGTTCCCTATCACCTTACCACCTTCCAATTGCTTGCAGCTGATTTCTTTAATTACCTGCTCCATTATCTTTCCTGGCACAGAAGTTAAGCTGACTGGCCTGTAGTTTCCCGGGTTATTCTTGTTCCCCTTTTTATAAATGGGTACTATATTTGCCCTTTTCCAGTCTTCTGGAATCTCTCCCGTCTCCCACGATGTTCCAAAAATGATTGCTAAAGGCTCAGATACCTCTTCTATCAGCTCCTTGAGGATTCTAGGATGCATTTCATCAGGCCCTGATGATTTGCAGACATCTAATTTTTCTAAGTAAATTTTAATTTGTTCTTTTCGTATTTCAACTTCTAAACCTACCCCTTTTTCACTAGCATTCTCTATGTCAGGCATTCCTTCAGATTTCTCAGTGAAGACCGAAACAAAGAAATCATTAAACATCTCTGCCATTTCCAAATTCCCTGTCACTGTTTCTCCCTCCTCACTGACCAATGGCCCTACACTCTCCTTGGTATTCCTCTTGTTGCCAATGTATTTGTAAAAAGCCTTCTTGTTTCCCTTTATGCTTGTAGCTAGTTTGAGCTCATTTTGTGCCTTAGCCTTTCTAATCTTGCTCCTGCATGCTTGTGTTGTTTGCCTATATTCGTCCTTTGTAATTTGTCCTAGTTTCCATTTCTTATACGATTCCTTTTTTAGTTTGAGATCATGCAAGATCTCCTGGTTAAGCCAAGGCAGTCTTTTGCCATGTTTTCTATCTTTCCTACGCAGCGGGATAGCTTGCTTTTGGGCCCTTAATAATGTCCCTTTGAAAAACTGCCAACTCTTCTCAGCCGTTTTTCCCCTCAGTTTAGCTTCCCATGGGACCTTACCTACCAGCTGCTTGAGTTTACCAAAATCTGCCTTCCTGAAATCCATTATCTCTATTGTACTGTTTTCCCTTCTACCCTTCCTTAGAATTGTGAACTCTATGATTTCATGATCACTTTCACCCAAGCAACCTTCCACTTTCAAATTCTCAATAATTTCCTCCCTATTTGTTAAAATTAAATCTAGAACAGCTTCCCCCCGGTAGCTTTTTCAACCTTTTGGAATAAAAAGTTGCCTACAATGCAATCCAAGAATTTATTGGACAGTCTGTCCCCTGCTGTATTAGTTTCCCAACATATACCTGGATAGTTGAAGTCCCCCATCACCACCAAATTCTGGGCCCTGGATGATTTTGTTAGCTGTTTAAAGAAAGCCTCATCCACCTCTTCCACCTGGCTAGGGGGCCTGTAGTAGACTCCTAGTAGGACCTCATCCTTGTTTTTCACTCCTCTAAGTCTAACCCAGAGACTTTCAACCCGTCCATCTCCACCTCTGTCCAAGTGTGTACGTTTTTAATATACAAGGCAACACCTCCTCCCTTCTTTCCCTGTCTGTCCTTCCTAAGCAGGCTGTACCCTTCAATACCAACATTCCAATCATGATTATTATCCCACCAAGTTTCTGTGATGCCAACGATATCATAGTTGTATTCATTTATTAGTACTTCCAATTCTTCTTGTTTATTTCCCATACTTCTTGCATTTGTATATAGGCATCTCAGACATTGATTTGGTCTTGCCTCCCAGTTTTGCCCTGGCCCTCTTTTTACTCTCCCAGTGTAGTCCATACTCTCTCCCATTTCAAGTTCATCTCCCAGGTATCCATGCTCTCCACTTACCTGCAGGCTTTGCTCTCCTGTCCCCGTCGAACCTAGTTTAAAGCCCTCCTCACTAGGTTAGCCAGCCTGTGTCCGAATATGGTCTTCCCCCTCCTCGAAAGGTGAATGCCATCTCTGCCTAGCAGTCCTTCCCGGAAAAGAATCCCGTGGTCAAAGAAACCAAAGCCTTCCTGGCGACACCATCTACGCAAGCAAGCATTCACCTCTAGGATACACCTGTCTCTGCGTGGGCCCCTACCTCTGACAGGCAGGATTGAAGAGAATACCACCTGCGCCCCAAACTCCCTGACCTGTGCCCCCAGAGCCCTGAAGTCACTCTTGACCTGCTTAGCGTCACACCTTGCAGTGTCACGCCTCGCATCAGTGTCCTTCAAAAGCAAACTTTCACTGATAGTAGACACAGAGACCCATTCACTGCACTTCAAAGCATATTATGTGAATTGTATCTTAATTTTGACCTTCATTTTCCAGAGCCTGTGCCCAGCGTACCAAAGAAGAACTGTAGATGAAAAAATGCAAACAAGATCTTATCCTGCAGCATATGGAAAAGACTGAGGCAGAGCGCACCAAGCTGACAAAGGACGCTGCTCAGTGGCATCATAGTCCAGCTGAGTGGCATCATAGTCAACCATTGAATGCTTAACCTCCTGCAGCAGCAAGTGGCAAAGCAGAGTGAGGCTATGACAAAGCTCATAGCAGCAGTTACAGAGCAAACAGAGGTCCTGGGCTCCCTGCTGTGGCTGCAGAGACACTCCCAACCAGCAGTGCAGCAGTTGATACGTGCTGGCCAGAGTCCCCTGAGGAGAGGTCTCCCAACCCCCGTTGTTGCAGTCCCCACAGGCTGGGAGGGAGGGCAAGAATAGCCTGTTGCTCCAGCCCCAAGGGCCCCTGCAAAAGGCTAGTCAAGCACCGTTGAGAAGGCTTCTTTTCTGGGCTATTTAAACATCTCTGCTTGATATTTTTAATGCATTCCTTTATGATCAGCATGGCGATCGCATCTAATCATGAAAGAGATGGAGCCTTAGCATGAAGCCATCAGGAGAGCCATGGTTTCAGTTCGCCTGGCAGCCTAGCCCCTGCCCCAACACACCACATGGTGGCTTGGCTGTTGGGACCAGACAGAGGCATATCAGACAGTGGGGTGGTATGTCCTGCCCTACGCAGGGTGAAGGCTTCTCCCATGCAGAGGATGTAGCACGAGAGGCCAAGAAACTTTTCTACACTTCACATTTATGTGAGCCACCCCCGCAAGGACCAGGTAGTCAGGGGTCTAGTACAGGTCTAGTATCCCCATTATGTGACATGACTGGTCCTTGCCCCCTCACACCACATGTCAGCTGTGCGTTGTGGACCATGCTTCCAGACAGCAGCATGTGCTGGCATGCACAGGCTGAGACTTCTGCACTTCACATTTTCTGGGTGCTCACCAAGCACCAGGGGCCTGGTTCCTCCCACAACAGCAAACATGTTAGGGGGCTGGCTGGTCCCTGTGAGGCATCATTTGCTGGTGGGGATGGCTCCCTCTGCAGGAAATATTTTTGGGAGCTGTCGCTGGGGGGATGGCTTCTCCCATGGCAAAGATTTTGGCGGGGGGGCCGGGTGGCTCCTGTTAGGCAACATGTGCCAGAGGGGTGCAGGGACAGATGGTTAATAAGACACCAGGTGACCGCACCATGTCAACAGGAGCCTCAGCTCACTCCTGCTGGCTTGGGGGGGCGGGGGCTGGCCCCTGGCCCCTGGCCACACCAATTTTTCAGGCTGCCTCCCTGCAACCTTAGGCACGCCACTCCAGTACTCTCCTTTCCCAAAGCATGTGGCTCAGGAGAGCCACAGTCTCAGCAGTGGTCTGTTTGCAGCATTTTTACTGGGTGAACACCGATGTACATTGATTCTCTCACCACCTTTCAGCATGTAATCTGGTTTTAATCCACTGTTAGCGAAAGCATGTATGATTGACAGTTTCCTACATCGTAAAAGGTGCTCTTTCACTGAGGGAAAACTGAGGTACCTGTTGACGTGGCACAGTCAGCTGCGTGCTCCTAGAGCACATTTTCGAAGAGTGCTTCAGCTTCTGAAGCCCACCGCCTATTTGGCTGTCTTTCCCTTGGGATTCCCTGTGAATAATATTAAGCCCTTTCCTAGTCACATGGATCCAGATTCATCCAGTGTTTTGTGTTCTTTCACGGGGCGGGGACAAGTTCAGCAACCTGTTGATGTGGTTTAGGCATGGGTTTCTTTCCCCTGGGATTCCCTAGTTTTCCTTCTGAAAAATGGCCACTTGCTTGAACAGGAGGGGAATGAGGGCAATGCAGTTTGGAAAGGTGACAGTGGGTGCTTTCAGGACACATTTGGTTAAAATGTCTGTAATACAGACCACTCAAACAATTTCTCTCATTGGGGAAAGCAACTTCTGAAAAATGGCTGTTTTCAAAGGGAGGGGAATGTGGGCAATGCATCATGGGAAGATGACACAACCACTTGCAGGGTACTTCCCCCCCCCCAGAGAACCAGTGAAAAAACCCAGAATGCAACGGGGCTGAGGGAAATGTGGAATATGTTCCCACAGTGCACAGCTGCAAAAGTTGACCTTTGGCTACATCTACACAAGATAAATTTGAATTTATTAAAATGGACTTTGTCATTTTGTTTAATTAGATTTTGAGTACCCTCACTTCCCACAGGCTGCCAACAAATTCAACATATCGCTTCCACACTGAAATCACCAAACTTCGACTGTTGCAACAGTGCATTGTGGGGAACCCATCCCACCGTTCCCTCAGCCCCGCGTTCTGAGCCGGGAGCCAGGTGCAGCAGCGCTGTCCATTTCCCAGGTCCCTGCAGCTTGGCAGAACTGTGAAACTGACAGTGTAGCAGCCCTGGTCAGTTTCCCAGCTCCCACTAGTAGTGAGGAGCTGGGAGCCAGGGGCAGCAGCACTGTCAGATTACCAGGTCTCTGCAGCTTGGGGGACCCGGGAAACTGACAGCACGGCAGCCCTGGTCAATGTCCTGGCTTCCTCAAGTTGCAGGACCTGAGAAACTCACAGTGCAGCAGCCCTGGTCAGTTTCCAGCAGGGAGCTGGGAGCCAGGTGCTGTACCTAGCTTTGTGGGATACATACAGGACACTTGTGGAGGCTAATAAATTTGATTTTAAGACATGGTGCTTCCACACTGGCCTTCTGAATTCAAGTTTGACGCTATACCCATCAGGTAACTGCGATATTGTAATCTCGATATAAGTGCTCCCAAAATCAAGCTAATAGCATTTACAGTGAAGACAGTCATGTGGTAATATCAAGCTAACTGCCTTACATTCAAATTTATCTTGTAGTGTAGATGCAGCCTTAGTGGGGATGCAGTAAGTAGCTTTGTTGGGAGGTGTGAATGCTCAACTTCAATTTTGTAAAACTGGGTTTTACAAAGTCAACTTTAATAAATTTGACTTTATTTTGCAGTGTAGTTTTAGCCCAAGTTTCATTGGTCTCCGGTTCTCTTCATTTTTTTTTCATGGAAGGGTATCTATGCCACCCAGTTTAATTTGTCAGAATTATTTCATAATGACAAACTATTCAGAAAATTGTCTCAGAGGGGTAGTCTGTAGTTTCACAAAACAAACCAAGCAGTCCTGTAGCACCATAAAGACTAACAACTGTATTCATTAGATAATGAACTTTTGTTGGTAGGACCACTGATTAAGTGGGTTTTGCCCATGAAAGCTCATTACCTAATGAATAAAATTGTTGGTCTTTACGGATACTAAAGGACTGGTTGGTTTGTTTTGTTCAGAAAATTCTTCCTCGGAACTGCCAGATTCTGCTGGGAAGTCTCGAGATTGTAAATCTTTCCCATTCCCACCATTCCTTCTTCTTTTAAATAATTATGACTCAAAATACAGGACAAACAAAGAAAAATGAATATTTTATTCACATGCCCTGAGCTTCAAAGATTAATCTAGAGAGTATCCCAATATAGCAGCAGTTAATTTTTATCAAAATGTCCAATTCCAAGTAAAAACAGTTAAGAGGAGAGTTAAGGTTATAAATATCTCCCAATTACTGAGAAATAAACCCTAAAGAGAACAGTATGGTTTTGCTAAAGATACAAACCTGAGTCTGAATGTGCAAAGTTAAATTATATTTTTAAAAGTACAAACATATGGGGAAAATAAAACTAGTAAAATTTACTTCCCCATGTCAATTGTAACTAATCAGACTTTATACACATGACACATCAGGAGGTAGGGTCATCAGACAGAATCTTACTCATTCACAATGTGAAGGCCCACAGACATTATTTCTTCTTTGCCCTTGCACCACCAATTCAGAGGGATCATATAGTGCTAGGGGACTTGTGTTAGTCTTTTTGTACCTGAGTGAACTGGACAGCGAGGCTATCCTAGACTCCAGGCTTCTTTCAGAGACTGGAGGCCTCTCGTCAGAAGTCTGCCATGTTGAGAGCATTCTGTCAACATCCCTGTGCAAAGAAGAAGGGATGTCTTGGCAGAGGGGATTTTCCCAACATTTGGTCCTGTGTGGATGGGCCAGATGTCAGGACAGCCTCTCTCAAGAGAACTGTTGGCAAGAGACACACAAATACAGTGGGATATTTGCATATCTTTTGTCAACAGTTCTCAGCCATCTAGACACAGCCCAAGTGGTAACCCAAACAACTTTAACTTTGATCCACTCTACCTTGTGGACTTTAGTGGTTTCCTACAGTGAGACAGACTGGAGTAACTTGTTTCAAGTTCTACAATAATGTAAAGTCAGCCTATCAACAAGGGCAAAGTATTATATTCAGTCACTACTGGTTTAACAGGGTTGTTTTATTTATGGATTTGAGTAGTTCTCTGGGCAGTCATGAGCTGGATTCACAGCTAATGTCAATTAGCATAGCTTCGCAGATGCTAATGGAGGTATGCCGTTTCACACCAGTATATCTGAACCAAGGTTGTTTAAATGACTGCAGCCATGCATATGTATACTATCTGATAGTGGATTTTCTGTATGTTATGGAGCATAGAGTAATCTTAGTTTGGAACTTCCAAGTGCTCTAATAGTTGTTGTATTTGAGCAGTGGTTCCCAAATGGTGTGCCGCAGAACCGCGGGATTCCACAAAGTGAAAATATGGGTTCTGAGGGAAAATTCCATTGCAACATCATTTTCTGATTTAAAAAATAATATTTAAGCATTTATGAATTTTATTAAAAACCATTTTCATTTGTGTTTGCCACAATAAGTGTCCCTGTGTAATGCCTGCTTAGTCAAAGAGTGGGGATGACAATGTCACACCTATGCGCTGTGTGCGCAGTCAGTGATGCGAATGCCTGTTATGTACCACCGTAAATCCCTGTAGTTGCTCTCAGGAAGGGTGGATCATGTGGGTGACTGAAAACGAATATAGTCACGTGATTTCTTGTATTTAAAAATTTTAACTGTGACAAATATAAACTGACTATGATCTGGGGTTGACAATCCGTGGCTCTGGAGCTGCATGCAGCTTTCCGAGGAGTCATTTGCAGCTCCAGATGCTTCCGCTGCTGACTCCTGTGTGGCTCTCTGCCCGGCTGCCGCTGAAAGAATAAAACTAAATGTAGCTAGGTTTAAGAGCCAAGAGAAGGAGTGTAGTAGCTGAAGTAAATTGTGAGTTTCGTTGAAAACTGACAGTATCATGCATATTAGTTTTTGAACTTTATTTTAGTGCACATCAGATGTGATTTTTGTTTTGAAGTATGTGCAATTAAACTAAATGTTGATCTCATGACCTTGTTTAGCATTTGTTTATTATTATCCTTATTTATTTGTGGTCTACTTTTCCAGCTCCATATATAAGACTGTTTTTAGGGGTTCCACAAAATTCTTTCATGTTTAAAAGAGTTCCACAGCCAAGTAAAATTGGGAAACACTCCTTCTTACTTGCCCCTAGACAGACTCATGAAGCTCTGCCTCCCATGTCCTTCTCTCTTTTCCTCCAGCTTCTCCAGACACATACGCCATTTTATCGCCACCCCACACACCTGCTGCACTTCAGATTGGGCCATCAGTACTGGGCCTGTGCTGTCTTTGGAAGGACCACACGGTGGCTCAAACTGTTCAAGGAAAACACCCCTGATACCTAAATAAATCTATTTGCACCCTTTTTGTTCTCCTACCCGCCCAAAAAAATCAGACT
Source organism: Carettochelys insculpta (assembly GCF_033958435.1). Classification (NCBI taxonomy): domain Eukaryota; kingdom Metazoa; phylum Chordata; order Testudines; family Carettochelyidae; genus Carettochelys; species Carettochelys insculpta. The sequence goes on along the minus strand of NC_134138.1, from coordinate 132,298,234 downwards.
CCTATCACTATGTGCAAAGCATGTTTGGTCCTGACATTTTGAAGAAAAGAGATGATTAAGGAAATATATTCTAATTTGGACACAATTGTATTTATTTTGATACTATTTTAGATCTTGTGTATAATAAGAATAAAACCTGATTCTCCTTTCACTTTCATTGGTTTAAATCAGATCAGGAGTAACTCCAGTTAGATAAGTGGTATCATTGTAAAATCAGCAGAAAGGACATGAGAAGAGTGTGGAAAGAGGTGGAGAATCAGAGCCTAAATATCTGGACTGTGCTGTCCTCAGAGCTGCTTTTTATGCTGCATATTTCCCCTTTCAAAGTCGTTTTGGACATAAATCTGAACCTTTAATGGCTGAGTGCATCATGCAATTGCTGTTTATGTTCTGGATGTGAGTCTGGCTATTTATCTTAGAAAGAATTCCTTTAGACTCATATTTTACAATAGTTAAGATACACTTACATCATAAGTTCTGTAGAGAAGACCTTGAGTGAGTTCTGTGAAGTGCGCAGCTCACTTTACAGCAGTGTTTCCCAATTTTATTTGGCCACGGAACCCCTTTAAACATGAAATAATTTTGTGGAACCCCTCTTAAAAATTGTATAGGGAGCTGGAAAAGCAGACCACAAATAAGTAAGGATAATAATAAACAAATGTTAAACAAGATCATGACATCAACATTTAGATTAACTGAACATACTTTAAAACAAAGATCACGTTTAATGTGTACTAAAATAAAGCTCAAAAACTAAGATGCATTATACTGGCAGTTTTCCACGAAACTCACGATTTACTTTACCAACTACATTGCTCCTGCTGACTGTTAAATTAATTGAATTTAATTCTACTGTTTCAGCAGCAGCATGGCAGATAGCCGCAGAGGACTCAGCAGCAGCAGCCTCTGGAGCCGCAAATGATTCCTTAAGGAGCTGCATGTGGCTCCGGAGCCACAGATTGCAGACCCCTGATCATAGCCAGTTTATATTTGTCATGGTTAAACTTTTTAAATACAAGAAATGACATGACTATATTATATTTGTAATCAGTCACCCATGTGATCCATGCTCCCTTAGAGTGACTACAGGGATTTACAGTGGTCTATAACAGGCAATCGCACCTTTGACTAACTGTGTGTGCAATGCTGAGTAGTGACATAATTGCCCCCACTCTGGCTAAGGTGGCATTACACAGGGACACTTATCAGGGCAAACGCAAATGAAAATTGGTTTTAATAAAATTCATAAATGCTTACATATTATTTTTTAAATCAGAAAATGTAATGGAATTTTCTTGCAGAATCCTTATTTTCACTTTGTGGAACCCCACGGTTCCATGGAACACCATCTGGGAAACACTGCTTTATGGGATAAAGATGATAATAATGATAATGTATATATGGGTGTAGCCTGTCATTTTTACGAGTAATGAACTTAGTTTCTCTTTACATTATAGATTTTTTAAAAATTACAAGTTTTACAGTAGGTTTCATAATCAGTGTTGTTTCACTGACACCAGAGATGTTATGTAAGGGCTGTTAGCGGTGAAGATTTGTTTCTTTCTCCCATTATGTTACTGTCACTTCGTTAATTGCCAAAAGCAATTAGTTTAGTGCAGTCCGTACCATTTTTAACAAATACTTGGCAAAACATTTTACTGTACCTTTACAAAATGTACTAAGTGGGACAGATTTCAAGCAGTTAGAACCTGATCCTGGGAACATTACTCAGCTACAACTCCCCTTTAATTTCAGGAACAGTTTTGCTTTCATAAATATTGCAGGCTTGTGACCCTACAATAATATAATGCATGCTTTCATATCGTTATGTGTGTTTACCAGATATTTATGACTTTAATTGATTATGATATTTCGAACAATATACTTTGAACAGTTTTGCAGCATTATTTTTGCTACTAAGCGTTTTTTAAAACGAAGTATTTTAGTTTAGTTTTCAGGGCTTGAAATGGGTGCCAGATCAACAACAGCTTCTCTGTGAAGCAAACACACATCTGCTGTACAAGTTTTTCAGAAAAGTATGTCTGTTTCTCTCTCTTGATTCTGAAGAGATCATCCTCTATAGATGAGACAAGAAACAGGATTCTCATTTTAGATTTTTACCAATTGTGTGGCTATGGTAAATGGAATTGTAAGATTGTTTTATACAGGCCCTCAAGAAGCTATCCACTAGTAATTACTTTTGAACACTGACTTAACCCAGTTTCAAAGTCTAGGGTCGCCAGATGTCCAGTTTTTAACTGGCATGTCTGGTTAAAAAGAGATCCTGGTGCTCCAGTCAGCACCACTGGCCAGGCCATTGAAAATTCAGTCTGTGGCACAGCAAAGCTAATTCAGGCTCCCTGCCTGCTCTGGTTCCACACATCTCCTGTAAGCAGCAGCATGTCCCGCCTCTGGCACCTGCATACAGATGGGGGCTGCGTCTGCTGTCCCCAGTCTGACCGCTGTCGTCACAGCTCCTCTTGGCCAAGAAAAGCAACCAATGGGTGTTACAGGAGTGGTACCTGTGAAAGATCAGCACAGAGAGGCATGCGGCCATGCCTCCACATGAGACCTGGAGGAAGGGTCATGCCACTTCAAGGAGCTGCTTAAGGTAAATATTGCCCAGAGCCCTGCTGCACTCTAACCCGCTACTCCAGTCCTGATACCTCTCCTGCAATCTGAACCCTTCAGTCCTGTCCTGGAGCACTGTCCTGTACCCCAGACCCCTCATTCCCAGCCTCACCCCGCATGTGTACTGCCAGCTGGAGCCCTCAGACATCCCTGCACCCCAATTCCTTGCTTGAAGTCTTCTCTCGCACCCTTTACTTATTTCTGGCCCCTTGCCTGAGCTTGCACCCCCAGCTGGAGCATCACCCCCTCCCACACTCCAACACCTCACCCCAGCCCACTGAAAATAAATGAGGGTCAAGAGAATGAGGGAGCAAGCAATGTGGGGATAGAGTGAACAGTGGGGACAGGGCCTCAGGGGAGAGATGAGGTAAGGGTGTTTGGTTTTGTGTGAGTAGAAAGCTGGCAACCATATATCAAACTAATTGAAGGAGGTGCATATCGGTTTCATTATCGATGCCTTGGGCCACACAGGCTCCTCAGAACAGCTGGGTTTATTTTTGAGAAAACTCTGGAAGAAACATAATCGTTGGGTAAAAGTCAAAGTCCGTCCTGGTACACATTTTAAAACTAATCATGCATCGTGAAGAGTGGTGATGGTGATGTTCCCCTGGGAGTTCTAGCTCGTCTAGTCTTTAATCAGTTTCATAAACCTCACTGCTGTATCTGAGAATAAATTGATCTGTGTTCAAGTCATCTGGAGAAAGTGGGAAGAGAAGTTTCCCCGTGACACTGCATAAATATGAGTCTGCGGTACATAAATATGAGTCAACTGCATGACACTGTTGCAACCCACTGCATAATTCTGGGATGCATTAAGAGAAGTCTTGTAAGCAGAACACGAGGAAATTCTTCTGCTTTACTCTGTGCTGATTAGGCTGCAGTTTAGGGTGACCATCCGTCCAGTACTGGGCGTAACAATCTTGTATTTCAGGTGCCAAAAAGCTGTCCCTACTTATTTTTAAAAAGGGGCTAATTGTCCTGTGTTTGGCTCCCCCACCAGCTGCTCAGGTGCAACGGCTGACCAGAGAGCACATACTGCATGTGAGTCCCTGCTCTCCAGCCACAGGAAAAGGGAGCCAGCAGGGGGCCCTAAAAGGCTGGAGTTCCTTCTCATTTACCTGAGGCTCAGAGAAGCTGGGGGGAGCTCCAGCGGCTGCTGCCTCCTTGACGCCCCCCTCAAGGCTTGGGGAAGCCAGGAGGAGCACCGGCACCACTGCTGCTTCTTTCCCAGCTCCACAAGGCACAGGGAATAGGGAGCCCACCTTTGTGGCTGCCACCCAGTTCCTGTCTCCCTGCACCTTGGGGGAGCTGGGAGGAGCACAGGTATCAATGCTGCTTCCTTCCTGGCTCCCTGAGGCACGGGGCAGCCACCGAGGCAGCCCTTGGCAGCTGCAGCCAGGGAGCCAGGCCCACCCCCCATATCTCCGTGTCCTGGGTTTGGGATAGGGAGATATGGTCACCCAACTTCAGATGAAGTATTGTCTGCTTCTGGGCACATTTCAGGAAAAATGTGGACAAATTGGATAAATGATCAAAGATCTAAAAATATGCCTTCTGAGGGAAGATTGAAAGAACTGGGTTTGTTTTGTCTGGAAAACAGAACACTGAGAGGGAACATAAGAGCTTTCAAATGCCTAAAAGTTTGTTACAAGAAGGAGGGAGAAAAATTATTATCCTTAATCTCTGATGATAGGACAAGAAGCAATGGATTTTAACTGCAGCAAGGGAGGGTTAGGTTGGAGATAAGGGGATTTCAAAGTGTGCAGGTCAGGTGGTTAAACACCAGAATAAATTGACCATGGAGACAGTTGAATCTATATCACTGGCAATATTTAAGAGCAGGTTAGATAAACATCCAATAGCAATAACCTAGATCAGTGTTTTTGAAGCAGGGGGTACGTGTACCCTTGGGGATACACCGAGGTCCTCCAGAGGGTACATCAACTCATCAAGGTATTTACATACTTTTACAACAGGCGACCTAAAACACTAGTAAAGTCAGTATAATCTAAAAGTTCATTCAGACAATGACGGTTCTACTGTTTAATATGCCTGATGCAAGAATGTAAGTACAATATTTCTATTCCAGTTCATTTATTTACCACAGTAGTAGTCTTCTGTGGTATGTTTGCATATTTTTGTAAGTAGTTTTTAAGTGAGGTGTAACTTGGTGCTAAGCAAAATAAAAGCAACTCCTGAAAAGGGTACAGTAATCTTGAACGGTTGAACAGCGCTCATTTCAAGACCTCCCACTACCTTAAGACTAAGGTGACCATGCGTCCTGGTTTTGGAGGGAAAGTCCCGTATATAGGATGCTAGGAGGGCATCCCAATTTATTTTGTCAAAGGGGCTAATTGCCCAGTATTTTCCTGGGGATGCCGCCTGCTTCCCCCAGCTTCCCCATGTCAGTGTGGCTGCCCCGCAGCATTCCCCAGCTGGGGGAGGTGGGAGCCGGACCCACACAGCAGCATGGATGCCCTCCAGCTTCTCCTGGATCCCCTGTGGTGTCATAGTTGCCACCCACCTTTCCCCAGGTGGGGGAGCTGGACCAAGTTGCAGCTGCCCCACCCCGCCAGCTTCCCCCAGCCTGGGGTAGCTGGGAGCTCCCCAGCTCCCTCTGGTTCCCCTGCCATGGTGCAGCTGCCCCCCAACTCCCCGCCCCACTGGGAGACCCGGGAGCCAGACCTGCACTGTTGCTGTCCCCCTCTAGCTTCCCTTGGCTGGGGGAGCTGGAGCTGGACCCACACAGCAGCATGGCAGCCCCCTAGCTTCCCTCAGCTGAGGGAGCCGGAGTGGCAGCACAGTGGCCCTCACCTGGTGGAAGCCAGGAGTGTCACTCAGAGGGTGACAGCCCCCACAGGACAGTCACCGCCTGACCCCGTCAGGGTAACCATCCGTCCCATTTTGGCTGGGACAGCATCATTTCCCTTGTCTGATGTTTGGCCAGTGGAGATTTGGTCACCGTAGTTAGGACCATGTTTCTCAGCTGGTGGTAGGCACACCCTTAAGGGTATGTGAGAGAAGTTTGGGGGTACTTTATTAAAAAGGTCAAGAAAGGTTGAGTCTGTTCTGGTATGGCTATGGTATGAACAAGCGGGTCTGTCCCACGAAAGCTCATCACCTAATTAATTATTTTGTTAGTCTTTAAAGTGCTACTGGTCTGCTTTGTGTTTTGAACTGGATTGTTCTTGGTCTGCTCCGACTGCAGCAGGGGACTGGCCTTAACGATCGCTCAGGGTCCCCCCTTCCAGCTCTAGGGGCCTACGATTCTAAAGGAGGGGAGCCAGGCCATTGCTGCTAACCAGGCCCTCGGGCATGCTGCTGGAACCAACAATTGCGGAAAACTTCAGGTCGTACTACCAGGCGCTCCGGAGCTGATCAGTGCATTGAGAGGGAGGCAAATGTGACTGAGCCAAGCAGTTGTCAGCTGCAGGGGAGAGGGGGCGCAGGGGCACCCGCGGCTCCCCGCATTGCGCAGCCAAAGGCACGGCATTTGAACGAGTCAGTCACAGCAGCAGGTGCAGCCGCAAGAAGCACCCGGCGGCGCCAACAGGGCGCGAACCTCGCCCCCGCTGGAGGAGGGAGCGAAGGCTGCTGGGAGTTGTAGTGCGTGTGTGGGTGTTCGAAAATGGGAGCAGGCCGCGGACTCCATTTCCCAGAGTGCCTCGCTCGCCCCCTGGCCGTCACCTTGACTTTCGCATCGGAGCCCCGCCCCAGCGCGCCGGCGATGGCGTCAACCTGGAACGAGTAGTCACGAGCCCGCCCCCTTCGCTCCTCCCCGGATGCGCTTGTAAATAGAAGCTGGGGTTGCTTAATATTCATGAGCTTCGAGGAAGGGAGGGGAGAGGAGGGGACGGGACGGGACGCGGGAAGGCGGCTCCTCTCTCTGTCCCTAATGGCGCTCGCGACAGCTGTGGAGCGCGGCTGAGCCGAACGCGCGCGACGGAACGCCGAGACGCCGACCGACGGAATGTTCCCCATTGCTACATAATCCGCCTCTGGAACGCGGCGCCTTTCTCCGTTCTCTTCCCCCGCCCCCTCCTCCGGGCTCCGAGCGGCGCTGCCCCGGGGAGGAGGCGGCGGCGGCGGTGGCATCCCCCAACGCCGGCAATGGAGCCCGCGCAGCAGCGAGCCCGAGAAGCCCGGGCGGCTGTGCGGAGCAGCAGCGGGGAGCAGCAGAACGGCTCCCCGGGCGCGAGGAGCCGAGCATCGCCGGGCGCGGAGAGCAGTGCGGAGCAGCCGGTTGGCGCCGAAGCTGGCCCGCTAGAAGGCAAAGCAGCCAGTGGGCCACGGAGGAGGCGGGGGGCCGCAGGAGGCTTCGCTCCCCACGCTGCGCGGGTGGCCAACGGGACTCAGGCTGTTCCTAGTCGGGGCAGCAGCGCCAACTCCCTGCTGCTGCGGAGAGGGAGGCTGAAGAGAAATCTCTCTGCAGCAGCCGCCGCCTCCTCCTCCTCGGCTGCTGCCCCTGCCTCGCTGGGTACCCGCAGCCTGGATAGGAAAGCGCTGCTGCTGAAGCCACCCCGGCAGTTACAGCCGCTGCAGTCCCCGGAGCGGGACTGGGTGCGGCGGGACCTGCAGCGGGGCTGCGTTCATGTCTACGAGCGCCACATGTCTTACCTTCGCCCTGTGCTCTGCACGCTGGAGACCACGGCGGCCGAGGTGGCGGCCCGGCTACTGCAGCTGAGCCACAGCGGGACTACCGGTGTGGTCCGAGTGCCGGGGAGTGTGGTCCGGGTGCTGGGGAAGGCGAGCGCGCAGTCCCCACAGGGAGCGGCGGCCTTCGCGCGGGAGACGCACTCGGGCGCCGCGGCTGAAGCTGACCAGGGCAGTCTGACACCTTCCGACCCCCCGCCTCTAAGGCCGGAGCACGAAGAGAGGCTGAGAAGCCGCTGGGGAACCCGGCACGGTCTGGGCCGGCAACCGCCGGGAGACAGCGGGGAAGCGGCCCGCCCCAGCCATCTGGCCCTGAGCTGCAGCGTTGGGGAGAACAGCTGGGCAGATCCTCGGCCGAGTCCCTTGTCCTCCGATTTCAGCCCCAGGGCGCCGCCGCCCGCCGAGCTCTACCTGGCTGGGCCGCCGCTGTCCTGCCCCTCCCTCCTGGGCGAGCTGGGACTGGCCGGCTCTGACACCGAGAGCTTCAGCCTCAGCCCCAGCGCCGAAAGCGTCTCCGACCGCCTGGATCCCTACAGCAGCGGCAACTCGTCGTCCTCCGAGGAGCTGGAGGCGGATTCCGCTGCGCCAGCTGGAGAGGGGGTGGGCGCTGGACCGGGCAGGAGCCATCACCGGCCGGGCGAGTTCCCCTCGGTGCAGCCCCCGCCGCGGGCAGGGCGTGCGGGAGAAGAGCCCCCCGGCGTGGGGCTGACTGCGGCAGCCCCCGCCACCTCCAAGGCCTCTCACTTGGGAGGAGAGGCGGGCGCCTCCTCCCCTCTGCCCCCGGCCTTGTACGTGCAGTTCCACGGGGAAACCAGCCGCCGCCTAGAAGCACATGAGAAACCGCTGCAGATCCAGAACGACTACCTCTCCCAGCTGGGCTTCCGAGACCTGTGGAGAGTGCAGGAGGAGGGCATGGACTCCGAGACTGGCTGCCTCATCCGCTTCTATGCAGGTGAGGAAAGGGGGTGCGTCTAACGGGGCTGGCTGCGGGGCAGCTCTGCCTAACAGAAGGACAGGTATTGACTTGTGTGTGTTTGGAGGTTAAGCATCTTGGGGCTGGGACCAGAGCCCCAGCCGGGTACCCAGCGGAGTTACTTTAAATTGACACGTTCATTATAGTCATATCGGAGACATCTTGGGGTAGCTCTTATTTATTATTTGGAATTATATATGGACCCCATAGTGCCAGGTGCTTTTACAAAATCATGATGTATCTCTGCTCTAAACAATCATTATTTCCCCTCACATGTATTTACCTTACCAAATTCTGTGCCTAGGGAACACCACCCCACCAAAAAACCTGATTAATATTCTGTTATTTATGTGGCCAGACTGTCATGAAAACTGTAAGTCAACTTTGGCAAAAGCCCATCCAAAACACCCACTGTCTTGCCTTATTGAGTGGTTCTGGTGGTGATTGGGTCATGAACTGTGGTGTTGAAGAGTTTTCATTGAGTGAAATTTAGAATCTGCATTTGAGGTTGGATCACGCTTTCCAATGTATTGTCTTCTGTATTTCACAACAATCTGTTAGACTGAAAAGGCAAAAAATTATCTTCTATATTTGCATCATACAGCTATCAGTGATGTCACTGAACTGATTCTTAAAAGGGGAAGCTGAGGGCAGGGCACAGATAGGTATAGTAGAGAGAGAGCTTCAAATTGAACCACTCTAGTCTCTAAATTGTATAGGGTGGCATCGCTAGTTTCTCAGAGTTGAAAGAAGTGCATGTTGCTCAAAGCTAAATGCTGTACTTAAATTTAAAAAAAAAAAAAAAAGGTGAGTGTGTGAGCAGTTTATACCCAACAGTCCTGTCTGTATTGGAAGAATAACATGTATATGCAAAATAATCTTTAAGAGTACGTATGTGTTAAAATTTTGGTCACCTAAAGAGTAAACCTTTTCAATGAAACTTTGCTGGGTGGCTTACCAAGTAGAACTTGGGGATGTTTACCTCTTTTTATTCCACTCTAAATATGCCTTGTTTCGCATTTTGTGATACCTGTTTTAACACACAGTGCCACTTGAGTTACTGGCATAATGTAAAATGTGAGCCATATAGGTGCATAAACAGTCTGCTTCCTTGTCTGTTGCTTTAAAAATGAGGGGAGAGAAGAGAATTATCAAACATTCTAGTACTCACAGCGTATTTGAAATATATCGCCTCTAATAAGTGAGTTTCGGTGTGCTGGTCTTGCATCTTACAAGTTGATGTTGTTAGCCATTTAATAGAAAATGACACAGTATGTAGTTATTGCCACTATTGGACCTGACTGGACCATGAAACTTATTTTCTACTGTGTACTACTTAAACTTGCAGTACTGAGGCAGCAGTTCTTGTGCTAAATGAACACTTCAGAGAAAAGTCTACTAGCAGCAGTGCACCAGATAAATTCCGCTTCCTCTTTGGGTGGTCTGATGGTTCCCTTAAGTCTTTAGCATGCCCCATAGTAGTATCTTCACGGCAACACAAATGACTTCCAAAGGCTGTGTCTGCAATAGCCCCCTTCTTCAAAGGGGGCATGGTGGTCAGCCTGATCAGAGAATACTAATGAAGTGCTGCGCTGAATATGCAACACTTCATTGGGCTAATTCTGCTTGCAGCAACTTTGAAGTGCTGGCATGCCATGGAATAAGGGCACTTCAGATTTGCACGGGTACTTGGAAGTGCCGTTGGCTACACAGCATGCCAGCGCTTTGAAGCTTGTAACTCCAAAGTAGCTGTGGGGATAATTTAGCCTAATGAAGTGCTGCATATTCATCGCAGCACTTCATTGGTAATCAGCCTGATCAGAGAATACTATGTCCCGTTTGAAGAAGGGGCTAGTGTAGACACAGCCAAACTGTATTGGGAGCCCAAAGTGGGTGGTAAACCCATGTTAATGGAGTCACCAGCACTGGCTTATGCTTGCTCAGGCTTTAGCTGTGGGTGTTGGGCTGCAGGTACCCCTCCCTCTCCACCCCGGTTCCCTGGCTTTTGGGATGGCTCAGGCTTCAGTTCCCCCTTCTGGGGTCATATAATAAATTTTATTTTTCAAAGGTGTCATGGTGCAACGAAGTTCGCAATGAAGAGGACCCTCGAATATTGCTCAGTACGGGAGTTAGTTAGGAGGGAATGAATACCTTGGGATCAGAAAGAAAACATTAAAACTGTTTCAGGTAGCTGCATGCTGAATGCCTTAATAATGCAATAAGGAATTAGGCAAGTGTTTCTGACAGGAATGTCTCTTATATAAATTCATTATTTCTACTTCTACAGTTAAGTGAGAATATACAAAGTTGGTCCCAAATGGCATAGAAATGGTGTTGCAATTCTGTAGACTTCATAAACTGCACGTTATATAAATGGAAAAAGAAAAAGAACCCTTTTATGTGATGCCCTTGTTTACACCCACTCACACATTTTAATGTTGACATGACTATATTTTAATTAAAAGTCCATAGAATGCTAAAGTTCTGAGTCCATAAATCAGTTTGGCTTGGAATAGTTGTTGTGATTTTTATTCACTTGACCTGAAACTTAACGACTTGTAAAAACAGAATTTCATGGTTTTAGAAGACAACTTAGTAGAATAAATTCATACTGTGGTGTATGTGGTCAATTGCGTAACTCAAATTTAAGTTTGCTTTAATTTCAGATACTGATTTAGCATGCTGCTCTTGAGCATTTTGGTAGATTTGTATTTCTTAGGATGACCTGTTTCTGTAATCAAATTATAAAAGCTCTATAAAGTAAACCTTCAATTCTGTGGACCCTGAGTTAACAGGCACATAGGCGGGCAGGGAGGAGGAGTGTTTGACTGGTCCTGTGGTGGCAGCCCCAGTGGTAGCTACTGTAGGTACTGTTGGCTTGGGTGGTTGTGGCTCTGGTGAGTTGCCCATTTACTTGGGAGAGCTGGAGTAGGGCCACTATGGCAAATACAAGTATCGGAGGTGTAGCAGTGTTAGTCTGGATCTGTAACAGCAACGAAGGGTCCTGTGGCACCTTATAGACTAACAGAAAAGTTTTGAGCATGAGCTTTCGTGAGCACAGACTCATTTCATCAGGTGCATCTGATGCACCAGCACCTGATGAAATGAGTCTGTGCTCACGAAAGCTCATGCTCAAAACTTTTCTGTTAGTCTATAAGGTGCCACAGGACCCTTCATTGTTCTGGCAAATACAGTAAACCCTTGCATTTAACAGACTTCTGGGATTAATGAACACCTGTCTCCCCCTATTAGTCTTCTAAATCGAGGGTTTACTGTAATGTGTTTTTATAAAACAAGGGGTACATTATTTGGCAACTACTGCCATCCAGTACTAGTGACTAGTAACTATTATTTTCATAGACTACTTTAGTCAAACAAATTTCACGTAGTGGTTTTGGCTACTCAAATACATTTAATCTTCTTTTCATACCCTATTTCTCATTGGGTGGGGGGGGGGGAAGCATGGAGAAACAGGATGGCTGAGGTAATATCTTTTGCTGGACCAGCTTCTGTTGGTGAGAGATGCAAGGTTTCAAGCTTACATGGAGCTCTTCGGATCCATTAAGGGCTTTGTCTTGCACTCTGCAGTTTTTTGTGCCATAGGTGTGTTGATTCAGCCGTGTCTCCTAAAAGTCATGTGGTGTAGCTACTGTTTGTCAGTTCTTTTGCTGACAAAAGACTTCTACCCTCAGCGAGCAGCATTAAGTTTGTGGTCAGGAAAACCCTTCTGGCAACAGAGTGCAGTTCACACCATTGTTTGTCATTGTCAAAACTTTTATTCTTTTGCTGGGGGTGGGGGTGGTAGTGGTATATAAAGACTAGAGTTTTGTAGTTTTGTTGTCAGTGTGGACCTAGCCTGAGGGAGATTACCTCACCGCTCTTACATCTCTAATATTCTGAGACAAACTCAGCTACAACAATGCATATAGTAAATGCACAGAACAGAATTAACAACAGTTGGCAGAGGGGGTGTGTTTGAATTACTCCCTATGCCAGTTTGGCTCTCTGTGTTCTAGAGGAGGGTTTCCCCTAGGAGGATGGAAGGAGAAGAAACTGCTCATTTCAGGTGTTTTTATCATAGCTGAAATAAGCAGTATGGTTATGTATGGGGACTCCTAAAGACCCCGATGACGGAGGGTTCTGAGAGCTGTTCTAAAACTGTGAACCTTTGCTTGCCCTGGCTAACATTCTGTTGGATGGTGTACCAGTAGATAGACAGGTGTTAGTCTCTATCTAGTTCCACAGATATAGAAGGAATTTGTATAGTCTTCCCTGGTTGCTTTCATCTTTGCCTCCTTGGTGTACTAAAACTGTGTTACCAGAAATGTGGCTGTCCTGTACTAAGTGAACATGAGTAATAAGCTGCATGGTTAAACAGCAGAAACTTAAAAAAGGCGTAATGCTGAGAAAGGTATTACTGTTAGCACTCAGACTGCAGTGATCTCACTAGGTTCAGAACATGAAAAAACTTATTATTTTAAACACTTTCTCTCCCCCACTTCTGTGTGCAAAATGAAACCCTGGGAAAAATGAGGGGAAAAAAAATCTCCCCTTTAATAGAAATGCTCAGTGCTTCAAGGGGAGGAAGATGTTGCAACACTGGTTCTAATTTGTACGTAGCACAGTATAAGCATTCAGTATTTTAAGTACCTTTCTCTGTGTGGAATTTCAACTTTAAAAAACAAACAAAAAAACAAAGTGCAGAAATCTGTTGCTTGACATTTTTTATGGCAGTTTTATGTTCTACATGTAAGGAGTAGGAATCATGTTTACCTTAGCTCATTTCAAGATGTGGCTTGCACACTTTCATTATTTCTCCTGCTCCTCCCTTATTTTTAAGATCATGGAGGTGTTTAACTCTTGTCTTAAGCTCTATAGCATTTAAAGTTACAGAATAACTGAAGTGAAATACGTATTTTTGGGCCCATAAGGCCCATGGATTTCATTGTGAGCAGAATCAGGCCTCAATTGACTAGTCATACACAGTAACTTCATGCTCGGTGGGAATCTGTTTTTAACCGATTTTCCTTGAAGTCTGAAATATTAAATCTTAACTTAAAAGGATGTAGTTAAATAGCTTTCTGCTGAGGTATTTTACTGGATTATGGAACTCAGTAATAACCCATAGTGCAATTATACTCATGATATTTTGGCTGTGAGACTGATTAGATCAGAGTTACTAAATTATTCCTTAAACCATAAAAATCGCTTTGATCCAGTATGATTTTTTTGAACACAAAATATACTCCCTATTCTCAGTTTACCCACCCCAACCCCAAATTGTTTTGCAAAAATTATTCTCCCAGTGGACTGGACTTAAATTTCCCATAAGGGCAAAAATGTGATAGTTGTAGAAATTTTGAAATGAACCAATCAGTGTTTGAGTTTTCCGGTCAAAAGAAAGCTTAAAAAGATTTCCTTTAATTTATTTATGCTGCAGTTTGATCTGCGCACTGTAAACAATGTGCTCTCTGAAATGGTTTTTGAAAGCTTGGCTTTTGCATTTATTTTGGGGCTTCTTTTTGGCACTTGCTGAAAAGTGGTATTACTTTTGACCCTGACGCTCATTCTGAGTCATGAGGCCTCCATACTGCTGTTGTCAACCAAATACGGTTTCTCAATAGGATTGCTCATAGGCAGAATACTGAGAAATGTCAGTACTAATACAAACTTTCATTTCAAACATGCTTGTCAGATCTAATTTGAGAGAGATTTCTTGTCCAAGTGATCTTTCAGAAAGTGCTGTTGAGAAAAGTCTGTTCAGCATTATAGCAAATTTTATTTTGATGTAAAATTTCTGTTTTCCATTCTTGTCTCTCATTTCAGAAGATTAAGACATTAGTCAACTGGAATGATCTAACTGGATTAAAAATAGTCAGTTATTAAAGCAACTAAAACCTGTTCCTTCCACCAAAGCTGAAAATGTTAGACATTTCATGTTAGTTGTGACACATGGGCTTTCTGCTGTGTGGCACATATGGAATTGACTAGACTTAGATTTATATATTTTAAGCATTGGGTGGAAGTCATGATTCTGAAGTTGTGCCACCTTGTGACAAAGAGAATGAATAACTTAATACCACGGTAGCAAACTATGGACATCTTTTTATCTTCAGGACAAGTGATTTTTAAATTGGTGAACTCAAACATGGAGAATGAGCATAAAACTAGAATTATGCTCTTAAGGTATCCTCCATCTTTGGTTTTGCATCACTGTTTGTTTTCAGCTCCATTGTTTTGTTTAATGTAATACATCTCACTTTTTCCAAAGACATTATTGAGAAAGTGAACTCTTTGGTGTGTTAAGTACAACTGTACTAAAAAGTTTTAGCCTATAGTTTCCTACATATTTCCTTTACTTTTAATTTTCCTTCCTGTTTGATGTAAATTGTAGGTACCCTGACGACTTACCCTCTGGCCATACTTCAGTATCAGATCAATGATCTGTTCATCTTATCTGGATTTCTGGTAGTGGCTTGTGCCAGATGCACCTGACAATGGGAGGTTTAAGCATATCTGGAGCACGGGGTTGTGTCACTGAGGGTCTTAATGGCCATTGATGGATCTGTTCTCGGTGAATTTACCTTATTCTTTTGTTGTGAACCTGGCTGTACTTTTGGTCTTCGCAGCATCTCTTGGAAATGAGTTCTGCAGTTTGACTATACATTGTGTGAAGGACTTCCTTTTCTTGGTCTTAAATCTGTTGCCTATTAGTTGGATTGTGTGACTTGTGTTCTATGAAAGAGTAAATTACACTTACTGACTTTCTCCACACCATCCATCCTTTTATAAACTTCTGTCATATCCTTCCCTTAATGGCCTCTTTTCTAAAGTGAGCAGTTCCAGTCTTTCATCTCTCCTCGTTGGAAGTTGTTCCATGTCTTTAATCACTAGTTTTTTCTTTTTCTAATTCTAATGTATTCTTCTCCATTTTCCTCCCTCCCCGCCAACCTCCCCCCACCTTTTTGGAGCGAGGTGACTGAAACTGCCTGTAGTGTTCAGGGTGTGGGTGTACCATGAATTTATATAGTGGCATCATGGCATTTGCTGTCTTAGTGGATTAATGGTGCCTAACATTGTTCGTATGGGGGTGTGTGGCATATTGAGTGGCTATCTGTGATGACTACAAAAGCTTCCTTTGGTGGTAAGAGCTAATTTGGACCCCATTTTGTATCTGTTGTTGGAATTATGTTTTTTTGATGTGCATTACTTTGCATTTTAGAACACTGAATTTAATCTGCCATTTTCTTGCCCGAGTCATCTGGTTTTGTGAGATCTCTTTGCAGCCCGCTTGAGTAATTTTGTATTGCTCACAAAATTTTTCACCTCGGTCTTTGCCTCTTTTTCTAGGGCTTTTTTTTTTTGTTTTGTTTTTTTTGTTTGAACATACAGAACAGAACAGGTTCTAGTATAGGTGCTTGGGAACCTGGGATCCTGTTGTTTACCTCTGCTAATACTGGGCCGTTTACTCTTGTTCTTTATTTCCTGTCTTTTAACTAGTTAATGATCCAGGAGAATACCTTTCCTTTTATCCCAAGATAGCTTACTGTGTTTAAGAACCTTCTGTATGGGATCTTATCAAGGGCTTTCTGAAAGTTCAACACACACATTGACTGGATCCCCTTTTTCCACGTGCTTGTTGATTCCTTCACAGAATTCTAATAGATTGGTAATGCATGATTTCTCTTTGCAAAGATATATTGATTCTTCTCCAACATTTTGTTTTGTTTGATAATTTTGTTTGTTGTAGTTTCAAATAGTTTGGTTAGTATTGACATTCAGCTTACTGGCCTAGAATAGCAAAGGTCACCTTCAGAACATTTTAGAAATAGGTGTTACATTAGCTGTCCTCCAGTCAACTTGAACAGAAGCTGATTTAAGTGATAGGCTACATAGTGCAGTTAGTAATTCTGCAATTTTGTGTTTGAATTCCTTCTGAACTCTTGGGCCAGAACCATCTGGTCCTTCTGACTTATTTAGTTTTATGAGTTTCTTCCAAAGCAGTTTCTGTTGACACATTAGTCTGGGGTGATTGCTCAGTGCTGCAAATAGTTAACTTATTCGCAACAGCTGTATCTTCTTGAAATGACTTTTCAGCACCTTGATCATCCATTAGCCCAGGGACTGGCAACCAAAATAGCAAGAAAAGCCATTTTTATGTTTGTTTGTTTGTTTTTTTTTGAAGCTGGTAAAAAGCTCAATGATTTAAAAGCCACAGTGCATGTGAATACGAGGTGGGCCTTCACAAATAATGCCAAACTGTAATTTCTGAAACCCCTATTTTAAGAACGGTGCACACAATGATTTATAATACGATGCATGTTTACTGCTGGATGTTCAGAAACTTTGTACATGTTCTGTTTCCTCACACTTTGCACGCACGTATGTGTATGTTTGCATCACTGTCTTCCTGACTTTCACTCCTGAACCCACATTATGACAATTTTACTTAGCATTTAATTTCAGTTTTCTTTCTTAAAATGCGCATTGCTCTTCACAGTAGGAATGTTGCAAGCTTCTTTTTCCTTTCCAAAATGAGGACTTTATTAGCAGCACAGTCAAAACACAGCTAAGTATCATATCCCACAATGCACTGCACATAATAGAGTGGGCATTATTCAACATTTTGAGATTGTATAGTTTGCTATTTTGATAAGAGTTGCTCATTTTTGGGCATTTAGATGTTCACTGTTTATCAAAAATAATCAGGAAGATTTTTTTTTCCCCCCCCTCCAGGAATAAGGGTTCTTTCAGAAAAACGTTTTTTCAGATGAACCCTGTCTGCATTTTTTCCCTCAGAAAAAACTCTATTCCCAAACAGCGGTCAATGAGATTATGCAAATAAAGTGTGAAATGTGTAAATGATTTTGCTCTTTTGAAAGAGGGATGTAGTGTAGACATAGCAAAAGTGTTTACACCTCTAACTCTGGTACGCACTTGACTAGTTTGCATTATTTATGAGTAAATGTGAAGAATTCCAAATATAAATATCAAAATAAATCAATTTTAAATACTGATATATTCTTTGACTGTTTAGTACTTAAAATGTTCAAATTCTGAATATCACTACTGATGCAGTAGAGAACGTGCTATTCTTTTTCTCAAGGTGTGTGGTTTTTTTTCTCTGCCTCAATCTTTCATATGTGGTAAATATCCAGATATTCTGACTCGCCCTTTTCCAAATCCCCAAAGCTCTCACTTTTGGAATTCTGTGCATAAATCTCCTCTTGGTGATGGTATTATAGATGTACCTAAAAATCCTTTGTGCAATTAAAACATCCATCTGTTCCATTAGAACATTAGGAGCTCTAAGCAATCTGTCATAGAAGAACACAGCCTCATAAAGACAATTTCAATGGGGCAAAAAGAAACCAGTGTCCTCATTCAAGACTGTATTAGCAACTTGTTTACTGAGTATTTTATTGGTCTAATGAAACAACGTGAAGGAAGTTTATGTAATTGTCTTAAAAATTGCTGTAGTGAATGCTTCTCTAGAGTTGTCTTAAAATGGATTATTTCTGGAAAATGTAGAAAAAGTGCTTCTTACATTATTTTCCACTTTAATTCTCGAATCTTAAAAATCCAAAAGAGAAGTTCCCATTTGTATTGTTTTTGAAGTACAGTTTCACCTCAGATTACCTTCAAATTAAGTCCTCACTTCTTTGCACTTCCTTTTGATTTTTAAAGGGCAGACAATTGAAGAAATTTACATGTTTTGATTTCTTAAGTGAGCATTTTAAAAATCAAGTTACTTGTGCCTGTGCTGACTGTTCAATTTCCTGTCTTTTCATGTTCGAGACAGTGAGAATCAATGGAAAGGAGCTTTGGTTTTATAATCCACCATATTTTGGTTAATTTAATTTTTACTGGTTGTTTTATTTCATTTGTTCTTGGGTGTTCTTAATTTAAAACTGAAAAAAACCCTAAACCTTAACTTCTTGGCCAAAAATACGTGTATCTGAACAACTCTTGAACTTTTCTGTTGTTGAATAGGGAGCTGTAATGTCTTCACCATCAGCATCTATGGAATAAACTTCCAATTTCGGAGCACCGCGGCCGCCCGCATGCTAATGAAGCGCTGAATATGCATTTCAGTGCTTCATTAGTAAACTTCGAATGGCCATTTCGAAGTTTGGGGCTAGTGTAGACATGGCCAAAAGGGATTTGGAGCTTGGTCCAACTCCTGTAGGAACTGAATCTGCCCCTCAGCCAGACTGATGGGACCTTCCTCTGTGCTAACATATTTTAAAGGCTGATTTTTTTGGGGGGATGGCTAACCTGGCACCTGTTTAGAAACACAGTTCCAGCTTCATGAGTGGCTTTTTTGGAGCAGGAAGGAAATGTGACCCACTTCCACCAACAGCTGATCATTAATGTCCTTCATTTTTAAAAAGACTGCCTCCACAGAATAAATGTATTTGAGCCCTAAACAAAGTTTTAGGACCTTCAGAAACTTTTGGTAATCAGTTTAATGGTAGCTGAGCTATTATCCTCTCATGTAAGGTAAGTTTCATTTGCTTGTTCAATTTGAAACTTTTTTTATTGCTTCTATGCTCTTGGGATCCATACACTGTTTTATACAGGACTTGCCTCAAAAAACAAAAAAACAAAACAAAAAAAAAACCCTGTGTGTGGCTTTTTTTTTTTTTTTTTTTAAATGGACTGCTATAGCTAATGATTGAGTTTAAGGTGTTACGCTGTCTAAACCACAGCTTGTTTTTCTTTTGTGGTATAATTATATTCTCACCATAAAACATGTTATGAATACAAACTGCATTACATGTGTAGATGAGGAACAGCATCGCATCAGTGGGTGCTAGAATGTGACAGCTGTTTTAACAGCACAAAGGAATATTTGTGGCCTGGCAGTGACTCATAATGTTTTTTGTCCAGTTGATACCCCAGGGGGAGTTTAGCTAGGCAGTCACTACCCAAACTGTAACTTGCTGTAATGTACATGCTGTCACATCTAGTTTAAATAATAACAAAACCTCTGATCCCTCTTATAGTCTTTGTCTGTAAGATAGTACCTGTAGTAACATCCTGTGCCCCCCTTCTCCAAAATGCCATGCACAGTCATTGACTCAACCACTGGTTCATCAACTCTACTTTTGCCACAACCTGGAGTTTCTTATGGCAGCAAGTCTGACCCTGATCAGCTTAGATATTGCGACTCCATGACTGTGTATGGTGGAGCTGCAAATACTGTGCCTTGTGAATGAAGAAAACTGTCTTAAATGCTTGCTCAAAATATTTCTTTATGAATGGCATATTTGAGAAGAAACAAATCTGTATCTAAAACATCTGTTTCAGCCTTCAAATAAAAGCTTCTTGTGGTGGGGGAGTTGTTGAATTTGACAATGCAGCATGCCTGTCCTGTAGGGCTTCTATTGCTAGGAAAATAGATTTCCTCCCAACTGGCTTTTGTGACCCTGGAGTGATTGGTTTTTTTGGTTTAATTCATAGTCTCACATGACCTGCTTATAAATAATGTAAGGAAATATAACCGAGATGGAGCTACTGTAAGGTGGGTGCCTAATTAGTGGATAACCATTCTTCGAGTAATTTTCAATGGTCTAGTCATCCTGAAAGGCGTAACAGGTGGGGTTGTGCAGGGATCAGCTTTGGGACTGGTTCTGTTCAACATCTTCCTCAACAGTTTAGTTAATGGTGTGGATAATGTACTTGTGAAATTTCTTGATGATATTAAGATGGCAGGGATTACATATACTTTGTGGGACAGGATTATAATTCAAACCTATCTGGACAAACTAGAGAAATGGTGGGAGGTGAAATTCAATAAGGATAAAAGCAAATTTCTCCATCTAGGGTGAAACAAACAGTTTTATACCCTGTAAAATGGGAAATGACTGTCTAGAAACGAATACTGCTGAAAAGGATCTAAGGGTCATGGAGAACTATGAGCTAAATGAGTCAACAGTGTGATACTGTTGCAAAAAAGCAAACATTCTGGGCTGTGTTAACAGGAGTGTTGTAAGCAAGACGTGCTCTACTCTGTGCTGATTACTCCTCAGCTGGGGTATTATGGCCACTTCTGGGTACCACATTTCAGGCAAAAGATGTGGACAAATGGAAGATGGCTCAGAGAAGAGCAACAAGAATGATTAGAAGCATGACCTATGAGCAGGGCTGCAGAAATGGCCATAGACTGCAGGCCCCCACTCTGACCTCCCCAACGGTCCTGGCTCAGGATTACGTGGGGCTGTGTGCGTGCAGATGCAGGCAGCAGCAGCAGCAGGGGGTTGCCTCCCTCCAGCGATTTACCACCCACTGTACTTAACAGGTGGCGCATGCGGCAGCTTGCTCCACTCCACCGCACCCTCCCAGCCTGCGGAGTCTTGTTTCTCCGGGGGAGGTAGGGAACTGTCCAGGCTGCACTTGAGCCATGCAGTGAGTGGGTTGGGGGCAGGGTGAAGGGAAGCACCTGCGTCTGCTCCTGCCACTTATCCCTGCTGCCCATGTTCTGATGCCAAAGATCCTTCCCCATTCCATCATCCATAGGACAGATGATGCAGCTGCCATGGAGCCCCAAAAATGCATAATGGGACCGACTCTGTCTGAGAGAAAATGGAAGGAATTTTTTTAGTCTGGTAAGGAGAATTGGCAGGGAGCGTAACATCTTTCAGGTACCTAAAAGGTGGTTACAAGGAGGAAGGAGAGAATTTCCCTCAAACTCTGATGACAGGACAAGAAGCAAAGGGCTCAAATTGAAGAAAGGATGGTTTAGGTTAGACATTAGGAAAAACTTCTGAAGCGTCAGGTTGATGAAGCACTGGAATAAATTGTCTAGGGAGGTTGAAGAATCTTCCTTATTGGAGATTTTTAAAGAGAGGTTACACAAACACCAGTCAGGGATGATCTGTGGCACTTGGTAGTGTCATGGGTGCAGGGAACTGGACTTTGATGACCACTTGAACTCTCTTCCAGGTCTGTTTGTTCTATGAATTTTGCAGAAAACATTCACTTTCAAGTGAGTCCAAACGTTACTTCATGTGAGTTGACAATTTATTTACACAGGCCAGAAAACTTCCTCACAAATGTTCAGAAGCAGAACTTTTTTAAAAATTGCATCAATGTTTGTAGGGTAGGAACAGAAGAGTGAAAGTAATACGGTGTATACATGTACGCTTGTCTTCCTAGATGAACAAACTGTGTGAATTAGACGTGAAATTAACCTCTGATCTGAATGTGTGGATTTCCATTTTGGAACTTGAATTTGGTCTTGAACTTGTACTCCCTCCTGAGGTACTTAACGACTCGTGGCTTGAAGTGATTGGGACTATCTCAGTTAACTTCTTTGGCCTTTGGATCAGCTTTATAGTTATGACTTATATATTTTCTTATGAAAAATTAGTTTAGATGGTGTGCTGGTTAAACTCTTGTTTAAACCCAGTTTACAGTAGGGGGAGAATTGCATTGGTGTTCATCAGGCACATAACATCTGTTCAGTTTGAATGCGGTAAACCCTTGATTTTTTTTTTCCCCCCCCTTTTATGGACCCTGATTTAGCAGACTTTGGGAATAACGGAGCTCTTTGTTCCTAAAGTCCACTTAACCAGGGCTTGTAAAATCCTAAATACTTGTTTGCCCCCCGCCCCCCCCACCCATGGGCTTACTGTTGCAGAGCTGGAGCCACTGTCTTTCCCCAGAGTCCCCAGGCACTCCTCCTATCAGGGGTGGTGCATGAACATGGGCAGATGGCACTCGCGTATGTGTCCCACCACTGGTGGGAGGAGTGTGTGGCAGTGGCTCTTCCAGGCAGCGGTGGCTTTTGCCGCTGCACGCAGCGGGGCCACCAGCTATGATGACAGAGTCTGGCAGCTCCTCCTGTGGAGGTGAGTAGCAGGCATTTTGAGGGGAGGGGTTGGGGGAGCCTGGAAGGGGGTTGGTTGTGTTCAGTCAGAATTTACAACATGTCCAGGTTTAACGAACCCCCTGTTAATCTGTTAAATCGAGTGTTTACTGTGCATCAGTTTAAAACTGAGGAACAGGATCTGTGTATCCAAGGGCTCCTCGGTTTTTTGTTTTTTGTTAAACTGATGTCCTCCTGCCCAGAAGTGGGGCAGAGGCTCCAGGACATGAGACACAGTTTAGGTAAAAGGACTGAGGCTGGGGTGGGAGGGGAAGGAGTGGAGCTGGAAGGTGCTTCCTCCCCATACCAGGTGCTGGCTCGGCTGGCCTGCCCCCCGCCCCCCCACCAGCCATGCCTCTGAAGCAGGTGTGTCCCATATCATTAAGGACCTTTTGATCTCTGATACCTCAGATTTGCTTTTCTGCAACAGAATATTACATGACCAAAGGGCCCTAGACTGATACCCTGTAAATCTGTGTGTTCTGAGTGCTTAGTGCTTCAAGTATACAGTTCTAAATTACTGTTTGGTTTTTTCATATAATTGCATGTTTTTGGCTTTTGTTTCGATAGTATCGAAAAATGAAATGAGTCATGACATATATTATTTCCTTGAGGAAAATACAAACCAAAATGTATTCAGACATTCCACTGCTCACTGCTATATTTTAGTGGCATGCCACTGAAGTTCTGCATTTTCTTTGTGCAATCCCAAATCTCTGAAATGACTGCCTAACGTAACTTCAGTTTGGATATGTAACTAAAACTAAGCATAATATGGCATGAGTTAACAAAACAGTTTTTAAAATAGAAGATGCCTTAACCTGGAACTAATTTAGTTTTTCCTAGGGCAGTGAAAAATACAATTTTATTTGGTAAAAAGCATCTTTGATAAATAGGATACTATACCAACCCGTAGTTCTGAAAACCAACCCAATCCCCCATAGCTATTTCCTTACTACAGTTTTCCAAAGTTCTTATTCATTTACTTAACTGCCCTTCGTAGAGTAGTATGAAGTGGGGGGAAAAATTGACCAATGTGTTTAGTTTGGAAATGTCTCTTACACACCACCAGACATGAATAAGATTTCTTTACTATAAAACCAGTATTTAAAAAAAAAACAAAAAACCAAAATACCTGAAACTCCTGAGCTTAAAAAAAAAAAACAAAACTTCATCCCACTATGAGCGGAACGGAATAGAGCTGTTGCTGGATAATGTATTTTATCAAAGATCTGAGGGATCTTTCTCTTACACCACAAAGTTGGGGGGGGGGGGTGTGTGTGTGTGTGTGTGTGTGTTAAAGCTGACTTTTACCTATAAGCAAATAGAAGTGTCCATACTGCTTCTCCGGGCATGTTCCTAAATAAACTAGTGTAAAGGAGTAAGAGACTTTTTTCTTCCATCTTCATGTGCACCACATGTCTAAAATCTGGTGAAACAGTGTAGTAATTCAGTCACTAAACAAGGATTTTGAAAAGGTAAAGATGACCCCTTCTCGTCCATCTCCTGTAATAGGCTCTTTGTGCATGGAAGTCATAAGTCTCTGGTTTCTCCCTCTTCCCGTCCCCATTATGTTTCAAAGTTTAAATTGAATTCATTTAGCTCCTCTCTTCTGCAAGCATTCAAGCTGCTGGACCAACTTTATTTTCAAACAATTGGTTGGATTCCACGAGGTGCTAAGTATCTGCCTCTATTTTCAGGATCAGTCTCCAAAGTGGTAGATGATAATTTGCATAACATTGCTTAAACATAATTGTTTTCAAAACTGTATTATATAATTTGAAGGCAGACTGGTTTTATTGGTTTGTATCCCTCTTACGAATCTTCTTTTTACCTTAAGAGAATGAGATAATCAAGACCTATAACTAAAATAAATGGGTGGTCATGCCCTTTCTAATGGGTGTTCTGGTCAAAGAAGAGTTGTTGGAAAGGCAGTAGAAAATAAAACTACATACTTTGTTCTAGTGTACCCTAACCTCCACAACTTAATTTATTCAAAACAATATCAATACTGTTTTTAATTTTAGTGAGTAGAAGAGACCCCTTTTAGTTGTGCTTAAGTTGTTTAAACGGCCTTGTGATGTTCAGTTCAGCACAACTTTTCTGCTTAAGATAAAGTAGAAAAATTATGAATTAACATGTTTTTTTACATGGATTACAGAAAGTCTTCAGCTTACCAGTTAATGAGAATTTCATAGTTTTAATATTTGAAAGTTAATTAAATTAGTGGGGCAACTCTTAACTAGAACTTTATATTGTGATATTGCTTCTTTGACAAATACTTATTTTGGGCTCTTTCTTACCCTGACCCTGCAGAACATCTGAAATTGTAGTTGGATAAAAAAAGAAGCCATATGTTTATTGTATTAAGGTTATGATTCAAATATGATAAATATGGGGGAGGGATAGCTCAGTGGTTTGAGCATTGGCCTGCTAAACCCAGGGTTGTGAGCTCAATCCTTGAGTTGGGCATGTAGGGGTCTGGGGCAAATAGATTTAAAAAAAAAAAAAAAAGTGCTTGGTCCTGCCAAGAAGGCAGGGGACGAGCATAATGACCTCCCAAGGTCCCTTCCAGTTCTATGAGATGTAGATCTCCATATATTTGTATTTATAAATAAAAAGTGGATTTTGAACTTGTGCACAGGTTGCCCGTTAGCTGCATGATTGCCGTTGTAGAGCTGCCTAATCATTGTTGTTAAGATATAGAATAACTACACTGATTCAAATAGTGATGTTACTTGTCTGTGATACTTTGTGCTGTATGTTACTTGGTGCAAGAAGAGGCCTCGTGAATAACTTCCATTAATGCAGACAATTTTCTTTGCTGCATATTGGTATCTAACATTGCAGGTCTGGACTATTTTTGTGGCTAGATGTTTTCCCTCTGTGGCTTGTTTTGATGTAGGTAATGAGATGTAGAAGACAAGATTGTAAAGTAGTGGTGGTTAACTTGTGGCCCCAGGGTTCTGTGTGACCAATGAGACATTTTGTGTATCATTTGCCATGATGCAAGGGAGTCAGATTCCTTTGGTTTTCATCATACAGAGAACGCTGATAAGGCGTCATGAAATTGATAAGAAATATGCTCAAGTAGAACCCAGCTTCTCTCTTTCCTGTCCTTTCCTCCTTGTTTTCTCTTAGAAAGCTGGGTGGCTGAACCCTACTCCTGATGGGAAACTGGGGCAAGAAATCTGGATGACTTCCAGCTTTTTGCTGGTTAATCTTGTCTGTTTTATCAATTCATGGTTCCACTTTGGGAGCTGTGAAACTGACAAGACTGTCTGGTTCCTGGTGGGAAGGTGGGTGGGGGCAGAGAAGCTAGGGAAACTAGGTGCTGCTCCCCGGGAGATAACTAGCCCTGACTGGCTTCCTCTCTAAAGGGAATGGGAAAGAAAGAAGCCATGGGCATCTTCCCCACAACTGGTAGAGAATGGGGCAGCAAGTAGCCCTGAAACTGGGCTCTCTAGTTCCCCACACTGACCCTGCTAGGTTGCTGGAAGTGTTGCTAGTGAGGACAAGCACCACTGGCCCAAAAAGGATAGTGTGGATATGTACCCACTCAGTTGTTTGTGGTGACTATAAGCTGACCATAATAATTATATATTACACTGTATTAATATAGGGCAACTTCTGTTTTAATGTAGACATACCGTGGTTTCTAACCTGGAGCTATCTGTCTCTCTGATTCATAGGGTGATGTTGTTAAGTAGTCATGTTGATGTGACTTGAATGTAGTCACTTTAACTGAAATCTTAGTGGGGTTTTTTTTTTCGGTGTTCCTTTTCTCCCACTGTTATCTGGTGACTATTCAGAACTGTACGCTGTTCATGCAAAATAGCTTTCTGTGAGACTAGTGAATACACTAGCACCAAAATCAGAAGTTTCTGTAGCTTGGAGAGAAATGTTTCTCTTCAGGTACATGCAAGGTCCATTTTATGAAGATCTGACACCTGGCCCTCCTTTAGGTAATTGGAGGTGTTGGTCTTGTAGGTCGTGGAAATGTTCCCTCTGTTTTCAAGCCCTGTATGTGGATTGCAGTCTGCAACAGAGAATGCTCCCCTGTTGCCTAAGGTTGGCAGCGAATAGGGTTTTAGGTATTCCTTTTGTCCCCACTTCAGCAGCAGGGCTATGGTAACTCTAGCTGCCAGTTTACATTTGAACCTTCCTGACAGGGTTGTGACCTGATTTCATTTTTAGATAAACAGGTTGAGTATAAATAACATAGAACATCTCTCAACTCCCTTTAAACAGGAATTGACCGGCATGCTGCTCCTGTGAAGACGTAGCTATTACGGAAGCAGTCAGAAATTGATAGTGAACTTCCGCAACTCTTGTGGTTGGAGGTCATAATTTTTTAAAATGATCCTCTTTAAAACTGATGCCCACTCACTCTTTGTATTGTTGAAAATGAAAAGCTGTTTAAATGTGGGATTGAAATTAATGAATCCAGCCATGGTTTCATCAGCTGTACATTTTTGGTGGTGTGTAAGGTGCAGGCTTTGCATTTGAATAGGAGGGACCAAAAAAAAAAGTTGATTTGGAAGAGTGCATGAATAACTGGGTGCTTGGGAAACCTTCTGATAATTTGGCTCGTCACTTTCTCTTCAGTTTTTTGCTCTCCAGAGCTAATAGATTTATGGGTGGCACTCTGACAACTCACTCAAGCTGGTGAGCGCTAGAGTTGGTAGAGGGTGTCAGTGCCCCCTTGAAAGGAGCATGGCAGCGTGCTGTCCTTTAGGTAAACCAGCGTATGGTCACAATATAAGAAACCATTGCTTGATGCATGTGATCTGGCCATTTACTTACGTCTGGCTACGTCTACACTTCAGCATAAAGTCACTTTTAAGGGAGTTAAATTATGAAATTGACCTAACTGTCTTCACTACAAATATCATTAGGTTGATTTTTAAGGGGTCCTAAGGCTGACTTTTCTACTCCAGCTTTTTCACGAGGAATGCCAAATTTAACTCAACCTTGTAAAATCAGTGATGATGTAGACAGTGTTTAATTTGATTTTATTGGCCTGCAGAAGTATCCCACAATGCCCGCAATGTGTCCGTTCTGACTATTGCTTTCACCTCTGCTGCACTCCAGATGAGCAGGAATCAGCCCTGGCTCTCCAGCTGCCTTCTGCACCACACCGCTGCTAAACTCTCTGGCTGACTCCTGCACCACGTGGCTGCCTCCCCACCACACAGCTGCTGGGCTTTCTGGCTCCCTCTCCCAGTGTGCAGCTGCTGGGTTGAAGTGAATCAAAATAACGCTTTCAAAATGAAGCATTTCAACAATACCCAAAAAAAGCTTTTCCATAGCTCCAGATTGAAACTTTACAGACTGATTTCTGCATTTTACATTTCTCAGGACTGGCCCGCTAGCCTTGCAACACATATACCAGGGCAGGCTGTGGAAAAGTGTCACAAAAATTGCATTTGGTAGTTGGTTTTCAGTGGGAGTAGGGAGGGAGGGCAGTGCATTCTGGGATATGGGACATCCACAACCACTTGCGGCTAACTTTTTTTTCCCCATAACACACTGGCACAGAACCACAGAATGCAATGGGTGCAGGAACTGTGGAATAAGTACCCACAATACATTGCTGACACATTATCTTTGCTATGTTGACTTTCTAAGCATGTGGACACTCACCATTGACTTTATAAAATCTAGAGATATAAAGTCGACTTTAATTTGATATTTCCGAGTGTAGACATAGCCTCTTTCACTTAAGGCACTTGAAAAGGTTGTGGCAAGGTGGCTTTTCATACAACAGTAAACCCTCAAAGTGCAATTTCGATTTGTGCTTAACTCACATTAACATGAGTTAAGGGCAAATCAAAACTGCCCCTGCCCCCCTTGAGTCCACAGGCTCACCCAGCTGCTTGCAGCAGTGTTTCTCCCAGCTGGGAGGAACTGCCCTGCAAGCAGCTGTGTGGCTCTTCCCCACCCCCCAGCTGGGAGAAGCCAGGGGCTGTGTGGCTCTTCCCCACCCCCCAGCTGGGAGAAGCCAGGGGCTGTGTGGCTCTTCCCCACCCACCAGCTGGGAGAAGCCAGGGGCTGTGTGGCTGCCCCCCCACACTTCCAGCCAGCCAGCCACCCCAATTTACACAAAATCTGATGTGCTCAGAAGATGCCCAGGACAAAAACTCTACATAAATTGAGGGATTACTGTATCCTGATTTCTTTAGGTTTCGTTGACCTTTGTCAGTATGGCTACAAATTCATCATGGAAGGTAATTGACGTTGTTTGCATAGGTGGGTTTCCTCCTCTTGGTGACACACAAGGTGAATACCCTTGCTGATATTGGATCTGAAGAGACCATGAAGCCAGAAGTAACTTTGACTTGCAAGCCAGATTTGCAGACTTAATAAGGGTTAGGAAAGCCCATAGTGTTTGAAAAATGTTACAGAACTGAGAACTGAATTGTTGCAAAGGAAATGGGAGTTGTCCACCTTTTAAACTTAAAGGACTTGCTGGTTAGGAGCTTTTCGGAAGACCCGAGTTGGTTATAATAGACTGTGATTCTTCACACTTAAATGTAAAGGATGTCCACAGTATCCTCCTCCTTTTACTGTGTACACATCCAAAGACAAATAAATGGTGTATTTCTTGGGAGGGGTTTGAAGGTCCAGGAGCAAAGTCAAAATGTATCTTGTTTGGGAATGTGGCAGGAGTTTCACAGTGTACTAAGTGGAGTTTAAAAAATGAGACAATAAAGAAGCCTAAACAAGCTGAAAGCTCACTTGTAAGGTTCCCTCCTTGCAGGTAAAGTGACTAAGATTTCAGTTAGCTCTTTCCTAAAACATATACAGATGTGGGATAATGACATCACCTCAAGAGAAAGGGAGAATGTCAGGAGAAGTCACTGGGTCTGCTTGTTCAGCACAGCCACTTGGAAAAGGCTTTCTTTCGTATGCTGCCTAATTATATTATAAAATAAAAGGCTGAATGCATTAAATAGCCAAGCCTTTGTGAAGCTCCTGAATTCCTTTAATTTAGCGGCTACACAGAAGCTGAATTCAGAGCATTCATAGGCTTGTACTATCTTCCTGACTGGTTGCCAGGTCTATTCATGTTGTTCTGAGTGCAGGAAGTTCTCACATTCATTCAGGAATGGGGGTGGGGGAAGTGGAGGGCTTTTTTTAAAGCAAGGGAAATGGTTATAAGGAAGATTCTTCAGTGATTCCATGGGACCAGTTCACCAAGTATTAATCTACGAGTAAATAATGCGAACTGTTTATACATTGAGCAACTTTTGAGAAGGACCTAGGAATCATGAAAATTCAGTCCACACTCCCATACCTGAACACTTTTTGATTCTTTAGGATTTGTCTTACTGAGGTATAAGATCTTTTTTAAGAAGGTGTAAGTCAATGTATTCTAAAATGCTAGGGAAGATGTATGTTGCTTTGGCTATCTGGCTGAAGTTCTGTCAGCTAATGTGTCAAAGTACACCTCCCATGTCTCTGTAGAAGTTTTAAGCCAGGGCAGATTCACTAGCTGTGCTTTTTATTGTTCTAAGAAGGGGTTAGCTGAAAACTTAATTCAGCTTTTCCTGGCAGTCGCGTATGCTGTAGTGGCCAATGTTGGCTTTTCGGGGACAACTAGGGAAGTGGGGGAGGGTTAGGGTGGATGGAAGAAGAGCAGAGAAGACAAAACAGAATGAAATGATTTAAAAGGAAAAGAATTAGATACAAAATACAAATACGTCAAAAAGCTTGTTTCACTTCTGTGAACTCATCCATTTCTAATCTGTGGTGTATATAATTGCCCCCAATGGCAGCAGTAGCTTTGTCACTATCAGAGAGTTTTCAGCTGAGGAAGTGCTGTCCATACCAGCGCCGCCTTGTCATTAAAACTTGTTTTTCTCAGTAGTGTTGAAAATTTTGACAAACACGAGTGCAGTGCAGACCAAGCCTAAGGAAAGTTGTTCCACTTGTTTTGTAAAATATCTGTCCAACTTATCTGCTTCCTCTCTTTTAATCATAGCTAATTTCTGATACTGAGATTTTTAACTTCACTCATTTGCTATCCGCTCAATACCAGTAATGACTATCGTGCTACCACAGAACTTCTCTATTACCAGAGAAGTAAACTTAAAACCCCAGTATCAGAAATGAGTTATTTAAAGCTCTGAGTCTGGAAAACCCTGTCTTCAAGTGAGGATTTTGTGTTGGTTGTCATGGATGGAATATAATTCAGTGTGCCAGAGGAGTTCCCAGGATCATGGTCTGCTAAATGCATTACTTATGTACTGATTATGGGACACTAAACATGCATATAACGATGTGAAAGTACTGTCAAATGTCTGGCTTGCACCCACAAAAAATAAGGAAATGAAGAGTGTAAAATTACTGTCATTAGATCACCTCTTCACATTTGTAAAGCTGTTTTTGATTTGGAGCTGAGTTGCTTTGTGTTTCCTTAATAAAGGAGATCATAGTTCTGAAATCCTGTGGTGGTAAGGGAGCTTTTACTTTGAAGACTAGTGTTTCATAGTATCTAACAGTACAAACTTACTTGTTTTGTACATAGGAATGCAAAAATTGCATTTTGTTTTTTAAAAGCAGCTTGCCATGTTAAAAAAATAATAGAGATGCTTTGAGAGGTCACTTGCATAGTAAGACTAGAAAAATATCTAAATATGCATTCCTGTTCTTCACTAAATTAAAGATTTCTCTTTGGGAAGGGTTGCAGTAAAAACAAAAGCACAACGGCATCAGCTGTTCTACAAAATCTGCTGGAGTATTTGGGGAGGAGGGAGAATATTTAGCTTGCCATCTCTCTCTGAACCTACAACAAGTGGTGTTGCCAGACAGCCCAAGAAATGAGACTTGGCACCACTTGAAAAGAATAGTTTGGGGGATGATGTTAGTGTGGGGTGAAGGGAATACAGAAACAGAACTTGAGCAGTATTCTTCATGCATTTGCTCCTGTTTGCAAAATACTGAACCATGGAAAATGAGTTGCAGTAGATTTAATATTGATGGAAAAATAGGCAGTCTTCCACGGGGTGTGACCAATGGATGATAGAAATATGACAGTGGATCACAATTGAAAATGTAGTTCTCACCTGTTGGGGGGGGGGGGTTTGTTTTTTTTTAAACTAACTTAATGCCATAACTCAAATAGCAATTGGAAGAATAGAGTGTGCTGACTTTTGGGTAGTAGTGGAGAGTCAGTTTACTTAATCTTCTCTCCAGCAAAAATCTTGAATATTAAGATACTTTTAGGGAATCTCCATCACTTTTGTGGTGTTAAACTTTTAAAATTGTCTTTTAGTATTCTGTCTTTTAAATACAAAGGAGTCTAGCATTTAACGCAGGGCCCTGTAATATGCCTATTACTAGGTGTGATGTTTGTATGTGAGAGAGTATTGTTTTCTCAGTATGATCCTTTTGTTTCCTTCATCTTTGAAATACTGGATGAAAGCTTTAACCTGCTTGTTGAATGCCTGAAGAAATTGCTCTGTGGAATCACACTTTTGATATCCTAGGTTATAAATGAGAGCTACCCCTGCTATTAGTGCAGAGCTTGCTACAGTGCAGTGTGTGTAATTCCATTAAACATGGTAGTGCACATTTTTCATTGTAAACTGCTTATAACTAATAGTGCACTTTTATCATAGGTGCTCTGTAAAACATACTGTAATCGCATATGGAGGTGAGATTGTTTTGTAAACATTTCTGTGAAAGTAGACTCTTCAGAAGGTGGGAATAGAACACTGAATTCTCCTCAGGTTTTGGTTAACTTTCTCATTCCTATGATAAGAAAAGGTCAATTACTGTCCCTGCAACTTTCCATTACCTTTATTGGTGGTGGTATCTTTAACATTTGTAGTATTGAACAGTGAGTCAGAATATGGACTTTCTACTTTTGACAGCCATTGACATTGTGCCATAGGCGAATCTTAATTTTTCTGCCTTAGTTTTCCCATCTGTTAAGATTGTTTCACCTTTGAACTTGTTTTCTTTAAATGTGCTTTGAAATCCTCAGTTTAATCACGAAGACCTTGAAAGTACATTCTTTGTCTTGCAGTGTATAAAGGACTTGTCAAAACAGGTGTGGGGTTTTTTTTTGTTTTTTTGCTTTTTGGCTTGGATTTAATTAGATCAGGACAAAAAGTTAGTGTTATATCTACAATTTTCACTGATTTGCCTAAACTGCCTCAAATCTTATTAAATTAGTGCAAAAGCTGTGTGTAGTCAAGCCATAATGCTTCAGCTATATTTTTTGGCTGCTGTCCAGTCTGCAGAATATTTTATCTTTGCTTATAGAACTATTCTTGAAGCTTGAAATTACTCTGAAGGGCATTGACAGAGGGTTTTCATTGCAAAATTTTAGACTTGGTTTCCATGCCCTCATCCTGTGCCGTAAACCCCTCACTTCCCCACTACTAGAGGGTTGTGAGCAATGCTGTTCTTGGGCACTTGTGGTTTTCTTCCAGAAATAAGTGTTTTTATAACTTCATAATCAGAATTGTGATGTACAGGAAAGGTGCTTTTCTCCCAACGTCTCTTCTCTTCCTACCTGTTAGCCATTCATCTAGGAGATCCTAACCAGTGCTTGTCCCAAGGTGCTCGTGTATTTTGTAACAGTCCAGAATACTGTAATGAAAAGTGAGGTGATGAAAATGTTTTATGTCTGTTTTACATGTCCTTTCTGAGCACCACCAGTACGCGCAAACAGCTCTAACAGCAAATATGTGGGAGTAGGGAGAGGACTATTGGGTTGTTTAACAGCATGGCAGAATTGTGTGTGTAGTCCTGGTTTGCTGTTAAGAGAGTGCATGAAGACCATTTACAAGCTCTGGCTTTTGATGGTTATGGGAGGGTGACTGTGCCAAAGTGTATTTCTCAGTTCATAGCATGTGTACCCAGTTTTGCAATGCGTGGGATGCTGCTGAGGATGCCATATGGAAATCAGCCCATTCAAACTTTAATTTTCTGAAGACCTCTCAAAGGGGACAAACGTTTAAGAGTTGAGTGTTAAACTTCTGAATTGTTTGCTGACTGCTCAGAGTTGACAACTTGTATTACATGCTGTTGCCAGTCTCCTTTTTATACTTAATGTCCTCCAGATGTTTTCTGTGGTATTTCATTCATGCATAGTGCTTGTAGTGGTTGTATGTTGCATGTTCTGTTGCTCCACAGAGCCTTGAAAGCTTTCCTAGGATCTGCTGCACTGTACGCACTATTGGGGCTTGCTGTTTCCTCTCCTGTGTAGATATCCTACACACGCACAGCACCCTAATGAGATGTGTGACTGATTTTCTGTTGGGACTCCTGCTCCAGCATCAGCTTCCAGTTTGTATAATAGTTGGAGCTTCACCTTCCTGTGCTCTGGGACCTCCTCACACCAATCTGTGAATGGGCACATAACCCTGTCACTGAAAGAAGACATCTGATCCTTATGTATGTTTTTAAATGTCTATAGAGCAGGATGTTCTGCTGTGAATTTTGTCACAAATCACGACGCCCTCCCCATGCTCCTGGCTGACCTTTGTCTGAATTTGTCATAGCTTCTCCAGCTTTGCATTCTACCTTACAAAATTAAATTTAGTCCTGAATTTTTGTGGACATAGTTCCTCTCAAATTAACCTTCACCCTCTGCTGGTTTTATTATAGTTATCTGCACAGAATCTGTTTGTGGTGGGCTACAAAAGGAATGAATGACTACTCTTGCTGAGTTTCACCTTCATTGGAATGAGATGACTATTTTTGTCTTTTTGGTAGAGATTGTGTCTAGGGACTTTAACTTTTTTTTAGATGTTAATTTTCTTAGCTGAAAAAGAAAAAAACCCCTCCAATCTGTTTGTATTTTAGTAGAAGGTGAAAGTTTCCTGTAATCCTTTTTTTTTCCCCTCACAGGCAACAATGACATTACACATTTCTGTCTGCTATCCAGGTTGAGGAGAGGGGCTGGCTGGGCAACTCCCCAGCCACCCCTGCTGGCTGCATGGCTCCCCTACCTTAGTCACCAATCTCCCACCCCCAACTCCATCCCTGGCACTGGGTCTTCTCCACATCTCCAACCCCCTCATCTCATGTGCTGATGAGAGCCATTACTTGGGTCTTGGAACCCTAATGACTAGGTGATCACCTTAAGGACTTGTAAACAGCCTCCTTTGTCCAGTAAGTTGAAAAGGTGATTGGTGCTAGAAAGACATGTGGCCACACCATTTTGGCCCACTGTTTTTTCCAGGGGGAAAGGGGGTTGTAAAGCAAAGATTTCCTGTCCTGTGAAAGAGACTGCTTCCCATTGATTAAACAATCTGTTCTTGGCTTCAGCCTGCCTTGGGAGCTGCCTGATACACCCTCTCAGGAAACACAGACCTATGAAGTAATAGTGACCCAAACCAGAGAGAACATCTCTGTTTTGAAGATTTTACCTGAGAAAAAGTATCTGAGGGGTAACTGTGTTAATTTACCTTCGAGAACAACAAGTTCCCGTGGCACCTTTATATATTAACAGATATTTTGGAGCATAAGCTTTCGTGGACAAAAACCTGCTCATGCATCTGATGAAGCAGGTCTTTGCCCACAAAAGCTTATGCTCCAAAATATCTGTTAATCTCTAAGGTGCCACGGGACTCCTTGTTGTACATGACAATAGTTATTTAGGGTAAGAATCTACATGTGATGAGTTCCTTAATGGAGCTAGAAGTAGCCATGCCTTTTTCTTTTTAATTTAGTGACTGACTTTGATCTTCATTTTCACTTATCAGTATTTTTAAATACTGCTTTTTTTTATGCTTCGTGAAAAATTAATTTATGATCAAGCCCAGTGTAAATAATTGTTACCTAGGGGTTGGGGACACACCAATGTGCATGTCTCCCTTTCTTCGATAAAGGGGGCTTACTTCATGCACCAGCTAGGTGCTGTGCCCTAGAACTGCACCTTCCCAGAGTTTGTTGGTCAGTGTTTGCATTGCTCTGCAGGGGGGGCTGGTAACCCCAACTCCATGCTTTGTCTAGGGAAGACTAGAGGATATGGCCCAGCAAGATGGGGTCTGTAGGGGAGCCCCAAAGAGGAAGATGGCAGGTGTTAAGGGCGTGATCAGCACACTAAGGAACAATCCAAGGAGGCTTCTGTGGCTGTACCCTGTCACAGGCTGCACGTAGTTTAAAAAAAAAAAATGCTAAAAGCAGCTTTGGCAGCTACATGAATTTAAAATTTTACCTTTATTTAAATTACAAATAACATCCAGTTGCATAGTGAATTCCTTTTTCTTGCCCAGTGCATAATACAGAATCTGTGCCGAATGCAACTTTTGCTGTGCTGCAAAAATACAGTTTTCAGGATTTATTTTGAGCAATTTGAGTTTTGTATGGATATCCAAAAATAGGTTTGTTTGTTTTTTTTTTTTGGGGGGGGGGGGAGCTTTCTTTTGTGTATTGTAATGAATAAGGAACAGTTAATGTGGGACACATTTTAGTGTGTCTTAGGAACTGCACCTCTATCTAGTCTGCATTTCTGCTTCAAGTAGTCAAGTGCTTAGATGCAAGGAACATTTCCAGTGTTTTTCTGAATAAATACTGACTTGGCTTTTATTGTATGTTTTGTCAGTATTTTTTCCAGTAAACCTTCTATCAGAAGCCCTTTGTATGTGTACATTTAGACCAGGGAGCTACTTTGAATTTACGCTAAATGTAAATAGAACTTTGCCCTCATTAGGTAACGATCCTCATCTCCTGCTTCATCCACTGTTCACCCTTCTTTGCTGTGTTTTCTGCATGCTTAATGAGATGGGGTTATGTGGAGTCCTGTGTGATCATGTAATTAAAAACTATTGTATAATCACAAGGAGGCATTATTAGGATTGCTTATGCAATCTTCATATGGAAGTTTAAGTTTCTCTCTTGGAGAAATGGGAATTGTAAAATACACTGCTTTACATGTATGTCTGTCGTGTCTTTTTGTCTATATAATCTCGATTTGAAACTGTTGAAAGGAAGTTTAGGTAAAGAGAAGCATGGTTTCCCATTCCCCTTCCATGAGGCTTTTTTTAAAACCTCTCCCTCTGGGAATTGAAGGTTGTGAATAAGACCTGGGTCCAAGAACACTTTTGCATGTGATTCACCTGAGTACTAAGTAATGTCCAGCAGGGTTTTGTTAACATACCAGCACGTGAGATGTTTTGAATTGAAAGAATAAAAGAAAATTAAAAAAGCTTATTCGATATTTAGTGTGCAGTGGCAAGACTTTTTCCCATCCAAGCTTAGTAGTATGGTCATCAGACCGTTCTCTTCTCTCACTCTGAAGAATACATTTAATGTTCTTCTGGATTTAAGACAAAACTAAGTTCTGTGTTACCACAGAGAATATAAAAAAAGTTTAATGTTAACATATCTCACATGGGCCTAGGGGAAAGTGGACTAAATGTTTTTCCCAACTTGATAGAAATCAGTGGCTGTCTTTCAAGAGAGCCAAAAACTTTCTTACCATTCAGTGTAATCTCTGCACTTGGATTGGGCATAGCCCATCTTGTCTTAAGTTATGTGGTTAGCAGGTGGTAGCACATCCTCAGTTGTGTCAAAACATGCATCTTGCCATTTAAAGACAATACAGATAACAGCCCCCTCTGTTAGATATTTTGGGTAGCAGGAACGAATGGTATCAGGTGACAGGGCAGGGTCTTACTAAATGTTTGTTGCTAAACCACATGCTTTCTTGGCTAGAGCCTGTGTCCAGTGAAGCTATATTCTGCAAAATAAGAACCTGGCGTACCTAATTGGTGCAGTTCAGATGTGTAAGGAACTGATGGGGTTTAGTTGTGTTTTGGGGGTGGGGTGGGGTTGGGGAGCTGGAGAGCAGAGAGGATTACACTGTTAAACAAATCTAAAACAAAAAAAGCAGGATGAGGACAGAATTGTAGCATGCACTGTGGGATAAGTTTTCCAAACAAACGTGGATCCAATAAAGATGTCCATGGCTTAAATATTAAAGGTTGCTCCCAGAATGGAAAAAAACAAAACTCAGTTCGTGATCTGTGCCAGCACCATTATCATATATAAGCCACGTCTACACGTGCACGTTACTTCAGAGTAGCGGCGCCAACTTCGAAATAGCGCCCGTCACGGCTACACGTGTTGGGCGCTATTTCAAAGTTAACATCGACGTTAAGTGGCGAGACGTCAAAGTCGCTAACCCCATGAGGGGGTGGGAATAGTGCCCTACTTTGACGTTCAACGTCGAAGTAGGGAACGTGTAGTCGTTGCGCGTCCCGCAACATTGAAATTGCAGGGTCCTCCATGGCGGCCATCAGCTGAGGGGTTGAGAGACGCTCTCTCCAGCCCCTGAGCTCCAATGGTGGCCGCGTGGAGCGGCCCCTTAAAGCTCCCCGCCCCCTCCCTTTCTGTGCAGGAAGCTGAGAGAACATGCAGGCGGCAGCCCAGACACGCGGCCAGCCTGCATGTCCCTCAGCCAGCACAGACACCCACCCCAGCCGCGATGGCCGCACGGCAGCCCCCCAAGCGCCCCCAGGGGACCCCCCCCCAAGGGGAGCCAGGGCTCCCAGCCCAGCAGCCAGGCGGGGAAGCAGCAGCAGGGCCCCTCCTGGATGGAGGCCGAGCTTCGGGACCTGCTGGGGCTCTGGAGCGAGGAGGAGGTGCTCCAGGTAATGGGGAGCAAGAGGCGGAATGCAGATGCATTCGCTCGGCTGGCCGAGGGCCTGGCTGCCCGGGGTCACTCTGCCCGCATTCCGGATCATGTCCGGAGTAAAGTGAAGGAGCTGCGGCAGGGTTACGCCCGGGCCCGGGATGCAGCCAGCCGATCTGGGGCCGCCCCCGTCACTTGCCCCTTTACAGGGAGCTCAGGGACATCCGGGGCCCCCGGCATACCACCTCCCCTCCGGCCACTCTTGATACCTCGGTCGAGGAGCCCCAGCAGGCCCCGGAGGCGGAGTCGGCCCTGGAGGCGAGCCCACCCCCAGGGCACCGGAGGAGGAGGAGTCCTCCTCCAGCGACACCGGCCTCCAGATAATGCTGCTGTCCTGGAGCTCCAGCTGGGCATCCGAGCCCCGGGTGTCCCCCGACTGTGGGAGTGGACCGTCAGGTATGTACCCCCCTGATGCACACCCCTGGGGTTGAGGGGCGGGGGTAATAGATATGACCAGGGCCCTCCACATGCCCAGATGGCCATGGCCCCAAGGACAGCAATGGCATGTCCCTCAGGAGAGTGCATCAGCCCCCACCCCCACCCCCAGTACGACAGTGCCATGGCCCATCCCCCAGGCTGGGGGGAGCGGAACCTCTAGGGTCCCCCGGGGGGAGAGGGTGGGACACCCAGCAGCAGCATGTGATGGAGTGGGAGGAGTGCAAATGCGAGACTCAGGCTAGATATGAGAAACAAGCTGAATAGTTCCCAGTGGCTAAGGATGATCCTGGGGCTACAACTGGCAGGTAACACCTCTGCCCTGAACAAAGAGGAGGGAGGAGCCGAGCTGGGTTTGAATCGGGGGCGGCAGTTAGAGGCTAGGGGAAGGGAGAGCTAGAAGGCAGCCAGCCTGAGGAGGGGGAAAGCTACACCCCAGAGGGGCACCCCTCGGGGTCTTCTCCCGAGGACGGGTTGGAAGGACTGCCTCTGACTGCTGTACTGTCACTTCTGGGAGAAACTGGGCACCTGTTGCCTAATAAACCTCCTGTCGTACCTGCTGAGTGAGAGTCACTCCTGCCAGCGGACGGGGTGCAGTGCAGGGGGACCCCTGAACCCCCATCACAGCAGCATCTCCCGGGGATGGGGAACCTGCAGCAGAGGGGTGGGGGGACAAGGGCCACGGCTTGGGGTCCACACTAACAGCTGTCTCCACTCTTCTTCTTCTCTCCCCCCCCACCCCGTGTTCCGCAGCTGCAGCATTGGAAGGACCGGAGAGTGCCGGCGAGGCATCAGTGGTCCCGGAAAGCCCTCCAGGGCCGTCACTCCAGGCCAGCCCCTCGGCGGAGGACCGACCGGCCCCACGGTGGGGAAGACGGCGGACCCAGCACCAGCAGCCGATGGCGATGGACGCCCCCCCCACCCCCAGCTGCTGGCCCTCCACCATCGGCAGCTGGAGGTCACCGAGCAGCGGCTGTGGGTGGAGGAACGCCGCCTCCAGCTGCAGGAGCGGGCGCTGGCCTGGCGCCAGGAGGCATGGGGGGGCCTACATGCAGACCCTCAACTGCATCGCGGACTCCCTGGCCCCCCAGGCTGCACCGGCCGCCGCAGCGCCCTCCCTGCCTGCTCCACCTGCTGCTCCAGCTGCTGCGCCATCCGCTGTCGCACCGCCACCGAGGGCCATTCCGCTGAGGGGGACCTGGGGCCAGCTGACACTCGCTGGCTGTATCTCCCGGTCCGCCCAGTCCCCAGCCAGCCCCGGCCAGGGCTGCGGCCGAGGCGGGGATCCTGGCCGCCCACCCCCAGCTCTGGACTGTAGAGGCGTGGTGCCCCCTCCCCCTTTGTATATATTCCCCCCAGTTTATTATTCTTTTCTTGTAAATAGTTTGTATATGTGACCCGTTACTATGCTGATCCTTACCCCGCCATGTAAATAGTTCTCCCCTTCCTTGTCTTCCCCTTTCATGTTATCCCTATTTTTATAATGTATATATATTTCAGTTAGATTTCCCCTGTACATAGTTTGTCTTGTTCATAATATTAATAATAATAATGAGTTCTAGTAAAGATGTTTGAGTTGACAAACTGTCTGCTTTCACTTTTACAAGAAAAGGGGGGGTGTGTGCTCTTGGGTGCTCTGTGGTGTGGGCGTAGGGGCAGGGAGTGTTGTGGAGGATGTGGGGGGTGTGCAGTGGAGGGCCTGCTAGTGTTCACCCCGCGGCCTCATTGAACTGGGCCCGCAGGGCCTCCCGGACCCGGCTCCCTTTGCGGTCCACCTGGCAACTGGGGGCAGCGGGTGGCTGCACATCGGCCCTGCCGGCCTCCCCCTTGCTCTCCACCAGGTTGTGTAGGGCGCTGCACGCACCCACAATCTGGGGGATGTTGGTGGGGCCTGCATCAAGGCAGGTGAGGAGACACCTCCAGCGCCCTTTGAGGCGCCCAAATGTGCACTCCACCACCTGGCGCATATGGTTCAGGCACTGGTTGAAGCGTTCCTGGCTGGCAGACAGATGGCCCGTGTACGGGTGCATGAGCCAGGGCTGGAGGGGGTATGCTGTGTCTGCGATGACGCAGAGGGGCATGGTGGTGTCCCCCACAGGGATCTCCCACTGGGGGATGTAGGTCCCCGCCTCCAGCCGGCGGCACAGGCCCGAGTTCCGGAATACCTGGGCATCGTGGGTGCTGCCAGGCCAGCCCACATAAATGTCCAGGAAACGGCCCTGGCTGTCCACCAAGGCCTGGAGGACCACTGAGTGGTAGCCCTTCCTGTTTAAGTAGCGCCCTCCACTGTGTTCCGGGGCGCGGATGGGGATGTGAGTCCCATCCAGAGCCCCGAAGGAATTGGGAAAGCCCGCGATGGCGGCATCCGGGTCCCCAAGCCTCACGAGCCTGTGGAGGAGCAGGGCATTGATGGCGCGGATGACCTGCAGGGGAAGCCCATGGGAGAGCACCAATGAGGGGTGTGCAGGGTGTGCGTGGCCCTCCCCTGCTAGGGCTGCCTCCCCCGCCCCCCCCCCGTGGGTCCTCTTACCTCCATGAGGACAGCCCCGACGGTGACCTTGCCGACGCCAACCTGCTGGCCCACGGATCGGTAGCTGTCTGGAGTGGCCAGCTTCCAGACAGCGATGCCTACCCGTTTCTCCACGCTGAGGGCACACCGCATGGCAGTGTCCTGGTGCCTCAGTGCAGGGATGAGCCACTGGCATAGCTCCAGAAATGTCTGCTGGCTCATGCAAAAGTTCTGGAGCCAGCGGTTGTCGTCCCACTCTCCGAGCACCAGCCACTCCCACCAGTCGGTGCTGGTGGGGTAGCTCCACAGCCGGCGGCGGGGTGCTGCAGGGTTGGGGGTTGAGTCCTCCTCCCCTGCGGGCAGCTCCTCCCCTGTGGCAAGGAGGTGCTCAGCTGCCTCCTGCATGGCATCGAGCAGGGCGAGCACCACTCCTACAGGGGCGGCTGGGTGGACCTCTGGCGGCGGCTGCTGCTGCTGGGGGTCCATGCTTGTGTCGCTCGAGGTGTGCGTGCCTATGGCTCTGCAGACTGCGTGCTGTGCAGGCTGCATGTGTCTGGGAGGGGCCCTTTAAGGGAGCGGCTAGCTGTTACCCCGGAAGCGCTAGTCCGCCCTGTGACCCTGTCTGCAGCTGTTCCTGACACCCTTATTTTGATGTGTGCTCCTTTGGTGTGTAGACGTTCCCTTGCAGCGCCTATTTTGATGTGGTGCTGCGCAACATCGATGTTGAATGTCGAAGTTGCCAGCCCTGGAGGACATGTAGACGTTATTCATCGAAATAGGCTATTTCGATGTCGCTACATCGAAATAAGCTACTTGGATGTAGCGTTCACGTGTAGACGTAGCTATAGTGATCCATTAAATAGAACTTGTTATAATTGTGTTAAGGCAGATACTTGAGGCTCTCCAGAGCACAGAGAGGATTCAGGGTTCAGCCACAGTAACTCAGAAGCAGTGGATAATGTAGGATGGTGTTGAGAGACAAAAAGCTGGTAAGAAGTCCCCTTCCTTACTTGTGCCTCAGGGAAGCTTCCCCACTCTGAGTAGCTGCAACTGCTTTTGGAGGTGATGTTCCTGTTCTTGGTCACAGCAGTCCTGCTTTTTATTGCATTTTTTCCCTATTGGAAATGGGACTTGGTTGTTCATTCTACCCTTTAGTCAGTACCTGGTTGGGCCCCCTTCAGCTCTCTGGCATTCTGATAGAAGTGAAGAACCCTTGGCTGCTTAATTCTTTCAAGGACTTTAAAAAGCTCCTTATTTAAGTAGGGCTTCACCACAATTTTCTTATTGGTGAACATGCATATTCCACTGTCTAGCAACTAGAATACTTCCTGTTTGTTCATTAAGATAAGCTGATATGTCAGCTTCACACAGATCTTTGATCTGGGATTGGGTAATATCACTCTTCTCTAGTTTATCTGTTGGCATTGTCTGAGCTTCGCTCCCTCTATCTCCTTTGGAAGTTAAGATTTAGTTGGCTTAAAAATTTAACATGCAGGTACTCTTGTACTCTTTTTGAAGGTTGGCTAGTTACAAATGGAAAGTTATTGCTAAATGAGGCAGTAGAATTCAGTGACATCCTAATCAGCGGTTTTGTGAATGTGCAGATGAGTAGCACCCACTGAGAGGTGACTTGTGGAATGCCAAGTGTGGCATTTTACTGGTGAACGCTTAATCAGATTAAATATAGACATGTTACTTTTACCAATCTGAATTTATTAGGTGTCGAGCTTTCATGGGACAAACCCACTTCTTCAGATCTGGAAAATCTCAATGAATCCTGAATCATTCATCTAGAATTTTCCAGATCTGAAGAAGCGGGTCTGTTCTACAATAGTTCATCACCTAATAAATTATCTTGTTGGTCTTTTAAGGTGGTACAGGATTGGTGTGTGGGTTATTGTTTTTTTTTCTCTTTGTTTAAAAAAAAAAAACAAACCGAAACCCCCGATTTAGTGGACTTCAGGAACAACGGATGTCCACCAACCCCCTCCCCCCACAGGGTTCCCAAAGGCCACTTAATTGGGGTCCGTAAAATCTTAAAGGCTGCCCTCAAACACCCCCCCCCACCCCCACCCCACCAAAAAAAAAGACAGAAAAGAGGGCAACAGACTTAAGTCTGCCGTGGATGAAACCTCCACAGCAGCCTGGAGCTGCCATGTGCTCCTCCCACCAGGGATGGGGTGCATTCACGGGCAGATAGCACTCACATGCACCCTATCCTTGGTGGGAGGAGTACATGGCAGTGGCTCTTTCAGCCACTTGGTGGATCCCTCCAGCCACAGCAGTAAAGCTCTAGCTCTATGGCCAGTCTGAATTTGACTGGTACAGGCAATGGGTATTAAGTCCTCCATTTTTCTTTCTGTTTTTGTCCTCATGCAGTGGAAGTTATCAAATGTATTTCAGGCTCCTTGTGTCCAGTGCCTGCTGTTAGGATATTCTGTAGCATTTGCCTGACTGTATGCCATGAAGCTCTATTTTGGGGGGGTTGGTCAGGCACTAGTGAATCTGTGGGGAGGAAGAAGTGCAATTCTCTCCATTACCCCAGTCTCTTTGGTGAGAGACACCAGAGCAGCCTGCTGTGCTGGGCAGGATATAATCCAGGTGGGATGTGGTCTGTTTTATCCCTTACATCCTTGCTTTCCCAGGTTGAGAAAAGAACAGCAGAAAAAGAACAT
The DNA here is from genome assembly GCF_033958435.1 of Carettochelys insculpta. NCBI lineage: Eukaryota > Metazoa > Chordata > Testudines > Carettochelyidae > Carettochelys > Carettochelys insculpta. The sequence continues at coordinate 132,254,827 of NC_134138.1, read as the reverse complement.
GGCAAGCAGCCCCTTTTCCCTCTTCCCCACGTGGGACGTGAAGCCAGAGGCGGGACAGATTGCTAGACGGAAGATTGCACTTGAATCCCTGTAGCTCCTACCAGCAGCGATGCATCTGGCTATCCAGCTTAGCCACCACTCCCTTTGCTTCTGTGTTTGTCATGGGTGGAGGCTGCTGGACGTAGTAGGGAAGCTACTGATGCCAGAGCCTGCTATAAGAGGACTTCATGACTAACGCACTCTCCCTGTTGCTATTTCTATAAACAGGCAACCCTCTTCCTCCATCTCCCAGAATCCGCTTAATTTCCTGGGATGAGGATATCTGGGGGGAGCAGGTAACAGATCTGATTGTCCCACAGGATGCCTACGTAACTGAGCGGTAGAGCTTCTGGTGGAGCCCCTGGCCATTATCTTTGTTGAAAGACTCAGAAGGGTCCCATGTTGGGAAAGATGATGATTTAAGACCAGCCTCCTTCAATAGACTAGTTTGGTAGCCATTTTAAATATTTTTGGAGCACTCTGAGTCCCTTTGTCTCCCCATTGAAGCAAGATTATAGGGGCAAACTCCTGAAGGAGAAGTGGATGAACAATGAAATCATTGGTCATTTCTCCTGTTTATCTGTTCAGAGCGCAGCATGACAGATCAGTGCAGGCAGAGTCAAGACTAAACATATGTAGATTACACTAGGTCTACGTGCACTGCCTCCTGCCACCCACAAAGAGAAGTTTTCCTGCTGGTGGGGAGGGGAAGGGTCCACATGAGTTGAAGAATCAAATACTAAAATAAGATTTAAAAAAAAATGTAAACACTAGAGGATATGCTTTCAGGCAAACATTTTGAAGCTATTCCTTTTAGGTCTTTAGTTACTTTAGACAAACTGTTTGCTATATAGCACTCATGCCCTTGAGGCATGTAGAACAGAGGGATAGCTTGCCACCCAGAATGATTGAGTATGTACAAGTATGTTTTCCCCGGGTCTCACTGTGAATTGCAATACCACAATTACCGGGCTGTCATTTCCAGCTCCCGCACTTGGTCATCTACAGAAGGGGTGAGCAACTTTTTACATCAGGCCCCCACTTTTCATTTCTGCAATTAGCATCTCCTCCCCCACCCCCAGTCTGTTTAAAGTAATCCAGACCGATAAATTTTGGTTATGGTCCTATGAAAATAAACCTTTACCACATTTGTGAGTAAATATGTAGCATGTAAAAACATTATTAATGGGTTATGAATGTGACTGCACATACATAAACAGTAACATCTTGATATTTTTAATGAAATGGATGTGCTTGAGACACTACAGCTAATCCTGCTGCATTCCCTTCCCCCCAACCCCATGAAATGTCATGCCCCACTGGGGGGGGGGGGCACACCCCACTTTGCACACACCTGAGCTACAGCATTGATCAAATGAGTTTACTGGACTTTGTCTGGTGGGGTTACTTTATGGAGCAGTGCAAGAAATTCAGCAACAGCTTTCTCATTTCCACTCAGCAATTTTAAATCATCCTGGTTGTCTGGTTATCAGCTTCTTTTGGATCTGGACACAGTAAATAAAATGTCTGGAGCCTCTCCACATGTGAGAACCCAGGTTATGATTTGGATGAATGACCTCTTGCAAAGTAGGGGAAGGTTTCTGCTATTAGGTCTTCACTTTTTTCACTGTCCATGAGACAAAAGATTGTTACTCTGTGTTCCAAAAACATCAAGTGAACCGTTTGACATTGTCAGACCTTTCTGTTTTAGTTCTGAAGCTAAATAGTGGTGAAGCTAATGTCGCAAAAAGCTTAGGTTTTTAACGCAACTGCATGGTGTCAGTATGTTGCCATTCATGTTTCTTTGACTTGTGTTAGTGATATGTGGTGCTGATTGACGAGATACTAGCTTTGGCTAAAATTGCCTGCATTAGTGAAGAACGGACAAACTCGTAGCTGGAGACCAGACCAGCGGACCTGTATGTTTATGCACAAAGTAGGTATTAGTGACAAAAGAATGTAGAGCTTATTTTGACAATCTGAGATGTTTAAGTTGTTTCATGGATTAATTTCGCGTGCAGTGTCCATATTCCATACTGTAAGAAAATATGAAAATTTTTGCTTTATAATTTTGAAAATTGCTGTGAACTTGAGCCCACATGCAGGAGAATTCTTTTCCGTCCCAGCCATGACTATTAAAATGCGAGGGATCATTATAAAACACGACCCATAGGAGAAGTAAGTGTAGAAGGGCTGTTTCAATCCCTTGGAATCCCAGAAGAGGGACATAAAAATAACTATGAAGATTTTTATCATTTTGCTGTTTGAATTCTCCCAGGGCCAAAGAAACTAAACTGTAGCTGGAGATCTCAGGAGTTACTTACTGGGTGTGCCTTGAATGACGCTTTGAGTTGTCAGATTGCTACAACTGTGTCACTCTTAAGATTTAGGTGGCAACTCATTTGTGTGTGTTTACTTGCCTTCATCTGTAAAATAACATTACTTGTTCCTAGTTAATATTGGGCTTGCTAAAGATACCATCTTAAGATCTCGACTACCAACTGATGTGGAGGTAAGGGGTTGGTGTCTTGGGACTGGAAGCAATCTAAATATGATGTGATTTGCAGTATAAGTGACCATGTATCACTAAGTCTAGTTTTCCAGGATAACAAAATAGACTGGAGAGTTTAGGAACCATCTGACTTCACGGCTGTGGCCACACTTGGCCAAAACTTCAAAATGGCCACACTAATTGCCAAATCAAAGAACACTAATGAGGTGCTGAAATGAATATTCAGCACTTTATTAGCTTGCTGCTGGCCACGGTGCTTTGAAAGTGCTGTTTTTGAATGCATGCGGCTCGGCTACATGGGAGTACTTTTCGAAAGGACCCCGCACATTTCGAAATCCCCTTATTCCTCTCAGCTGGATTCAGGAATTCAGTGTGGCCACAGCTATGAAGTCAGATGGTTCTGAAACTCTCCAGTCTATCTTGTTATCCTGGCAATCTATTTACCATTCTGGATGGCATCCAATACTAACAGTTAGGTCTTGAGGTTGTCACATGGGCTGCAGCTGTGTTGATTGGGCTGAATGTTGGGACCACTGTGCCCTAGTGAGGGTTACAGTGATCCAGGAGTTTGCATTTGTTAGAGTTGGTGATACGTAATTATAGATCTTACTGCCATTTTGGGATCCTGCAGTGTTTGACAGTCTACTTGGAGAATGGTATTCATGGTCTTGAGCTTCACCAGACAGCATGAGAGACAAGGTTCATGGCTTCAGTCTGCCATAGAGACAAATGGGTCATCCTCAACAGAGAAATTGACATCCAAGGGCTTGAGTTTGTCAATAGGTAGAAATTACCATGCCCTTCAGTAAGATAAACTGATACTTTTTTTCACAGTAGATCTAGCAACATTTTTCATTTACAAGAGGTTTGAGTTATCCTGGCAGCGGACATTCTCTCAGCTTCGCTGAATACCAGGAAGCCAGGCATACCCTTCCTGTCACTGACCCACAGGCATGTTTTAACTCCCAATCTGCAATCAAATTGAAGCACCCATTGTGCTACGTTTGTGGACTTCAATACTCAAAATTTTCAGATAAGCACAAGTCTCTTTCTATCGCTGCCTGTTTTCAGGTTGCACTCTGGGTGTGCCTTGAATGAGAGTAGGAGCGAAGTTTGATTGTAAGATCTTTAGAGGTAAGGCTCCTGGCTCCCGATCTGTTTTGTAAATAGAGGAGCTGTGTGTGTGACCTATGGTAGAATTAATTATACTGGAAATTTCCATTACGATGCTACTTTGCATAGAGCGCTCAGGGCAGTGTGGAAGTTAAATTCATTCTCTTATTGCATAAACCTAACTGATAGTTTAAGTGCTTTGTAGCCCCGGACAAATTGTCTGGGTGTAAATATTCACAAAGATCCTGGGCACAGTAGAGAGCTGTGGCACTGTAGGCTCTAGATATAATCCCAGTATCCATGGAATGCATTTGTTTTAATTTGGGCTTTGGAAGTGTATTGTAATTAAGAGCTTTAGTTAAATATCTATTGCTACATAGGAGACACTTGTTGCTTTGATAGGATGAGCTCCCGAATCTAGCTTGAATTAACCCACCAATGTGGGTTAATCTGAATCTTGGAAGCTACATCAAAGAAATTATCTGTGTTGTGATGTATGATGAAATTCAAAAAGAGTACTTTTTTAAGAAAAGCAGATAAGCATCAGAAGTGATAGTAAAATATTGCTAACTTCCAGCTACTGTAAGAGATTAATAGTGATAGTTTCCCCTCTGATTTGTGTTTAGTTGGCTTTAAATGCAAGAAGTAATCAGAGTGACTAATTCCCTGTTTTTATTTAACCCATGGTGTAGTGTATGGATTTTATGTAGTATTAAGATAATCATAGTTCCTGAGAAGAAGTTGGGGAAAGGATAGAGCAACTTTCGAAATGATGTCTTAACCAATAAACCATGGTTGAAGCAAAGCTGCTACCTCAGCCTCTTCTGCACCAGTCATGTGTTTGACCTTTGACTTAACAGTTGCTAGAGTGCTTGGCATGTAGCTAAGGTGTGGCATGAGAACAGTAGGAAATGGAAGGCATATGTTACTCCCTTACATTTTTGGAAAAAATACTTCTTTCTTTGGAAAAAATCACACTTTTTTCACAATTGTATTTCACGTCTAAGTGCTATTTTTCTCAGCCACGTGAAATCTCACCAAACTATTTATGCACTAAGGCTAGGTCTACACTGCAAAATAAAATTTGACTTTAATAAATTTGATTTTTTTAAACCTCAGTCTTATGCGCTTAAATTTATTTGGCCACAGACATTCCAGAAATTCAGTGTACTGTTTCTCCATGTCGACTTCCTGCATCTCCATTGCCTTATCCAAGTTTGATTGCATGAGCAATGCATTGTGGGTAACTATCTCACAGTGCCTTAGCCCTCTTGCATTCTAGGGGTTTTGTCCCATTGAACTGGGGAGGGAAAAATATTGCCACAGTTTCTTGTGGGTGTTTGGTGTCACTATCCCAGAATGCAAAGCACTCTCAGAATTCAGAGCACCCACTCACTATGCAAAAACAAATGGGAGATGGCACCATTTTCGCCAGCACAGTGCTAGCACAAGAATGGATCCTCAAATGCTCTGAGTTATTGCACAGACCGTTACGGCAACTTCCTGGAATGTCGTGCACTTTCTTTCCACTACAAAGGCAGTGGGCTGATATGATGGTTGAGGGTGATGAAGATTTTGAAGAGGAAATCACTCACCTGCACCTGATAACATAGAATTGCTGGCTGCCCTGGATGCATTGCTGACAGTAGTCAGTTTTGAACTTGTGAAACCAGCACATGCTGGTGGAACCACATCATTTTGGAGTCCTGGGATGACCAATAGTGGGTTCAGAAGTTTCACATGCACAAGTCCACTGTTATGGAAGCTTGTGATTTTTCTGGCCCCCGCCCTCAAGCACAGCAGTGCAAGAATGAGGCCGGCTTTACTGGTTCACAAGCGAGTGGCACTTGCTCTCTGGAAGTTTGCAATGTCTGACAATTACTGGTCAGGTAGTCAGTTCAATCTGTTGACATCTTTTGAGGAAGAGCATGACCCTGGGAGATGCACGGGTCATAGTGGATGGCTTTGCTCCGTGGGGTTTCCTAACTACGGTGGGGCAATAAATGGCATGCACATCCCTATCAGGGCACCAAACCACCTGGTTTCTGAGTGTATCAACAGAAAGGGACACTTTTTGATGGTGGTGCAGGTGTTGGTAGGTCACAAAGGTTGTTTCACTGACATCAACTGGGATGGTCGGGGAAGGTTCACGTCATGCATGTCTTCAGAAGTTCTGCTCTGCACAGAGAGCTCCTGGATGGGATTCTTTTCCCAGACTAGAAAATAAAGACTGGTAATGTGGAGATGCCTGTAGTAATACTGGGTGACCCTGCTTGTCCTCTGCTTCCTTGCCTCGTGAAGCTATACACAGGTGCCCTGGACCGCAATAAGGCTAACTTCAGTTTCAGACTCGGCAGGTACAAATGGTGGTGAAATGTGCCTTTGGCCAATTACAAGTGAGGTTCAGATGCCTATTGACCTGTTTCGACCTTTTCAGAAATGAATGTCTCCACCGTGGTTGCAGAGTGCTGTATTTTGCATAACATTTGTGAATCCATGCAGGAGAATTTTATGAGCACCTGGAGTGCAGAGGCTGATGTTCGCAGCCACCTACACTGCCATTCTGTGATACCAGTGTGGAGGCAGCGGCAATCAGGGAGGCTTTGAAACAGCTTCATGAATGATCGGAAGACATGATTGCACTGTATTTCATTGTTGTAATACCACCCCCAACTTCCCAAAATGATTTGTGCTCCCCATCAAATGTGAACCAAATAATCAGACCATGGCTTTCACAGAAGAAATACTTTTATCTGCAGGAGAAGGGGATTAAGGGGGTTAAGAAGGAAGTAAAAGGAGGATTATTTTCACAAAGATGGGTAGCTGTTCTATATGCCCTCTCCACCCCCACGTGGGTTCTTCTCCCATGAGTCCTCTGTAGACCTTGGCATAGCAGCGGGCAGCTGTGCTATCAGCCCTCTCCAACCCTGCCTGGGTGCCTCTGCTCTGAGTCCTCTACAGATCTTGGCATAGTGGCCGGCAGCTGTGCTATTGGCCCTCTCCACTCCTGTGAGTCCCTGCCACTATTTGTACCTCCCACCACAGATAGGTATCGGTATCACAACGGTGGTCATCAAAAGAATGTTGTTTTGGCAGGGTTAGGGAGAGGGTTAAGCAGCAGGGAAAAGGGCTGTCAAGGGTGGTGGAATAACGTTTTGTAGTGGCTCTTGGGGGTGGAGTGGCAGACTGTCATCATCCTCTGTCCCTTCATTTGGGGAATGCAGTGACTTGGCCCAGGGGGTGGGGGGCGGGAGGGGGATGTGTGTGACCTGGATTCAGGGCAGTCTGGGTAGCAGGGAGTGGAGCCCACAATGCTGCATAGGGAGTCCCTCTGCAGCTCCAGCAGGGAGTGCAGGACAACAATTTGTTTGCTGATAGGTGTTATGTGCTTTGCCATGTCCTTTCTCTCATGTACTCAGATTGCTCTCTCTCTTGACCTCCAGCACAGTCTGACGCCACTGTGCTGTGTCCCTTTTGCTATCAGCAGTTTGTTTGAATCTGCTCCGGGTGCTGCAGGATAAGGTCATGCTATGACCTTTTTCAATTCCTCACCCTGTCTCGCATGCTGAGGATGCCTGCTGAAAGTGAGGGTCAAAACTAAGATACGATTCACACAAAGTGTTTACCTATAGAATGAATGGGTCTGTATCTTCACAATCAGTGAAACCTTCTTCTTTGCAAGGTTGCTTGAGGCTTCTTAAGGATGACACGGATTCAAGCTGTGCATCGCACAAGCCATAACATGGCCACACCATGTCATTGTGGACATGGTAAGCTATTGAGAACAAGAAGTTCTGTGGCACCTTATAGACTAACCCATATTTTGGAGCATCTTAGTCTATAAGGAGTTAGTCTGTAAGGTGCCACAGGACTTCATGTTGTTCCCGAAGATACAGACTTACACGGCTACCTCTCTGATAATGGTAAGCTATTGTTCCTTTTACTAGTGGTGGGGTTGGGGAGGATGGTGCATATCAGGGGAAGCTGAACAGTGTCCTGGAGAAGGTGTAAAAGTTTTTTTCAGTCATTCCCTGGAGCAATCCTCCACAAGGAAAACCCTCCTGTGCTGGACATGCCAGTGTGTGGAGCCAGGGTCTGCAGAGCCTAGCAGCCTCATAGCGAGGGGAAGGGTTCTGTTCCATCCACATGGACAGCTGGGTGCTGAGGGATCCGAATAAAGCACAAAGCAATGTGGGGTGGGGGTGGGGGTGGGGAAGCTTTCCAGCCACATAGCAGGGGAACGCTATTTCTCAGCAGTGCCCGAAGCAACTCTCATCAGGGAAAAGGCAATGTAAAGCTGCAAAAAACAGTGCTAGACATGCTGGTGTGCGGGACCAGGATCTGCAAAGCCTGGCAGCCACATGGCCAGGGTGAAGGGATAGATTCCAGCTGTATGGACAGCTGGGTGGGGAGAGATTACTGTTAAGTTCAAAGAAATGTTGGGGGGAAAGCTTTCCAGCTGCATGGTGGGGGAAAAACATTTATCAGAGCCACTGATAAAGCCAGCAGCATTATAAGAGCATGGTGCGAAGGGAGAAAACCCAGAGAGCCTGTCAGCTATGTGGAGGGGGAAAGATGGAGCACCCACCAGCCACATCGTGCAGCAGTGTGGTCCAGGGAGATGTAAAAGGACTAGGAGCATTGCAAAGAAATCCAATCCAAATTCCCGTCCTTCCATAGATTACCAAAGAAGACGATATCCCCCTAAGAATAACAGAAAGTGGGGAAAAAGAGATGCTCATCCTGTGTGAGAACAAGCCTGGAAAATCCGCTAGAATTCTGTGTCGACATGATACCAGATAACTGTCTGATTGCCTGACATGGCCAAGGTATGCTGTCATGGAAGCTGCAATAACATGGGCCTGCCCAAAAACCTTGTGCAAAAAATACAAGAATATCTGGATGAAGCCCTCCTGGAGATCTCCAAAAAGGATAAGCGTTCCACCCCCATAAGCATTATCATGCTGCTCTGAGGGACATAGATCCATAGAAAACCTATGCCCGGCTGCAACCAGCTTGTAGCATTCAGAAAAAAATACTCTCCAGAACAGCTGAGCTCCAAGAGTCCAGGGAATGGTGTAGAGGGGACCGGTTCCAGGTCAATGGTGAAGAGCTCAGGGCTGTCAGGAAAGTTTCCTCAGGCCTGCCCTATCCTCCTGCCCATTGTCCTCTTCCTCTTGGCCCCACCACTAGGCTCAGCTCCTCTTGGCTCACTCCTGACTCAGGAACAGGGACTGCTGAAGTCCCAGTTAAGAATGGGCACCATGGTTGCCTGTCGCCCCCCCGCCCCCCCACCCCCAAGAAGCACCTGCAGCTGTTCATAATAGCAGCATGTCTCTGACACAGATTGCCTGTTAGCTTCCTGGACTTTGATAGGCCTGCTGGAGTTGTCTCATCTTCACCCAGCATTGCATAGAGTCCGATGCATAACCTCTGGAGATCATCCTGCATGACATTCTCATGTTTTCATTTCACTTGGATACCTTGAAGTCTGGTCACCATTGACTCCTCTCCCCAAACAGCAAGGCCATAATCTCCTGATGGCTCCATGCTGGAGCACTCACGCGACCCTTAGAACTCAGGTCAGTACCCTGAGTGCCCATGATTGCAAAATATGGCTGCTGATGCAGTGTGATGGCTAGTGTTGCGGTGTGATGCGATGGCTAAAAGAAATTATAGCTTCTGGGTGCCCCTTATATTTCCTGGGCTTGCTGGTGATGAATTCAAAATTTGCTGGCTTCCTGTGACCTATTTCCTCCTCATCTGGAGAGCAGCAGAGATGAAAGTGGCCATAGTGTGTAACTATGTAGCATTGTGGGATACATGCGTGACAATTCTGGAGGCTAATAAAGTCAATTTGAGACATGGCATTTCCACGCTAGCCTCAATTCAAACTTCAAAATTTGAACTTTATGCTACATTGACTAGCTTCCCATGGTGTTCTCATATCAACCTTAGCACCGCCTAAAATCGACATCATGATATTTACAGTGAAGACAGTGACATTGTAAAATTGAGGTGTCTTAAATTCCACTTTCTCAGGCTATGTCTACAATACATGATGATCTGGGACTGATCTTCAGGGTACACTGCAAGATGCATCTGTTTGTGTGGGCTACTGTAGAAGTGGGTTTTGAAAAGAATCAGTTGTGTGGAGATGGAAAGGATAACATTAGGATCTGCTGCAGAGTGAATGGATTTAAATCAAAGCAACGTAAATCAACAATCAGGAAACCTTGTTTTAAGTCCTCAGTTTTAATTGCACTTTGCTGTACTCTTCAGTTCTCTTCCTAAAGAAAGATTGAGTCTCACTTGTTGCTAATCATTAAAATGTATGTTAGCATCTAAATACAGCATTTACATTGAAGTTGGCGCTCCTGCTAATCAGGAGTGTATGTTCCACCGCCACACATTTTATTAAAACAATAATATAGGTCAGATGAATTTATTCATTACTCTTTTTTACTTTTTATTATGTTAAAACATAGCAAATGATGCATTTCTTTACTAGATTTCTTTAACTTTTGGCTTGCATTTAGATGGAAATTCAAATTCAGTTAAATTCCTAAAACAGTATTTTAAATAAAACTACGTTGAATGTGCTGGATACTTTCTTTTTTCTTGTGTATCAGTTTTTATCAAAATTTTGTTCTTCATTTAAAATTAGTTTATTAAAAGAGGTATGCTCTGTAGTTAGTCATTATGTTAATGTGAATTTATAAAAGCTTCTGTAAATAGTTAAATTGTTTGCCATCTTGTTTGCTCTAGCAGGGCAAATTCCATTTTGAAAGGGGTTTCCTCTTCCTTCATCAGCGAAAGAGCGGGAAATTGTTGCTAGGCAACTTGAATCCATAACTAGTGTGTGCTCACAGAGCTCTGGGCTCTCTCTCTGTAGCCTGGTCACAGGCTGCAGGTTCTGTCATAAAGCTGCCAATAGTGGGATTGATTAGGTGACATCTGTGACATCTAAGGGTATATCCTCAGAGGGAAACATACCAGCAGTCAGGGATTCTTTTCTTAGGTAGGGTTAACATCCACGCACAACGATGCAAATGGTTTAGGGAGGTTACTTAGATAGGATACTGCCTAACCACCTGCTAGTATCCAGTGATTCCTGACCGCCATCAAGACAGTGTGCAGCAAGATAGGGTAGAAGTACAGCATCAAGTCCCCTTCCCTGTGTGTATGCTTGTCATCTGTTTAGCAGTTTCCAGACTTGGTTATTTCATTCTTTTCTAGTCCCTTTTCCTATCTTATAGCTAATAAAGAAGAATTTGGTTATCCCTGTGTGAGGACTCCTCATCTGAACGCTCTGAATAGACAGGCGAAAGGGGGAACCTACTAAAAGATAAAGTGGATCTTTTAGAGACATTCTGTTGCAAATTGAACTCATTATTTCAGGTCATTGTGTCCTTTAAGATTTTTTTAGAACTTGTAATCTCATCCTGTCACCTGGTTGTGGACTGGAAGAGGATGATAAACTTTTTTCAGCTCCCTTTTGGTTTCTTAACTTTGAGCGAGCTAGTCATTACAATAAACTAGCAAAGAAATTAGTATGAAGAAAATATTTTTTCTGAACCTGCAAAAGAGGCCACTGGTGTCAGAAGCTGTTTGGTACTTCAAACTCTGATTCCAGTTGCTTAGCCAGCGACTTCCACCAGTTCAGAGGTTTGAGGTACTTTAAAACTTGGCAGCAAGAGTACTGCATAATATTTTCCTTTAATTTCAATTAGTTTAGTAGATGGTAGTAAGCTTTGGCTAAACTTAGGACTCCTTTTTTCAAAAAAGGCTATTAATTTAAAAAAGTATATAGTTTATATTTAAAATCCATCTTTGATTTCTTTTAAAGAAAAATGAACTTGTCCAGCCTTTTCTGCTAGCTGCTGAATTTTGGTTTTTAAACTTTTTTGGTGTTCCTTTAAACTTGAATAGCTGTCCTTTCATATAATCAAAATAAATACATAAACACATTTTTTCTGTAAATAACCATGCCTTTTTTCCATCTTCCATCTATGGTCAAATTTGGCTTTACATGCTTGACTTATTCTTGCTGTATGTCTAGCTGCCTGAAAGTCTTCCAAACTCAGTGGATTTGATGGCATGACTTGTTTCCCTTCATTGGAGTACAGTAGAACTATTTGACTTAAGTAGGTTCTGTTCTAATTTAACACAGTAAGAGAAGGGGTGAAATGATTCTAAGCAACGCGCTTCAGGAAAAAACAGTAGGACTTTAAATTATCTGAAACCCACATCTGGCTTCAAGAACACAAGGTATATACTTCTTAAAGATTCTGCTTAACTTCCCCTTGTTTTTTGTTTGAATTCAGTTAAGGGTTATAAAAGCAGCGAGCTTGTCATCGCTCAAACTATACTCAAGTTAACTTCTTTCAAACAAGCAGAAGAGAGAGTGCTTCCTTCCTCATGTTTGGGTAATGTTATTTTAAAGCTGGTGTTCCAGACTCTCATCCAGTTTTCTAAAACGTGTCCTGGCAAATGCCGTTTAAAAAAGTAGAAAATAGCATGCAGCAGGAAAGCAGGAGGGAAAACCAAAAAGCTGTATATGGTGACAATATTTGTCGATTGTTAATGTGAATACAGTAGTCTATATGTAGGAAGCTAATGAAATTCTACGTGTCCTTTTGCAGTAGTTTGTTTTCAATTATGCTCATTGACACTTTAGACTGAGGCTAACGATAATAGTCCAATATACTGTGTATACACTGCTTTTTAAAGTTCTGTATCTGAAGTTCTCTAAGATTCCTGAAGTAAAGTGATTTTCCTTTTCCTGCAGCATTCTGAAAATGGTGGGTTGGGTAGCTTCAAGGGAAGTGGGGAGACTTTCAGATTTCATGTTAGTCATCTTCATGCATAGAATGTTAGAACTGGAAGGGACCTCAAAAAGCCATCAAGTCCAATCCCCTGGCCTGACGTCAGGACCAAGCACCATCTATATCATCCCTGTTGGATATTTATCCAACCTGTTCTTAAATACCAAACTCACTGGAGCTATTTTCTCCAACCACCCCAGGCAATTAATTCCAGTACTTAACCACCCTGACAGGAAATTTTCCTTATGTCAGATCTAAACCTCCCTTGCTGCAGTTTAAGCACAACGCATCTTGTCCTAAAACAGTAAAGATTTCTTCTGGGTAGGAACTCATGTTCTCACTTCTAGCTAGGACTCTGAGTGAGGATTGAGCTTTAGTCTGTATGTTGGCATTGGATGACCTTTTGAGTCATCTCATTTTTCATATTCTTCTGGTTTGTAGGTATCAGAATTTTGCAAACTGTCAGCTCCATAGTGATTTGTGTAGATCTGTTAAGCAACAGCCTGTGTTCTTATTCAAATGCTTGCTCGTGTCATTCCATTCCAGGTTTGTGTATACACAGGGCACGTCTACAGGGGAAGGTTGAATTAAGCGGTGCCATTTCAGCTACGTTAATTGTGCAGCTGAAGCTGACGTACCTGAATACAGGCTTCCATGTCAGCCACACTAACGGAGGTTGACAGGAGCCTGTGCTCCAGTCAACTTCCCTTACTCCTAATGGGGCAGGAGAACCGTGGTCGATGAGGGCATCTACTTAATTTGGTTTAGCACGTCCCTGCCAGGCACACTGAATTGAACTCCGGAAGGTGAACTGCATCAGGGTCTATCTTCTCCACAGTTGTTTGAGGTTTTGCCCTCAGTCGTATTCAGTGGACTAGCTCCAGCAGCCTCTGGAGTTACATGTTCATGTGCTGGCATAAGGGTGGCCACCAGTTTCACACCATCTCGGTTTCTTCCTGCCCATGACAGTTGCCTGGAATGATGCTTCCTGCTCTTACAAGTACATTGAATAGTTATCGTAGTTGGTGTATGTAGTTCTTAGTGTATGTCAAGGGTGGGCAATCACTTTTGATGGGGGCTACTCCAAGAATTTGGTGAGTGGTCAAGGGCCAAACTCATCTGTGATATTAATGGAGGAGGTGTGGGGTCTGGGTTGGAAATTGGTTGCAGAAGGACGCTTGGGGTAAGGGACTCAGGTGCAGGGTCTGGGAGTGGGTAATGACCTGTGACGGGGATTGGTGTTTAGGATTTGGGAGAGGAATGGGTGCAGGAGAGGATTCTGACCTGGAGGAGGTGTGCAGGAGGGCAAGGGCAGAGGATTGGGTGGGTCAGGAAGACAGGTGCTAGGAGACTCTGACTAGGAGGTGCTTACCTGGGCAGCTCTGGAGGAAAACAGCTGCAACCAAGACCTCAGTTAGGCTGTGCACAGATGACTCCTTCCAGCCCCGAGTTTGTAGCAGTCCTCCTCAGGAGTTCTGGATGGGCCCTGAGTTATCAAAAATGGAGTGACAAGGTCTCTGCTGCTGCTGCCGCCACCTCCTCTGTGTGCACCATGTTGGCTGGGGACATTTCTTGAAATGAGGTTCCAGTGCTAGACAGGATGACACGACAACTCACTTGTTGGATACCACAGAGTAAGTGTGGTGGGGAAAAGGGGTCTTGCCCATGGGGGAGGTCTCAGCCAGGCTCCAATGCCTTTCATACCCCTGCGTGTTGCTCTGAGCAGCCAGCTGGAGCTGTGAGCTGCTCTGAGTATTGTGGGCCCAGGAGTTGCAGGTGGGGGGTGGGGATACTTTTGCATGCTGCATGTCCTGCTGCAAACAGGAAGATCCTATAGACCAGAAACCAGCCAGTGTGGGCTGTGTGACATGCCTCTCTCCAACCTTCCTCTGGGCTGACAGCAGCATGGTACCATCGCAGCTGGCTTCTCTGCATGACACACAGGCAGACCGGACACTCAGGCAGGGAGCCTGGCTGGGGCTCCTGTTGCATTATGGGCCGGATCCAGCCCATGGGACATTTTGCCTGACCCTGGTGTATATAGTAGCCTGTGAATAGTTGCTTCTGTCAGAGGGACTTGTGCCCTGGTCCTGTGCTTCCAGCAATGTTCCTCCTGTGGCAAGCTCGTGTCAGGGAGTGATCTGCACCTTCGCTGTCTGAAGTGCCTTGGTGATACTCTGTTCAATAGACGTGCCAGTCTTCAGGGGCTTCAGTTTGTGCACTCTAAAGGACACATGTTCATCTGAAGGCCCTAAGGAGGCAGCCCTCTGACCACTTCTTGAACACAGCATTTGATCTTCCATGGAAATGTTTCACTGGCACAATGCTTCTCCCAGCACCCTTATCCATCCCCAGTATTGAGAAAGAAGCATAAGAAAGAGCATCCCAAGAGAGGGTGCTCTCTAGTGCCAAGGACGGACAAGCAGGGAGTGACTGGCATGGTACACCCAACTATAGGCCAGTCATCTTCCTGAAAGCCACTGTTGGCTCAAGGCACTGCCCTCAGTGTTAAGTCTGGTCTGGGACCCACTTCTGACTCATGGGAGTGGCTGTGCGACCTTGCACTTGTGGGTACCTTTGATTCTGGAGGCTTTTCAGGGAAGGAAGGACATTCTGTCTCTCCTGACTTCAACTTCTCAAGGACTCCTGCCAGCCACAGTGACCAATAACAGACAGGATCAAGGAGAGGTGAGATCAATCACTGCACCAACTACCATGGCACCCTCCAGGGTCAAACCCTCAACAGTTCCAATGGAACCATCTCCACCCTGCTGCTCACAGGTTACCTGGCACCACATGGAGGCAGAAGCGGGTACCATGCTGCCATGGTATTTTGGGGGACGAATTCTCTTTTGGCTGAGCAAAGGACTCCCCTTTGGACTCTGAAGACTCTGGTATGATATCCAGCCCATGTACCTGACTTCAGTACCAGCCTCCCAACTGGCTCATGGCCACTGGGGCGTGAAGTGGCAGTAGTGGAATTCATGTGGAGTTTCTCTTCGTACCAGACCCTTTCCCCACCGCTCTTACTCTGTGGTATCCAAGAAGTGAGTTGTTGTTGTTTCATCGTGTCTAGCACTGGAACCTAATTTCAAGAAATGTCCCCAATGGACATGGTGCAGATGGAGGAGGAGGTAATGGCAGCTGCTCCTTTGGTGAAGACCTTGTCCTCCATTGTTCCTGGATGAGGCAGCTGCAGATTCTAGTAAGCCACTCTGATTTTGATAACTCACGGCCTATCCAGAACTCCTGAGGAGGATTGCCACAAACTTGGGGCTGGAAGGAGTCATCTGTGCACAGCCTAATTGATGTTTTCAGTTGCAGCTGTTTTCCTTCAGGGCAGCCCTGCTTATGTAATGAGACTGTGTTGAGACCTGGCAGGGCACTGTGGCAGACTTCTTCATCTGTGCCCCCTACCTCAAAAAGGATAGAAAAGTCTTATGCCCCAGCCAGGGGAGGGGGTTGATTATCTTTACTTGACCCCCAGTGCTTCCACCTTGGTCCCTGCTGTTGGTGGTGGTGAATGAGTGAGACAGATGAGTAGTAAGTGCTAGCCTCAAGAATAAAGAGGCCAAGAGATTGGAGCTGTTCAGGTGCAAGTTTTATTTGATGGGCAGCCTTCAGTTACATATCTACAGCAAACAGGCTGTGCTGGCAATATATGATTTTATAGCTGGAGGGACCCATTGGACAAGTTTAAGGCCTCCCTGCTGCAGGAATTTGAGATTGCAGTTCACCACCATCCTGGAGGAAGATAAGCTAGTGATCAAGACCTCCCTGTAGATGGCTCTGCATAGGTATAACACACGTGGTCGGGACTAGAGTGTCAGTCACCATGAAGCACTGTTTGTGGCTCTAGTCATTGGGTTTTTCTCTCTAATTGCAGCAGTCTGTCCAGAACTTACCCTCAGAGGGGACAGACACCAGGCTTCATAGCCTGAAGGACTTCACTTCGTGGGCCTTTACATGCCTCTTTCTGCAAGGAAGCAGTTTAGGCCCTAGCAGCTTCTCAGGTTCATGGCACTCCCCAGGCAGGAGTCGTATTTTTTTTTTTTTTTTTTTTAAATATTCGTATAGCCTTTCCCTGTTTGCCTTCTCAGTTCCCTGGTGGGCTAACATAGATCCCCAGCAGGGCCAGGTTGTCCTTTTGAAAAGGATGCCTGAGGATGGATTACTACTCTCAGCTCCACATCCACCCCCGCCCCATTGTTTTTGGACACCTCCCTGTCACCCTCCAGGCCCATGTGGCCACACAGAATATTAGTACTATAACATTTTCGTTACACCCTTCTAGTTTTTAGCATCTTGCTCCCCATACTGTTTTTCTCTTGGAATTTCACTTTTCTGCTGGCAATCACCATGGCCAGAAGAGTCTCTGAGATGAGACCAGAGAAGGTTCAGCTGTGCACCTTTCTGGCCTTCCGCCCACAGTTGGTGTCCCAGTTCCATAACAGCCAGGATGTGTTTTTCTTCCTGTCTTACGTGTGAAATCTCATGAGATGGCTGAGGAATACCCACTTCCTACATTAGATGTTATGTGGGGACTCGCCTTCCATATTGAGAGAACTGAGTCCTTCTGCAAGTCTGTGCAACTCTTCATAGCAAAAAGGAGGAGAGGGCTGTTTTCGTCATCCCAGAGAATCTTGTCCTGGATAACCACTTGTATCCAAGCTTGCCAGGAGCAGGTGAAGGTTCCACCACGAGCTGGCTTGTTCCGCTGGAGCCCAGACTTTGTCAGCTACGTCTCTCTTGCACAAGTGCCAGTGCAGGACACCTGCAGAGCCCCAGCATAGCTGTTGCTTCATGCCTGTGTTCCACTGTGATGTCACCCAGCAAGCCTGTGATTGTACCAGCTTTGGGAAAGCAGTGTTGCAGGTAGCATGGTCGTGATGATTTCAGCCAACCTCCGGAGTGCTGCTTGTGAGTCACATAGTGTGGAATGGTCATGAGTAAGCACTCGAAAATACGATTACTAATTGTTGATAACTGATCTTCCATGGCGCTCTCTCCTTCCTCTCTGTCAGCGCTACTGGCAGGAAAGAACGGAGGCTGTGCAGAGCTGGCAGCACCCATTGTATTGGCGTGTGTGTGCACTGCTGCAGCGGGTTTTACAACCCTACAGATACCACTGAAGGAAGGGTCTCTAACTGGGCATGCAGCCTGGAGTGGACAAATGTAACGTGTCCCGAAGAACAGCACTTACAAAAGGCTGGAACCATTTTTTCCCCCCATGTTTTTGTTCTCCGATTCCCACATAAACAGTGGGTTTACTGTACAACAGACCCCAGTATAATGGATGCTTCTGCCAACCCCCTCTGCCCCTTCCATATAAATGCTGGAGACTCACCAGAGCTGCCTCTGGGGTTGGAGCTTCCGGAGCAACTGGAGGGACCACTGCAGTGGCTAGGGCAACTGGGGCCAGAGAAGGGTGGGTGGGGGCAGGGCATAGGAGCTCAGCTTCCCCAGACCCATATGCATGGAGCATGTCAGTGCCCAGCTTTCACTACCTGCAACAGCGCTGATCAGTAGCCATGGTGTTGAGGCTGCTGCCCACTGGCAGGTTGGGGACGGCCATGCGCTACCTTCCTGTGAGCACCTCGGAGCCAGGAGCTGGAAGAGCTGCAGTGCTGAGCGCTGCAGGAGGTGGAAGGAGCCAGGCCGGCATTCAGCTCCTTTTCTGGTAATTGGGAGAGGGAGATGGAGGTGTGAGGGGAAGAATGGGGGAAGTGAAGTGCAAAGGCAGAGGATAGGAGTGAGTGATGGGCTGGGAAGGTCAGTGCATCATTGTACACCATAACCATTTGGATATAAGGGACTTTAGGCATTAATGGACACCCCTTTCCCTTATTAGTCCATTAAATTTGAGGGTTTACTGTAATAAGGATCCTTATCAAAACACCAACTGTGACTGTCCAGACCTCAGGTCAAGTGGGTCCTTGAAGTCCAAAATATCTTAAGGCTAAGCTCAAAATTACCGAGGTGTTTTCTTTTTAACATGAGTAAACCATTACGTTTATCTGGAAAGAACAGACTTCTGGGGCAAGGAGAACTATTTAAAGAATCAACTGGAAAGCCATGAGGCCACTCATATTTTTCTCTACATAAAGAATCTGATAGTACCTAAAATGTGTTAGGCATGTTGACATGGAGGAGAGCAGAGTCCCTGCTCTGGACAGCGTAATCTGAAAAAGACCGATTGGAGGAATCGAGGACGTGGATTTCTCTTTATGTAAATGGTGGTTGAGTTTTTCAGTTAAATGTACCTAGTTGCCCTTGTCTTCTCCATTCTCTCTTCCTAGCTTCAGGTCATGCCTTTCCAGCTCTATACCTAACCCCCTTTTCTCCAAACAGGCACAGTGACTCCTAAATGACTGACTTGCTGGTTTCTGGCAGACCTAAGAGAATAGTGTTCAAGAGGGATTTACATTAGGAGGTTCTCTGGCTTTGTGGACCAGTGGAGGGAGGACAACTGGATAAGGACAACTTGGAGAAAGTTGTGAAGGTGGTCTTGGGCATAAATGGCAAATGGAACACTGAAGTTATAGTTGGCAGAGAAGAGTGGGTAAGAGAGTGTAATGGGTTCAAGAATGGACAGGTAGTCTTGTGGGCAGTTTCTTGGGGGAAAAACTTATTTGGAACTAGGTGCTGGTGAAAACACTGGCTTAAACCTGATTTAAACTGGGAAGCTGGCAAAAACAGTTGCATCAGTCCAACAATTTCTTGTCAAACCTTGAATGCATCTGTTCAATACTGAGGAATGGGCCCGGTCTTTCCACTAAATCCAAGTTGATCTTCTGATGCACAATAATGGCTAAGTGGAGATATACCCACAGTTTGATTGCTTTAATGCTTCAGGCCTACAAGTCTGCATTTTCATAAAAAGATGTTAAAGTATTTGATACTGCAAAATGAAATTAGTCACAAGATGTATAATTTCCTTGTGAAAACATGAACCAGGATGCCTACTGACATTCTAATGGTCTGTATTAAAAATGTATGCCTGCTGCAGTTTTTCACTCTTTATTTCTAAACTATAAATTAGCCTCTTGTAACCACAGTTTGAGTATTTAACTACAATGAAGTATAGTGTGGTGTGCTTGAACAAAACAGTTTTCAGAGATGAAAATGCTTTGTACTGGAACTAACTAGTTTTTCCTGAGACAGCTTAAAAACTCTGCTTTTTGGAATCTGTCTCTGGTGTATGCCATGCCCTTCTTGCTCATGCTTTGTCAGTTTAGAGATTCCAATGTAAATTGTGTGAGCAGATGATGTTGGCCAAAGATAGTGTGGAAAGAGAGGGCTCTGGGTGAAGTTTGCACAGAAAAAGCACCAAAAGAGAGAGAGACTAATGGTTCTCCCCTTGTATGGGGTAGCCTAAACTAAATGAAGATAAGTCAAGCAACGCAATTTTGTATATGCAAAATGACCATCTTTAATTAGTGCTGACTGAGGTGGTGGTTTTAAAAAAAAAACCAAAAAAAAAAACCCTTAGATTTGCCACAGCTTAAAGCTACCTTAAAAGAACCTCTTATCTTTACAGCTTGTTGTTAATTGTTGCTAGGTTCCTGTTTTCTTAAGCTTGAAAATCAGGGCTGCTGTGAGAGAGTAATTTTCCTACATAATCTCTTAAAGCCAAAGCTTTTAAGATGCTACACTAATTCTCCATAAAATATTTTCCCTCCAAGTTAGTCTATTGATGTTCAGTTGAAAGTCTGGCTAGATGTGCTCCTGTAAAGCTGCTTACAGCTATACTCTGTAATATGTAATGAATGTTTTTAATTTGCTTCTTCCTAAGTATAAATAGCTGTTAGGAAATGGGTCCAGCAAGACAGTTACGATTCCAAGAGGAAACTTCATCATGGATGGCCTTCCTCTAAATTCAAGGGGAGCCAGTCTTCTTAAGGATGAACTGGCTGGAGTTTTTTTCTTTAAAAAAAAAAAAAAAAAAAGGCAATCATGGAGCACTTTAAAGACTTACAAAATACTGCTGAGCTCTCTTCCATATTCAAATTCGACCCATTAACATGTGGTTTGACCCAGGATGCAAATTTTATGGGACACTATAGTGGATCTTTTGCATAGTTGGCTTAATCTAATTCTTGACACCTGCCCCTCTGCTCTCTGATTTCCTCACTTTGATAATTTTTTTTCTGATTTGTCAACCTTGATTACTGCTTTTGCTTCTCTGTGCCTTAAATATTGAGTCTGTTCTGGTCTGGCTATGGTCTGAAGAAGTGGGCCTGTCCCACAAAAGCTCACCTAATAAATTATTTTGTTAGTCTTTAAAGTGCTCCTTTTTTGTTTTAACAAAATAATGTATTAGTTGATGAGCTTTTGTGGGGCAGACCCGCTTTCTCAGATCTGGAGATAATGTTGTACTGGAAATGCAGTTAGTAAGGGTGTTAAACTGATAACATATGGGGAAGCTGAAAAGAGGGAACAGATGAGCAATCAGCACAAATCATGGTGTTGAGAACAAAATTCATTTAAAAAAAAAGACATGAAGAGAAGCATTTTTTTTTTTTTAGTTGCTTGTATGGTAATGCCAAGATGCTGGGTAATAGGAGGAATTCATTTATGAGCATAAATTCAGTAACATTACCTAGATTGAAACTGGTGGGATGACTTGCATAATTAGCATGTTCAAATTGATGGTTATAATCCACTTAAGAATCGAGTGGGCAAAAGGGGAGGAGGTGTGGCACTTCATCAGATATCACTATCTGTTTGAGTCACTGACAGCTTGGCAAAAATGATCTCTCAATGCCTGAAGTGGGAGAAGAACTTGCTGTACATCAGTGGTCCTTAATCCTATAAATAACCATTTCAAAAACTGAGGAAAAACTAGTACAAATCTATTTTCTTACAAAAGTTTTCTCACTCTCAAACATTGCTTAATATAATGTTGTATGGTGCAACTTAATACAGTTTTGGTTATGGCATACTCAATCCTTTATTTCCTTCTGAGGCCTGATGAGATGTCAAGGGCATATGAGTCAGGTAAGCAATATCCCTAAAGAGACAGTAACTTTTTAAAACATTGGAGACTTGTCAGCATGCAGCATTTGAAATCTATCAGATTTTTTATTTTTGTTGTAAGTAATTAACAGGATGGAACTAAAATTGAATGTTAAACTAATATCTCAAACTTAATATGGCTGGTAATATACATAACAGAAGATTCTAATCCAGTCATACTCAGACCTCATTGGTGTCAGAGCCAAATTAAGAATCCAGAATTGCCCCAGAGAACCACAGTAGTGTGAATTCATTGTTTTGTTTACTGTTTTTATATATCATTTTTGCAACAAAATGACTGCATGTGATCGGCTACAAGTGGTTAATAACCTATGCAAGCATCCTGATTGGCTAATAATTTAAATTGGCTAATTAAATTACCCAGAGTGTGGTAATATGTGATGCAAAGAGCTGCAGGAGCTGCATTCAAGAAGCAGTTCACAGACCTTAGTTTGTCACTTTTATAAGTAGGAAAAGGCTCTAGTATCACTGACTTCCTCTTTTGATGTTAAAATCATCTTACATTCTGAACCCAAGAACTGAACACAACTCCCTAAAATGGTATTCAGTATAACTTCCTAAGTAAAAAGTAATTGGCAGTGATTTTTAGCCCATCTGGAGATGTATAGGGACTTCCCAGGTGTAATCAGTCTGGAGTGCTAGCCCCATGCTTTATTTTGGGTTGGAGCAGGATTCCGAAATTCTGCGAATGCAAACCTAAAGTATAAAATACTCTGGACTTCCATTGAGGGTGTTTTTTAAATAGACGTGCTGCTAGCCTTAAATACCTCTTTATCCTGTATTAGGATTCTCAATGATTTTAATAAATGCTCAGATAAAGTATTTCACACAGAAGATGTCTGGGTGTCTGAATAGACTGCTTAGCTTTAAAGTCTAATCTTTTAGCCTTCAAAGTTTGTTTTTTGTAGATGATACTCTATGCAAGGTGCTTAAATTATTCCTTTTTAAAACTGAGTGAAGATCTTCAACTTCGCTACTCCAAGGAATTAGCACTGAGAGAATACATCAGTTCAGAAAGTCCCAGAGTCAGATCAGATTGAAATGGAGGCTTTTTTCTTTCTTTAAATCCCCCCAACCATATAAAATGATGCCCATATTTCAGCCCTGTCAGAATGCTTATACTTATCTCTTTAGTGGTGAATGTAATTGATTCACCTTTTTACTGTGCGGCATGGAATTTAATTGTGGTAGGAACAAACTGTCTCTGGAGATGGAAGCTTGAGTGGTTATACGAGATCCTGGCTTTTGTCCAGCAAATCATGCCACAACCTCACTTGCTTCTGTGCTTAAAATCTGGTATTATTTGGTACTTTCGTGTACTTTATAAAAAAAAAAAAAAAAAAAAAAAAAAACCCGTATTTTACGCTGTGTTTGTAGCAACACACTATCATTTTACATGTAAGATAGTATGCCTTTTGTTATAACTATACCTTTTTCAAACTGCTCCATTAGCTTGCAGGGGTGGGTTGTGGGGCATGTAAACTGTTCACAATATTTCTCACACATAGTCCATCTGCTGGAGTCCTTGTTAATGCCAGTTTCTAGAGTATAGAGAGAGCTTTGTTAAACTCATTTATTATGGAATTTGCTCTTCACCGGGAAGACACTTTGTCTGCCATTCCCTTCATTTCTTGTGTTCTTTCTTTCTCTTTCTCCCACCACTGAGTGCTGCAGCTGTTTTTGTCTCTCAGCCTCTGTTTGGTTTTTTTCTCCTTCTCCACTGGGAGCCAGATTTAGTTTCCTGACTTCAGGAATTCCAAATTCTAAATGTATTTCAGAGCAGCATATAGACCCTTGAAGCAATACAAATACCTGGTATTATGCCTGGAGTGATTCTGAGCTGCTTATTTGAATTAATTAATTCCATTAATTTCCTTTGCCTGCTCTGCTGTCCCAAAGACTACACCCAGGTGAGCAAACTTTTTTTTTTTTTTTTTTTACATCAGGCCCCACTTTTCAGTCAGCAGTGCTGCCCCGCCTCCCACGCCAACCCATCTGATGTAATCCAAACCGACAGAAATTTCAGTTACGTTCATATGAAAAAATAACTTTTTTGGCATATGTAAGAAAATGTCTAGAGCATAAAGTCTTTATGAATCAATAGATAAATGTGACTAAAAATGTTAAAAACAGTAACATTTCATGTATGTATAATGAGGTGGTTGAGTCTGAGACCTAATAGCTAATTGTTTTGTGCCCCCTTACAAAATTTCATATCCTTCCCCCCCTGTCCTGAGGGGACCTGCTGCCACTTTGCACACCCCTGCATTACATCAGTGTCTTCCAGTAGCAGAAAGGATAAGATTGTGTCCTCAATCCTTCTTGGCTCCAAAAGGTAGGCAAAAAGCTGTGGGGGGGGTGGGGCGTAGAAGCATCTTAACTTACATGGTAATGGGGGTTTCTGATGTCTGGTGTATAGGATACTTTCAGAACGTAAGCAGTCATTTATCCAGGACCCTCTACAGACTGACTTGACAACTGGTGTCTTCCCCGAGCTGTCCTTTTGACTGAATGGGGATGAGAATCTAGGGATCCTCTTACCTCTGTTCACCTATAGAAAGATACTGAAAAATGTCATGTTCCTTTTTCTTCCAGACTTTCTCTGCCTATTTTGTTAGAAATTGTCCTTCTGACAACTTTCTTTATGCTCACTGGTGGACTGTTTTCTTCCAGTCTGCTGCTTGGGGACCTTCTAGTCTCACCCTACCCCCAGGGTCAGGGGGAATCAAAGCAGAAACATAGGAGATCTCATTGATTTATATCTGTCTCATATTCAAAGTCCTGTTGTGAATCTCATAGAATAGCAACTCTCAGTCTCTCCTGAGTGCTGACCCCTTTCAGGAATCTGATTGGCCTTGCATACCCACAGGTTTCCCCTTTTTTATTAAATCCAGTGTCACAGCATGTTACTGAAAGGCTTATTTTTTCATTTTTACTATAGAATTATAAAGTAAATGGATGGGAATATAAATATTGAACTTGCGTTTCAGTGTGAACTCTTCAGAGCAGTATAAAAAGTCATTGTATGAAATTTTAGTTTCTGCTGATTTTGCTGGTGTTTTTATATAATCTGTTGCAAAATTTAGCAAATATCTAAATGAGCTGATGTGGCGCCTGGAAGATGTGTCTGTACCCTGGATTGAGAAATCACTGTCCTAGAACATGCTTTTGGAAGAGCTCTAGCAGACAACTGTCTTGCGTGCCTGGTCAGGTGCTAATGTGTACGTGGGGGTGGGTGGGTGGGGGAAGAGACTGAAAACAAAATTTGATGCTTGAGCTGAGTAAATTTCAGAAATTAGGGATTTAGCTGTTACCAGAATTCTATATGTGCTCCCTATCTTTCCTTGGTCTTCCAGACCCAGTTAACGGGACAAGATTTTCCTTTTTTGTGCAGAAACTTGAGGCATTTGGCACAGTTAGAGGCTTTAAGGAGTTATTGTGTAGTTTCCAAGGAGACTGGTGGTTTGTCATCTTCAGGTTTCTTGGTTCAGACTTTCCATCAGAAAAGTAAGACTGAAACGTTAATGTTTTAGATTTACGCCTTCTTCAGGTCCAGTAAAGCACAAAGTCTTTAGTTGTTTCCTTCCTCTCTCTCTCCCTGTAAATTGACCGCTTCTTTCATTTTGCTCTAGTGACTTGGATCATTTAGACTGTCATTAGCATCTAGGCTCTCTGATTAAACTACTGGCGATTCTGATTTCCAAACTCTGAAAATGAGGAGAGCACAGCGCAACACTTAGTTTGAGCACCCAACTTCAAAAGTTATCAGAGCTGCATAGTTTTACTGCTGGACCAGTTTGACTGTTGTTGAACTTTCTCCATTGCAATGTTCCCTGTGGTCTCAGTGCTTGGGTGGCCGCCCTAGGACAGATTCAGGTGCTGCACAGCTGATTAACAGAGCACGTACAGTTGGCGGAATGATTTTATTGATGGTGCACATCCCCACATGCCTTGGTGTACACAAAAAAATTTATTCTGCCCATAGAGGGAGCATTGCTCCACTGTGCTACTTTTTTGACTGATCAGTGGCCAGATGATGAGGGTGAGAGTCTGCACAGGTTGTGTATTAAGTCATGGTTCTCCTGTGCCAGTGGTTTTCGACCCATGTGTGGTGACACACTAGCATTCCATGAGAACTGCAAGTGTGCTGCGAAATTTTGCCTCTCTTCCCTCACTGTGGCTCTGAAAAGAGCCTCCAGGGGGTTTGTCAATTTCACCTCACAGTGGTTCTTTGCAGAACCATGCCGAGGGGAAATGTTAACTCTGCAGGAGACCATTTGTTCTGGGAGGCAGCTGAAATGCTGCTTCCTGCGTCAAACAGGCTTCTGGGGAGCACCTCCCTCCCTGTTATGGCAAGGGTAGGCAAGAGCCTGGTGGAGCTGGACCATGGGTTAAAATAACATGTCCCAGCTCCAGTGGCCTGGCAGAGAGGAGAGCCTGCTCCCTGGAGCTGCTGCCCCTCCATCCCCTGCCATGAATAGTTGAGTAATCACTGGAAATGGTTACTCCATTGCTCGGCATCCCATTTGATTCCCTTGAGCTTGTTGTATGCACTGCTATGTTGCAAACCTCTCTAAGACTAACACAAGTAAATGTGATGTTTCTGAGTAATTGATTCAGCTAAAAAAAGTGGGCATGCTGTGGAATTTTCTTGTGGAAGTGTGCTGTGTTACTGAAAAGGTTGAGAACCACTGGATGCAAATCCAGTTTTAATAAATTATATTGTTCGTCTTTAAAGTGCTACATGACGACTGCTTTTTTGTTCTGATAGAATTCAGACTAACACAGCTTCTCTCCGTCACTAATTTTAAGCATATATAAGATGCTGTTGGTTTTGAGCCTAGAATACAAACATGGAGGTCCTGGACCTCTACCTGTACGTGTCACCACAAATAAGAGCTCTGTGGTTGGGAGCATAACTGGAGACTTGCCTTCTTGCTTTTATAGCTACAGGCGGTTGATGCTCTTTTCTCTGAAGAATCAGCATTAAAACAACTGACCGCAAAAAACAGCTACAGCTCTGCTCAAGTAGCAACTGGAGAGAGCTTGGCAGAAAGTAGGGCCCCTTAGAAAATCCTATTCCACCTGGAAAATGTAAGTGTAGAAGCATCTTCTGAAGAAGGTGGTGAAGTGCAGCAGTTGGCCCATGGTTTTATGAGATGAAGTCTTGATCTTGCAATAGTCTTATCTGCAAATCCATAAAAGCATAAATTTGACACAAGTAATTCATGTAATTGGATATTACTATAAGAAACTTTTAGATGACAGGTAATAATTTTCTGTATCTGAACTGAAACTTTGAGGTGCTGAAGAAGTATTTAACGATGTGTTCCTTCAGTCAGATTTCATTGGTTTGATTTTTAACTGTGCTTGCCTACGTGAGGACGGGAATGGGAAAGAAACGTTTGTTCTGCGTGTCACTGATTTCTGAGGGCTAAGTTTTCAGACATGCACTCTGACTCCTTCATTTGCAAACCTCTGTGGTTGTGCATGCATTTGTTAGCAACATGCTCAGTTGAAAACATACGGTTGCATCTCCAAAGAAGTGAATCAAAAGAGTATTTAGTGCTTTTGTAGAGGAGGTGGGATTTCTACAGCCATGGTCTGTCTCTGTTTGTTGTTCAGTTGTATATTACATCAAGCAAAATTTTCTAGTCATCGCACCAGTCCTCCCTGCAAACTGAGTGGAGAAGGAGAATCCAGAAGAGATTCCAGTGTTGCCCAGCTGATAAACCAGTAGCCTGTGTTTCTGTTTGTGATGCACATCTGCACGTCTGGGTACACAATCAAAATTTCAGACATGAAAAAAATTGAAGGGCACGTTGCCTGATATCATCTTTATCTCCTACCATTACTGGAATCTGTTTACACTCCCCCTCCTTTACTGCACAGCTAGGGGCTTCCTCATCAGTGAATTTTGGAGCCCAGTATGGAGCTGGTATGAGGCAAAGGGAATGGGATCAGAGTTGGACTGTGGGGCTTGGAGTGTTGTGTGACCTTCACGCTCTTCCCACGGGATATTGCTGCTGCCTTGTCTTCTGAATGCTGTAAGGATCTTATTCATCTTTGAAGTGTTTTGAAAACTGAAGGACATTTAGCTTAATGAAAGAAACTAAGGCAATCAGGAGAGACGGTGTCCCTTGGAATTTCTTCATCTAGGTGCAAGGACTCAATGGCTGGCAAAACTGTATATCAAAACCATGGAATCCAGATGTATTCCAGAAGGCAAAATAATCATTGCCAGGCTGAAACTGAGTAAGCAACTAGTGATCCAAGAAGCTATAAGCTGCTATCATTGCTCTGCACTGGCGACCAACTCTTGGAATGTATTATTCTCTGGAGTATAAGTCCTTTTGTTGAAATGGTGGGCTCCCCAAACAATAAATTGGATTCTGGTCTAAACACAGTTCTTGTGATCAAGTTTTGGCCTTTGTAATGCCTACAAAATTTCCCTTGATTTCAGGGGAAATGTAAGCTTGTCAGCCTTTGCAGACCTATCATTGGCCCTTGTTTCAGTGGGGATTAAAGGCCTAATGCTGAAGCTTACAAAGACCTTCATGACTGTAAAACGCTACACCTGTTACGGATAATGCTGAGAAACAGGTGGTAATGTATCCAGTTGGGGGAAACAGAAGTCACCCTGGTTCCTGAACAGTGGCGTTTTTAATAGTTACACAAGGGACATGACTCTTAAAAAAGTCATGCGGATGTGCACATGAGGATAACCTTGTCCTGGCAGCACAAGCGGTCACCTTCAGTGACAGTCCTCTTTGAACAGGTACTAACACACCATGGAGGAGTACTTCCAGAAATAAAGGCTCAAGTCATATCCTCACAAAAGTCACTGCATTCCATCTTCATAACAAGAATGCTAAGCACAGTGACCTTCTGTGGCAACAATGTGCAACATGACCCCCTCCAACTGGTCTTTGTGTGAAGCTGGATTCCATGTTAACCTCCCACATCCCTTTAAAGAAGGCAGCTGCCAAGATGAAGACAAGGATCAGCCTGATTCAGAAACTGGGAAGGGCAAGCTGAGGAGCCTCAGCATCCAAGTTCTGGGCAATCATTAATGGCCCTTATGTCCTCCATAGTCGAGTACTGTGCATTGTTATGTACCAGACAGAACCAGCACATCTCCAGTAAACTTACAACCAGATGATTAAATTAGAAGCTTTGTGTATAACCCCGTAGTTGGCTACTTAAAACTTCTTGGGGACTGCATTTCAGTCTTTTCTTATGGCATCCCCCCTTTGTAGATTCTCTTTGTAATTCTCTCAGATAAATACTGGATTGTAATATTGATTTTAACACATGGTTTATACTGTGCTTTTGGGATGAATGTTGTCTTCTCTCGGTAGTAGGAACAAAAAAGGGATATTTGAGTTGTCATTTTCTACATATCTACCTTTGCTCTAATTGCTTTCTTTTAATCTCCTCTTTTAGAACACTATCTTTCGGATTGCAAGAACAATGAAAGTGATTTAGGAGTCTTGGTGCATTTCACTTGAGGAAATGTGGAAACTGGAATAAAATGCTTTCAGTTTACACAAGAGACCTTGATATAGTGGCTTCCTGGGTTATTCCAGCTACCTGCTGGTCGCTTCAGTACCTATACATGAATTTGATCATTCAGGGCTCCTGTCAAAAAGTTGCTTTAGGTATGATGCTTCAGTAAAGGGTATAGCAGAATGGGTAGCATAATTTCACTTCTATAGCCACCTGCTGTAACACAAGAGAAATGGAAAAGCAAGAAGCTATCAGTGGTTGGCCATTTTTTTCCCAATACTTGCCGTTTATTAGCAAGTGTGGTCTGCCCCCTGCTTTTCAGATGATTGGCTCTGCAGTAGTTCTAGAGTGTTTTGTGGTGAGAGCTAGCTATGGCAAATCTGACTGGATTTTCTTTACAAACACAACTCCTACCAAGTCTGTTTCAACCATTCTCTTCTAATTTGCATGCATGCATGCTGGCATTAACCAGAATCCCTAAAAATTCTGAGTCAAAGACTGCAGTCATGATAGTATCTACCAGAATAAGGAACTATGCTTCGTATCAGGAGAGCCTGATCTTTCAGGACTTCCACATTAGATTAAGCTAAGGCATTCCACTTTTGGGCTACTTATCTGAAACTAAACATCTGGCTGTCAATCATAACTGTTTACTCAAAAGCTCTTAACATTGTGGCTAACAACTTAGGGTAATAAGTATCAGAGAGGTAGCAGAGTTATTCTGTATCTTCAAAAACAAGAAGTTCTGTGGCAGCTCATAGACTAACAGATATTTTAGAGCATAAGCTTTCGTGGGCAATGATCCACTTCATACATCTGACAAAGCAGGTCTTTGCCCACAAAAGCTTATGCTCCAAAATATCTATTTGTCTAAGGTGCCACAGGATTTCTTGTTAACTTAAGGTAATCTTATTGCATTGTGTTCAAGACAATAAAGCATTTATTTCAGTAGGATCTAGAAGTCAGGAAGGGTAGGTAGTGAAGCATGAAATATTTTTAGCACTTCCTGTAAGCATTCATCTTCTAGCTGGAATATTGGCCTTCTCATTCTAGGGTATAAGGTATGTAATTTTTTAAAATTCGTGATATGCAATAATATAAGGTATCCAGCATGGCATCTTTGTTCCCTTTGGACTAGATAGGGAATTTTTCACTTCCCCTGTAACAAGGATGGAGTACTTTATCACATTCCATGACGAGGACGTTTTTGAGGTGCTTTTTTTATCATAGTGTCTTTTTTTTATCATAGTGCTGACTGTGATACAGATCACTCGCTAGTTTGCTCCAAGCTCAAGCTGAGACCCAAGAAGCTGTACCGCTCTAAACCTGCTGGAAGGCCCCACATTGACGCCAGAAAGATGGCGAACTCGGAGAAAGCTGAAACGTTCAGAGACACCCTCCAGGAAAATCTGCGCAGCGGCCCCAGGGGCGCCGATGTGACATCCAAATGGCAACATCTGAGGGATACAGTTTACAACACGGCCTTGTCGGTGTTTGGAAGAAGAGCTAGAAACACGAACGACTGGTTCGAAGCTAACTCCGATGAGATGATTCCAGTCATTGAAAAGAAGCGCGCTGCACTCCTGGAGTACAAACGCTCACCGAGCCAGAGTACCCAGCAAGCACTTAGAGCGGCCAGAAGAACAGTACAGCAGACAGCCAGACGCTGTGCCAACGACCACTGGCTCCAGCTATGCAGCAGCATCCAGATGTGTGCTGACTTTGGTAATCTCAGAGGAATGTATGAGGGTATGAGGAAGGCATTAGGACCCACCCAGAACAAGATGGCACCTCTGAAATCCAAATCTGGTGAAGTCATCGCTGACAAAGCCAAACAGATGGAGCGCTGGATTGAGCACTACTCCGAGCTGTACTCACGCGAGAAAGTTGTGGTTGATGCAGCCCTCGATGCCGTCGAGCTCCCACCAGTAATGGACGAACTGGATCAAGAACCGACTGTGGATGAACTGAAGAGAGCCATCGACAGCATTGCAGCAGGAAAGGCCACTGGTCAGGATGGTATACCACCAGAGGTAATCAAGTGTACCGCGGACACACTCCTGGAACCCCTACATGAGCTACTGTGCCTGTGCTGGAAAGAAGGTGAGGTTCCACAGGATATGCGCGACGCTAACATTGTAACGTGTAAGAACAAAGGAGACAGAAGCGACTGCAACAACTACCGTGGAATCTCCCTCCAAAGCGTCACTGGTAAACTGTTTGCTCGTGTCATCCTTGGCAGACTCCAGAAGATTGCTGAGAGGGTGTATCCCGAATCGCAGTGCGGATTCTGTGCAGAGAGGTCTACCGTTTGACATGGTCTTCTCTCTAAGGCAGCTGCAGGAGAAGTGCAGGGAGCAGAGGAAGTCACTCTACATAGCCTTCATCGACCTGACCAAGGCCTTTGACTTGGTCAGCAGGGATGGTCTGTTCACACTGCTCCACAAGATAGGCTGTCCTCCACGGTTACTCAAGATGATCCAGTCATTCCACGAAGACATGAGAGGAACCATCCAATATGACGGCGCATTATCGGATGCTTTCAGAATCAGGAGCGGCGTCAAACAAGGATGCGTGCTTGCTCCGACATTGTTTGGGATCTTCTTCACACTCCTCCTGAAGCATGCCTTTGGATCTTCAACAGAGGGCGTCTTGCTGCACACAAGATCTGATGGGAAAGTGTTTAATCTTGCAAGGCTGAAAGCTAAGTCTAAGGTGCGGGAAGTCATCATCAGAGACATGCTGTTCGCAGACGATGCTGCTGTAGTGTCCCACACAGAGGACCAGCTTCAAAAACTGCTGGATCAGTTCTCCAAAGCGTGCAAGGACTTTGGGCTTACCATCAGCCTAAAGAAGACGAACATACTCGGTCAGGATGTTGCTGAATCCCTACCGATCAGCATTGACAACTATACGTTAGAGGTCGTCCACGAGTTCGTTTACCTCGGGTCCACCATCACTAACACCCTGTCGTTGGACACTGAGCTAAATAGGAGGATCGGAAAAGCGGCCACAACTCTGTCCAGACTCAGCAAGAGTGTGGAATAACAACAAGGTGTACACTCACACCAAAATGCAAGTCTACAGAGCCTGCATCCTCAGCACCCTCCTTATGGCAGCGAGACTTGGACCACCCTGTATGCCCTCCAGGAAAAGAGGCTGAACGTCTTCCACTTGCGCTGCCTCAGGCGCATCCTTGGAATATCATGAAGCACAGAGTGACCAACACAGCCGTCCTCGAGCAAGCTGGAATCCCAACCATGCACACCCTCCTCGAGCAACGTCGACTCCGCTGGCTTGGCCACATCCACAGGATGAATGATGGAAGGATTCCAAAAGACATCCTGTATGGTGAGCTAGCCTCTGGCAAAAGACCTCCCGGACGCCCCCAGTTGCGCTACAAAGATGTCTGCAAGAGAGACCTCAGAGAGGTAGACATCGAGCTGGACAAGTGGGAAGATCTAGCAGACGACCGCAGCAGATGGAGGCAGGGGTTACACAAGGGACTTCGGAAGGGCGAGATGAAGATCAGACAGCTAGCAGAGGAGAAGCGAGCACACAGAAAGCACACCAAGGACTTGTCAGACACCCACCACATCTGCAAGAGATGCAGCGAGGACTGTCACTGTCATGTGGGCCTTCATAGTCACAGTAGACGCTCCTCAATTGAAACTATAAAGGGCGTGATCCATAGTCTGTGCAGACTGAAGGATGCCTACTACTACATGACAATCAGCCCAACTTTGCGAGGATTGTGTAGTGAATGACAGACTGAGTACTGGGAGATTGACTTGGTGTTAGCCTGACTTGTTTCTTGCACTTTGATCTAAAAGTTGCCGGGCTTGAAATTAACTGTGCTGACTCTCAGCTGCAGATGCCTTTCCCTAACACTTGTGATCTTTGAGATTAGGCAGATAACCAAAGCATTCAGTTACTGTAGGAGTGTCTTGGACTGAGGGTATGTTTTTGAGGTAAAATGGAATTAGGCCACTTAAAGTTTTTGCCTGAATCCTTCCCATCCTCCCCAACCCACTTTTGTGGAATGCTTACAACAGCTGTAACATGCTGTCATGATCTCTTAGGAATCTTGCATGAGTTGACTCTTCCAAGTACTGCAGTAGTGTCTTCTCAATATCAATGAATACTCAGGAATGTAGCGCGCTCAGCTGAGAGGGCTAATTACAGTCTCTTGGCCAATCAAAGATTAAAAATTTCTGGTCACCCCTGAAAAGTCTAGGAGGATCTGAACACTGAATTGCTTTGCTAGGTGGACACATGCTCCCTATAATTCTCCTGTCCTTTGAAACAGTTTTGGGGTTAATCTTACTACCATGTTAATGGGTTGCTGACCCCTGCTATAATATATTATGTTCTGTGGCAGAGTGCTGATATTTGACCTTTTGACATCTGTGTATGGTCCGAGAGCTGGTGATGCTTTTTAAAGTCACTCAGTCCCCTTTGTGAGGGTAATTAGGAAATGTGTCAGTCACAAGCTCACCTCACCAAAGAACTGTTGCATTTTTACAAGGCAGTATGTTTTGTGGCACCCTGCTGGGTATTAGCTCTACATGCGCAAAGAGCAGTGTATTTCTCTTCCTGGGCCATGAGGCAGGAGTCCAACACAGCAGGTTGCACCTTCCTGATCCAGCATGGTTGGGACCTCATAGGTCCCAGACAAGAGAATTTGCTGAACTGGGGGAGATCCAGGGCTTCTGCCCCAGGCATGCTGGGCTGCCATGGTTCTCCAGCCCCACACTCCTGAGGCTCCCATAAGGCTTTGGCAGGTGGGGGCTCTGATGCTAGTCCTATGGTGTGGCAGGGGCTCTAGTGGGGCTGGTCCCAGCCCCGGGACACTCTTCATGGGGAAAGGAGGGGTGGGACTGAGCTCCTGCCATGTGCCACTGAAAATCTGCTCAAATGCTGTTCTTAGCGTGCGTGCTGGGGGTTGCCAGCTCCTGTGTTATAGGCTATGTTCTTCTAGTGCCTTCATGTATTTTAAGGATGATGTGGTTGGACTTCATGACAGCCCTGAGAGAACAAAGAGCATTTGTTGAGCAATATCTTCTGTGATTTCACAGAAGGGAATGTATGGGGTCACTTTAAGACAGTTCTGTAATCTCTCTTCCAGGCCCTACAATCAGGTTAGGTTTTCATGATCAGTGTTTAAAGGCTACTGATAAATCTGGTAGCATTACCATGGAAATTTGGTAGCAGGAGTGTGTTTTGTTGCCTGGAAAGGAGAAACTACAAAATGATTGGCTTCTCCTTTGCTCATAGGTCAATTTTTTTCTGCTTTAATCTTCTTCCATCATGTAAAAAAGATGCTCTTTTCCACGTTGCATAAAGGCCGATCATGAAGTCGGGGTTTGCATTTTCCCTCCAATCCCCTAAGGTGAGCAAATAACAAATCTCAGTCATGCAGGCTGACCTGACTATCCAGTGAAATGGAAAATACTGTGAGCTGCTGTGAGCAGAACTAGCAGCACTGTAGGTAGAACTGTCTGTAGGTAAAGCTGTCTTACGCATGCCTTATAAGATATTTGGGGCGGGGGAGGGGACGGTTGCATATGATTTTTGCCGAACTTCAACCATTTGGGCTGAAATTTCCAAAATGGGGGGACTGCCTCAGCCTTGAGTTGTTCTGGCCACGTTTTAAACTCTTGCATCAGCGGTGTTGAAAAAACTGTAATGCAGTGGTCTCCAACCCTTTTACACCCAAGGTCACTGTATTGAATTTAAGGGCAACCCAGAATTTACTCCTTTTTCTTCCTCTGAGGCCCTACTCCAAAAACTCCATCCCCTCCCTGGCTTGCTCTCCCCCTACTCACTCGTTTGGCAGGGGATTGGAGTGCAAGCTCTGTGTACAGTTTGGGTGCAGGAGAGGGGTTCAGGAGGAGTTATGATATGCTGGCTCTTAGAGGGATAGGGGGACTGGGGGACTGACCACAGGAGGAGCTGCAGGTTGGGTTGCAGTCTCCCGCTGGGCAGCACTTCCCGCAGGCAGCTCCTACTAGTTGGTGGTAGCAAGGCTAAGACAGACTTTGTGACTTGAGTGTCCCAGCCCCATCCTTATTCCCAGAAAAGCAAGTGTGTTCCCAGAGCCATGGAAGCAGTGCATGTGGACGCAAGCAGTACGCAGAGGCCCCTGCAATCCCTGTGGGGCCACACTGGCTGCTTTCAGGAGCAGCATGGGGCTGGGGCAGGCGGGGACTTGGGAGTATGCCTTAGTAGCACCCACGCTATACCACCAGAGATTACAATCATCTGGGAAAGTCTCCAGGGCTGACCAGACAATCGAGATTGACTGGTTGGTGACTGATGCTCTAATGCTTGTCTTTTTTGGAACAGGGACTTGATATTTGGTGGTAGGAGTGCGTTTTGTGTCAGACATGAAACTCTTGCTATTTCTGTGAAGAGGCATCAAATCTGGTAAAGTTATAAGCCTCTGAAAAATCACTTACTACAGTAAACTTTCATATCAGACAAATCCAGGACTGGGAGGTTGCTGCGTATTCAAATATTCTGGATAATAGAGGTTTAGCTACTAATATATAATACTAAAGAAAAACAAATTAGATAGTAACAAACAAAAATGTATGCAGAGTACTTCAGAAGAAGTGGGTCTGCCCCACAAACTCATCACCTAATAAATCATTTTGTTAGTCTTTAAAGTGCTACGTGACTGCTTTTTTGTTTTACTGAATTTACTGCATTTGTGTTTACTTGCACTATCCTGTACTTAAGTAAATTTTGTTTCGTTTTCCATATGTTAAAATGCCAGTTATTTGAAAGTTGCAGATGATAGAATGCCAGATATGAAAGAGTTCTGTGTATGAGCAGACACCTGGTAGTTTGGCCATTTAAATTCATGGAGGGTTGCAAAGGTACTGAGAATCCTGCATCCCAGAACTGTAGCTGTTGAGCAGGATGTTTTACCCTGCTGCGGCTTGTCTTGTGTGATAGGGTCTACTGTGGTGCTGGGCACAGGCAGCAGGAGTGGTACGCTGGCAGTGCTTTTCAGGAGTTGCAAGGATCCCAGTGGCAAGGGACAAACATCTCCAAGGTGACCTTTGACCTTACAGACTATTTTTTTTTTTTTATTCATGATTCTGCCGAGCGTCAGTGTAGTGCTTGGGGTTTTTTGTATTCTGGTTCTGTGTAGCCAGGCTTCTGAAAAAGGGAATTTAAAAAGCCTTTTGATGCTTACTGGGTAGTTCTTCATATCACTTGCCTTTTGAGCATTGCCATACCTTGTTCAGTGTTATACGTGCATGGGAAAAGCTGATCGGCACAGGGCACAAGACCCAAACTCAGTCTTGCCTTCTGTGATATGTGTAAGCCCTGGATAAGTTATCCTGAATGCAAAATGTGAAGAAACAAATAAAAATAGGAGAAAACAAGGAATTGCACCAAAGTTAAGGTTGTGGTATGGCTTCTCGTACTCAATCCTCATGTACGAGTAGATAACCTTAAACTAAAAATATGTTCTCCGTTTTAAGGACCAGAGTAGAATGTACTTGCACATCTGAGCTTCTTTAGGCTAGAAGTTCTGGAGATTGTCTACCAAGAATGTGGCTTGAATTCAGTAGCAAAGCATTAACTTCCTTGGGAGCTAAAGTGTCCATCTTAATCTTTCTCCCCTGCCCTTTGGCTAGCAGAGACGCACAGAACTTTATTTCCCAAATTGGCTAGCAGAGACCCACAGAATTTGGTTTCCCAAATTTGTCCTTTCTCCTTTTCCTCACCATGCATTTATTTAATAAGTTTTCTGCTGTGTTAAGGTGTATACATAACTATCTTTATTTTGGACATGCTTTTTGGAAGAAAGACTTTTTTGTTTGTATTTCGCAGAACCTCATATAATCAACTTAAATTGCATCATTTTCAGGAGGGAGGTGATGTCTGTTTCATTAAATATTTTAATGTAAATAATCTTTCCAACAGTATCTTAGATAAAGTATTGGTCTTACTAGAGCCATTTGATTTTTCTAAAACTCTCTCACTCTGTGTGCATCCTCATAAATAAGGATGAGTTTGAGATCTCATATAATTGGGTGGTGGGTTAGGTTGACCTATATAATTACGGATCACAGGTGTAGAGTAAAGTCTGGTTTATTTGAAGCAATCAGCTGCATGTTCTCATTTCTTCAGATAAATTAATTTCTAACACGATTTCTGTTAAATTAGGCTATTGGTGTAGTATGTGGCTTTCTTTTGTTTGGAAACACATTTTGGTTACTCAGTTTAGAATAGAGGCTATTCACTTCTCTATCTAAAACAGCAGTTGAAGTCTTTAAAGATCACACCGTGAAAATGTCTTGAATTTTCTAGCAAAGCTTCATTTACTTTGTCATCCTACATCTTTCAAATAATATTAAGCATCTAAGTGTAAAAAACTGTCTACTCAAATTCAGAAGCAAGGTGTTCTATGTGAAGAGATGGAATACCTTTATGAAGAAATAACACAAGTTCACTGTTACTTATAATGTAGCTTAGTGGAACTACCAACAAGGATTTGCCCTCACTGATGGCACTTTCTTGATTATTTTTTAACCACACTGTGAGCAAATTACATTTGAGTTTAGCTATTTTCTGTCATTTAAAAATGAGCAGAAAGATTATAGGGTTTTGTTCTTGTTAAACCATACAATTATCTCTTTTTTTAAAATGTAGCTATTATAATATTGAAATAGGAATATAGAAGCCATGAGAAGAAATGAGTCAGGAAAACATATAGGTAAGAATGTTTGTGAAAATCACGGCCTTTGCTCTGCTCTGCTTTTTGTAATGTGAAAAAGCAGATTTGATTTTCCATAGACTTTTTTCATGTGTTCATAATTTTTCAGAACTTCACTTACAGAGCTGGGAAGTTAGCAGTTATTAAAATTTCTTTGTCAGATCTTTAAAAAATAGTAACTGTTTCCATCACTAAATCAGTTGTCTGGGTGACAGTGAAGGACACAGATAATATCTCAATGGCATGCAGTATATTCTCTCAAACAATTAGAGGGTGAAATTCTGCCATCAGTGTTGAAATGACGGCTTTACAAAGTCTTTAAGACTATGTTTTATAAAAAGCAAGAGAGAAACTTGGAGGAAAGCTTTAGCAATTTTTTAAGGGAATGGGTACAGAAGTGTCTATCCTCCTACTTCCCCTCCCTTGCTGATTTGCAAGTTGATAATAGGTTTGATTACTTGATACAGCATTATAAAAGTAATTACCACCATAGTCAATCAAAGAACAAGAGGTCTGACTACATGAATGGACAGTTGCTTTGCATGCTGGAGACCTAGACTGCGTTGACGCTACGAGATATATTCAGTTTTTAATAAATTCAATTTTTAACCGTGTTCTTATGAATTTGAATTTAAGTGCCTACAAACCTTCTTGAAATTCAACCCATCATTTTTCTGAGTTTCCATGTCCCCATTGCACTATGCAAGTTCGACAGCATGAGCAGTGCATTGTGGGTACCTATCCCGCAGTGCCTTAGCCCCAGTTGCTTGTGGGTGTTTCATGCTAGAATTCTAGAATGAAAAGCACTGTCACAGAATTCAGAGCACCCAGTAACAGAATTCAGCCCTACCCCAAACCTGCCCGGGTTTCTTGTGCTGCACATCCTCTCTGGACATTGGTGTAGCGGCAGGCAGTTGTGCTGTCAGCCCTGTCCACCCCCACCCAGTTATGTCAGCCACACATCCGTACCTTTTATATTTGCAGGCGTGGGTGCTGCAGAATTCAAATTCTAAGTTAATCAGAAATTTCGCAGGCTTCCTGTGACCTGCTTCCTGTGTACCTGGATGGAAAGCAGCAGAGAAGGAAGTGGCCATATGTTGCGGGTGGGGTGGGGTGGGGTGGGGGGTATCGCCAAATAGCTTTCTGGGACGCATATGGGACACTTATGGAGGCTAATAAAGTCAAATGAAAGATGTGGCACATTCACACTAGCCTTTAATTGAACTTTTAAATTCAAAATTTATTGCTACACCCATCCAGTAGTATTGACAGTTTGTTATTGGTATTAGGGCTCACTAATTTGAGCTAATGGTGCTTACATGGGAGACAGTGACATTTTAATATCAAGCTAACTTCTTTAAATTCAATTTGATCTCCTAGTGTAGACGCAGCCCTAGGAACATTGGTGTATGTCACATGCCTTCTCCCTATTCTTCCCAGTGAGAGAACCAGATTTCATAAAACCCCAGACAATGAGTAAATACTCATCTATTTTAAGTTTACATTTTGCTTATATTCAGGTACTTGGGGAGAAAATTATATAATGTCTGATTTCTTGTTTAAGGGATATGTATGCTTATGGTCCTATTTAAGACTGAAAATATACTGGGAAAGATCTTTGCATTTTGAAAAGGGAAAATACACAACTGTCCATGTAACTATATTTTAAATGGACCAGAATTTTTGTATGTACCTCTTAACAGCGGATTTGCTTTTAAAACAGCCACACTGGGGTTTCAATGTCAAGTTCTGACTTAATAAAAAATAAAATATAAAATACCTCAGCTTTGTCCGTGAGTCTCAGCAGATCAGGGATCAGCAGTTATTCTCTGCTGTTCACCATTGCTCTTTAAATTGGCACATGGAAGATTTAAAGTTCCACAGCAGCTACAGTTCTTCGTCTCCTTAAGAGTTTATAGGCCTTGTTTAAACAAGTAATTTTTTCCTTTTCTCCTCTGTCTTTATGCAGCCCAGCTATCATTTTCTTAAACACTCATTGTGTAAGCTTTGCAAAAGGACTTTCCCAAGGAAGGGAAGGAAAGTGTTGAAGAGTGAAACCTTGCTTGTTTTGAATTATTTAATAATGGGTCTCTAGCTGGGGTTTTAACGTATTAAATTTTAATAGTGGCTTCTATATCCTCTGAGCATTCATCTGGGTCACTGC
The DNA here is from genome assembly GCF_033958435.1 of Carettochelys insculpta. NCBI lineage: Eukaryota > Metazoa > Chordata > Testudines > Carettochelyidae > Carettochelys > Carettochelys insculpta. Next base: position 132,214,886 of record NC_134138.1, on the reverse strand, counting down.
CTCTCCAGCCGTCATCTCTCCATCCACGTAGAAACAGCTACAGAGAAGTGTGTGTTTGTCTTTTTTTGGCAGGGAATCTGTCCTTTTGGGCTGAATGTGGCTTGTCTTTTAAAGTGCTGCAGCTTACTTAGTTTGTATCAAGTTGTGCTGTCATGGCTCTCCAGTCATTAGGATGCTGCAGGTGGATATGAAAAAGCCACCAGTGCTCTAATGTAGTGTTGAATGTTGGGGTTTCCTAATCGCCATTCTTCATCCAAAGCCTGGGGCTGCAGACCTTGAAGAAAGCTCAAAACATCTGTGCTGAAAAAGAGAGCCCTACAGCTATCTGGTCAGCTTATGAGCTAGAAGAGGATCTCATGGGTCTTTGAAGCAAAAGAGAGATTCTGCAGCAGGAAGACTCTTGATCCAGCAAAAATAAGCAGTAGAACTTGCTGGGATTCAAAGTATGCTAGAACCAAATAGGGCCTACCTGTCAACCAATGTTTACCTTTCACTTGCTGTCCCTTCATTCCCCCCCGCCACCCCCTTCCCCCCCCCCCGCACCAAGAGAGAAACACTTCACTTCAGTTTTGGCACCATCAGCTTAAAATGTTAATGGGTTATTGCTCTTTTTGGTTCCAACTGACTAAAAATAGGCCATTTGCGTGGCCTTTTTGACAAGAGAATTTTGTCCTGTCATTTTTCTGTCTTTACAGAAACAGAGGAAGTGAGCTGAAGATGTTTTATTGAAAACAATGGGACATGCCAGCTCCTGGGTTTAAAGTGATATATTGGCTACATCTACACTAGCACACTACGTCGAAGTAGCCTATTTTGATGTAAGAACATCGAAATAGGCTACTTCGATGCGTATCATCTACACATCCTCCAGGGCTGGTGCCATCGACGTTCAATGTCGAAGTAGCGACGGAGAACATCGAAAGGAGCTGCCCCGGAAGGAAATGCGGAGCATCCACATGCACAAGCGCTCCCTGTCGAAATAAGGGGCCAGCAAAGCCCCAAGCTGCTCCCTTACAGGGCACCTCCCAGACACACTCGCCCTGCACAGCCCAAGATCCACGGAGCCAACAACTGGTTGCAGACCCTGTGCACACAGCATGGACTCCCAGCTGCAGCAGCCAGAAGCCCTGGGCTAAGGGCTGCTGCACACGGCAACCATAGAGGCCCGCAGGGGCTGGACAGAGCATCTCTCAACCCCTCAGCTGATGGCCGCCATGGAGGACCACACTACTTCGACGAAGCAGGATGCGGATTATCTACACGCGCCCTGTCTTGACATTGAACGTTGAAGTAGGGCGCTATTCCCATCTTCAGATAGGAATAGCGATTTTGACGTCTCACCGCCTAACATCGATTTCAACATCGAAATAGCTCACGGCACGTGTAGACACGACTCATACTATTTTGACGTTGTGCTGGCTACTTCGAAGTAGCCAGCTAGTGTAGATGCACCCATTGAGATACAGGAACCTGAAAGGTAAGAACTAACTCTTTTGAGACCATCCCTTGGGCTCGGAGAAATATTTCTGACAGTTGGGATGTTTCCTGTCACATCTAAAAGCATATGATGTCGTAATATCCCTTGTCATGGCACTGTATCCTAAGGGCCTTCATTAGACTGAGGAGAATGCATGAGCAGACCTGAGACAATTTGTCATCATATGTTAAGATGTCTCACAGATAAAAACTTTCCCTCTTGGCAGCCAGCTCATCAGGCATACATCATTGTTGCCAGATATTAGCTCTCTATGGCTACGTCAGGAACTGAAAATAGGGGTTCTCAAGTACATCAGCAAGTTCCCTGATCTATGGCATTCTTATAATGTGTTTTTCCTCTACTGAAAAGCATTTGTCTCCTGGGGCACTTGTCCACCTTGTTGGTGAAAGTCAACTATCTGCTCTAATAGTTCTTCTTTTCCTCTGGGGGGGGTGTGTGTGTGTGTGTGTGTGTGTGTGTCAGCTGTGGTCTGTGGCAACCTGCATCTGAGTTTCCACTGGCAGACTCACTTCAAGTGCTGGTTATCTCACAATTTTTTTAAGTGTTGTTGGAGGCTTAAAAAAAATGGAAGAATGTTTTTGGGGAGATAGCAAGATGGAAACTGTGAAAACTAATGTAGTAGGCATAAGGTACAGATATCTAAAAGACCCCGTTATATTTCCAGGGGATAGCCAAACTGTGAGCAGCAGTGTGAGTAGCGCCTCTGCCTTGGCATCTAAGTTTCGCTGTTGATAAGGTGCGTCAGCTCCCTGAGATATCAGCAATTCTGTCTCACCAGCAAATCCTTCAAGACTGCCAGTCTAAATATTGCCTGGCAGGTAACAATCTGTAAATCCCAATTCAGGTTCCCAGAGATGTCTCCCTGAAGTGTCTGTTCCCTCTTGTTGCACACTCAAAATGTGAGGTTTGCTGCCTCCAAAGGGAGCACACATCAACTTGTTAGGTTAGCTGAAGTCTCTCACTTGGCTTGAATACACAACGCTGAAATGTTTTAAAACAAGAATAAATTGATTAACAAAGAACAGAGAATTTGTCATTGTAAACAAGGGGTGGAGAGACAGGCGGATAGAACATTGTTTCTAGGGACTAAAACATTCTCTCTGCAACTAAAGCTTTGTCTAAGCACTTTGCATATTCACATCAACTTCTCAGCATCTCCGTCCCTCTAGGCCAGAGACTAAAGGTACACAGAATCAGAGTCGTGTATAGATCACTGAAGTGGCTTTTTGCTCCCTTGCTATCGCCCAAAATTCATTGTCTCTGCCTCGAGAGCCATGAAGGATTCCTAAGGTGCAGACTCGATTCCCTTGTGACCTCACTAAGCTGCTGCTAGTTAGCTTGATAATTTTCTTTACTATATATGTAAATGTACTCTCTGACTGGCTTGATTAGTCCGAGGACAACGAGAGGTAAATACACGTTTGGCTAGGGCAGGCAGTGTGTATTTACTAGGTCCCAATCACACTTTAAGACCACATTTTTGGCGCGCACAGTTTCATACACAATGCCCTAGGTGCATCACAGTGATGTTTTCAGGACCAGTTTACATGTGCCTTACATGACATCTTTGAACTACACAATATACCAGCAGTTTTGGGCATAATGCACGTGTCAGGCTTGGTCTGAATCACAGTATGCTAGCTGGCATTGAGGAGCTTACCAGGTCAGTCTTTCTTGTAATCTTTATAACGAGACACTTTTATGGAATACAAGCGTGATATCTGAATAGAATATTAAAGCCATGTTTGATGATAGTGTTCCATTGTAACTCTTCAGAGATTTATAAGTTGTAATATTTCGATTCACAATGCAAATTGATGCTCAAGGTGCTTTTACTAGAATAAAGAAAGATAAAACTCCTATCTGCACCTGGAAATCTTGCAGAGAACAGAGTAATTCAATTATGAGATGCATTTTGGAGTGCTGTTTAAATGTAATCACTGAATACAGGGTGGTCTTTAAGTGTTTCCTTTGGCTTACAATGAGTTGTGTGATCAGTATAGTGCTCACATAGCCATCTTACCTTGGGGTCTGCAGTTAGCTTCTCTATCCACCCCTTCCCCCCTATTTCTGTCAGCTATACCTGAAGTGACTTTAAGCATTTGTCAGCAGAGGCACTTATTGATGTGGTAAGAAAAGCCCATATGGTTTAAATGGGAAAAAACCATATCAGGGCTCCAGCTTCAAGGCCATAAATCTGCCAGTAAAAATTCCTAATATTACCTTATGTCACGTGTGTGAAGGAGAATCAGGGTTGCCACTTAAAATATACAAGAATATGTCCTGAAAGGCAGGAGACACAAGTGTATACGTGCATGTGTGCGCACACACAGTATAACCTGTATTTCCTCCCAGTATAACCTATATCGCCTCCCAAACTTGATATAGTTCCTTATTGAAATGATGTTGTGCTTAAATAAATTCTTAATGCAACCATGGGTCACTATTATCCAAAGATGAACTTAGCATCTCTGAATTTTTTTCACGTCTTGATATGATCATTTCACTTGGATTAAAGAAGCAGTTGATAGTACACAAAAAGCACAAATCCAGTGTCTGCAAAAATGCTAATAACGAAGTTACTGAGAGAGAGGTTTCTTTTCAAGACTCTTCATATACAAAAGCTACATTTAGAGAAAATTATTGCAAAGTCAAACATTCCACAGTTAGGAAATACCAGAATTAAGATTGGATGTATAACCTTAGCTTAGCCCTTACTGTATGTGCATTATTATAGTTTTCAGCTATGTCACATACTATCTTTTTTTCTCCACATGCAATCGTGCCTCAGTCCTCTGAAAGGATGGGCAATAAATACTCTGAATGAATCTGGGCTGTCTAGTGAAGGCGATTGTTTGCAGGATCTATTCCTCATTTGCTTATGTAATTGAAAGATTGGTGGAGAACAGAGCCAGGTCTGCAGGAAGAAAAGGCTGTATTGTAGTTCAGGCAGATTGGTTTTCCAGTGGCATCTTTCTGTGCCTGCCCATGCTACAGTCTTTCCATGTGATGCTGACCAAGTCAAACACAACTTGGTAATAGCCACTAATGGTTGGTTGGTTTTCTCAGTATCCCGCCTGAGACAATTAGAGATGGATATGAATAAGTGCTGAAGTCCATTGGGAATGGTGGTATCTCAGCACCTCTTACAATGTTGCTGGGAGGAATGTTGGGAATCATAAAATCATATATTCTAAGGCCAGAAGGGATTATTGTGGTCATTTAGTTGGACCATCTCTATCACTTCCTCAAAAATTTCTGGAGTGCGTGTTTCAGCAAAACCTACAGTTTTGATCTTAAAATTGAAAGTGATTTGGAGCCTCCACTGCAACCCTAGAAGACTGTTCCAGTGGTTAACTACATTCACCATCAAGAGTTACACCTTATTTTCAGTCTGAATTTGTCTACATTTTAGTTTCCAGCCATTGCCTTATATTAGATTTTCTCTGCTAGATTGCAGAGGCCACAATTATTTGTTCCTCATGCAGTTGCTTATAGGTAGGGCCTTACTTGAATTGCAGGGCGATTTGTCAAAAAAACTCCAGGGGAGTCCTGAACAAGTCATGGAAGAATGCAGAAAAGTAATGTGGGATATTCTTATTTGTGGTAGTAAAGTCCATGGTTTTGTGCATGTTCTGGGTGACAGAGAACCTGGCTGGTTTCCCTGTAACTTGTTTCCCCTGTTGGCTGCCTGGGGCTGAAAATGGGCGCTCTCGCTGGCAAAATTGCAGTAGAAGCTTAGTATAGAGAAATCCACAGTTCCTGCTATATGGAGACTTGAGGTGTTTTTATAGACTACTTGCTTATTAATAACTCAAGCTTATGGGAATAGAGTGCAACATGTAAGTGGAGTGATCTAGTGACGGAGGCAAAAAGTTAAACGTTTTATTTGTTTTGGAGTATTTTTTGGTTTGGTTCTCTTTCTTTGGGGAGGCAAATGAGTTGGGAGCTGGGGTGGACTTAATTGTAGTGGATTAAATGGAAAGGCAGATGGTGAGGGTGGGATAGCAGGTGGGTGGGGGCAGAGGAAAATTTTAAGGGGTGACTATGGAGAGGTTTGAAGGAGAGGGGGACTGGAGGAAGCTTTGAAACAAGAGTCAGTCAGCATAGGCACAAACCATAAATCAGTTCAGAAATAAACCATGGAAAGTCTGTTACACAGTATTATGGGGATCAAACTAATTTATAAGGGCAGTGAACATATTAAGCTGTCAGAAATGACTGTACACAGGGCAAGGTTTTTTTTCCCTTTTCCCTGTTTTCTGATAAGTTTTTTTCCTAACCTGCTCTACTTAATCTCTAATGTGAGTTGAAGTAAAAATATTTGCCCTAATTAAAAAAGTAATCCCTTTCTGAGCAGTACAAACACTGATTCAGCTGTTAGTAGCAAGTCATTATTATGTATTCCCAGGAATGATAAATAGAGATGATTAGCTTATGTGGGTCTTTTTTCTATTCTTTCCCTTTCTCCAGTTAGTCTGTGATGCCTTAAAATAACTTACCAGAAAACCTACAAATTTTATAAATGGCACTTAAAAGGGACAGATTTTTTTAAAAGCATTAATAGTGTGTCTTAATTAACGGGGGAAATTTGATCAATGTAGTGTTAAGCCAGTATGTCTAAGAACTGGTTACTGAAGTCTTTTTCAAATGGTGAAATTGATTTTCCCCACCCTCCTGTCTCATTTGTTCCTGAAGTTCAACAGCTCCGTTGAACATAAAGATTTCCCTGGAGTGTTTTCTGCTTTAAACAGACCTACATTTAAATCATAATTGTCACTCTTGCTTTTGTGGCAGTTGTGACATTATTGTTTTACTAATGACTAAATTCCAATTTGTTCACTGTCTCCTGTGGTTTACGGTAATAAGATGAGTCACATAAAATGTTGCTTAATCATGTTAAAATGTTTTAAAGTAATTTTCTTATTTAAGTTATTTATTCTGAAAGTGATGCTAATTATTTAATCTTCTGCAATTTACAGAATATCCACACACTGGAGAGCTCTGTTTATGGATGCAGATATCCAGAACTTCTTAAAGAGAAAAACAAAAGATAGACTTGCCCACTGTTTATATTTAGCCTAGCTATTCATTAATCAAGCAACTGATCCAATCCAGTGTGTTCCCTGAATAGTTCAGTATGGCTGAACTGCGCTGGAAATGATAAATATGATACTTGATCCTTAACCTTTCCATGAGTTGATAGATGAACGTGAAACCTTTTTGTGTTTTTGAGAGTAAGGAGTGGAATATGTGAAGGCATGTAGCTCCCCAACCATTCAAAGCAATCATACTGGCAATTGAGGCAGCACAAAGGCTTTGAGGGCTTCAGTTGTGACAGTTGTAGGAGGAGAGGGAAGTAGGGTGGTTTGAATTAGGAGTGAAAGACGCTAAAGGTCCAAGTAAGGATTCAAGCCCTTATTTTGCTATCAGTATGGTATTTATCTTGGTATCAAACATGCCAGCCACATGTATTTTTAGGATGGCAGGAGGTTACCTACACATCCCCGTGGAACTTCTGATGATGGTTTATGGGGAAAAAATGTGGGTTTTTTAAATAGGATTGGATGCCTTAAGGCTTGCCTACACTGCCACTTTGCAGTAGCTTTCTCAGGGTAGTGAAAAATCCAGCTCTTTCTCCCCACCAGCAAGTTACAATGCTTTAAAGTGCCAGAGAAGACAGGCTCCCCAGCACTGCAAGGTGCTTCCCTCCTGGAGGTGGTTTAACTAGAGTGCTGAGAGAGCTCTCTCCTAAGACTGGCGCCAAGACCACACTGCTTTGGCAGCACTTTACACTTGGCAGCGTAGAAAAAGCCTGAGAGTGTCTGAGCCTGCTTTATGCAGGGTGTCTTCAGTCAACCTCCTCTTCTAACAGAACTGTGTACTTATGAAGATGAGAATAGAAATTGTTGGGTGGGGGTTGGGGCCTTCTCACATGGTTTCTTCTGACTCCAGCAGCCTTGCTGTTTCACTTTTGACCCTTCCCTGAGTAGAAACTAGTTGTAGTGGCCTACATTTGGCAGGCACTGTTGTTTTAGATTGGGCCACTATACAGCCTAATACCCTTGGATTGTGAAAGATCTGGGGCATATTTATTCAGAGGCGGTACCTGGAGGAGGAGCCAAATTGCCTTCTCTAGATAAAGTAGGTGGTGCTGTGGCTGTTCAAGTCCTCTGTGCCTCATCAGTAATGTGCTATGGTATTTGTAGTTCACGTGGTTTCTTCGTAATGCAGCAGGGACTTACTGATGTGGTTCTTTGCTGCTCTGTTAATCAGTGTCAGTGCTGTTCTCAACTTTCTTTCTCTGTGGTGGGCATCTCTTGCCTGTTCTAGTCTGAAGATTGAGGTGATTCTCCTTGTCAGTGCATCCATGGGCCAGCAGGAGGAGATAGGGAGGGCATCCTGTGTCTAGGGAAACTTTTGCCGTTGGGCTGTGTGGATACTCCATTGTCTGTCTCAATAACAGTGGATGACCCAATGGGGGTTAAGAGGGGGAAGGTGGTGGTCAGCTCTTGTATATGAGAGTGTGGGACTTCAGCACGTTTCTGGGGCATGTAAGTGTCCAACAAAAGAAGCAATGTCTTGCCTGACTTTCAGCATCGCTTTGGCTCACTTTGTGGCCTACAGTCTCCAGATAGCATTGAATCATAGACTATTACAACTGGAAGGGACCTTGAGCGGTCAGCGATTCCAGCCCCTTGCCCTCATGGCAGGACCAAGTACTGTCTAGACCATCCCTGATAGACATTTTATCTAACCTGTTCTTAAATATGCTTGTCCTGGAAAAACCTTTGGAAAACCTGGTAGCCAGGATGGATGACAGCATCTGTCTATCTCTTCCCCATATATTTTTCCTCCTTCCTTTTCTCCCCTTGTGACAGTAAATTCCTTTATCCCATTTTTTCTTATGTACCCATATATTCTCAAAAGCTGTGCTGGAGGATTACATCCACAGGCTGCTGTGAAGGATGGGAGGCCCAGTATTCAAAGTCACTAACCCAGGTGAGGAGGCAGTAATCTTCTCTCCCACTCCTGAATCTGGCTGCTGGGAAGAGAAGTGGGTGTTGTGTGGGTGGTGCATAATCTCTCATTGGCCAACTCTTTAAGGCCAACAGCAAGTACCAGGAAAGTGAATAATGCCTCTGCTCCAGGAAAGTGTGATTGAATGGGGTTTAAAGATGTCTCTAGCCTTTGTAGTAGCAAAGAAGAGCTGGAATCCATGAAGACCATATTCTCAAATACCAGAAGGCAAATGAAGATAAGTTGGCTTTTTTGAAAGCTGGAGTTGACAATACTTGTAAAACGTTCTTAGATGTTATGTTACTTGCCTGGAAGTCTGTTTGTCATGGCAGTAAATTTCTAAATCTTTGCTGAATAGATGTGATGCATAGGTGCCTTTTTTAAAGAAACGAAGAATATAAATTGACAGAATGCTCACCTGAACCAAAAAAATCTGTCCCTGAATACCCTGTGAATTTCATTCCTGTTAAACCTGTCCTTTAAACTTGTTTGCAAATATTCGCTCAATAAACTTGTCAATCTGTTAGTGTTTGTTTTTAAATTTCCTCTCTCTTTTATAAACTGGTTTGTTATGTGTATCACTTCTCAGCCAGTGTGGAGGCAGGAGAGTTAACTGACAGTTTGAATATTTGTCCAAAAATATTTTTTGCTAATAGTCTTAAAATGTGGGCTCTAATCACATTAAGAATTCTTCTGAAAACTGCAGGCTTTATTTTCTGTTTATGGGGGGAATTACTGGCATCTTCCTCCAAATAGTGGGTTTTTCACAAAGGCTACATCTGCCCTTGAATTCTCTTTTGAAAGAGGAGTGCAAATCAGGATAATCGAAACTGGAAACGAGGCACTGATTTACGTGTCATGCTTCATTTGCATAATCTTTTTTCAGAAAAGATTCTTTCGAAAGAGCAAAAACAGTGTAGACAAGCCTCTTTTGAAAATAGGCAGGGTTTATTTTCTAAAGAACCCTGTCTGCACTGCTTGTTTTCTTTTGAAAGAATCTTTTCCGAAAAGAGATTATGCAAATGAAGCATGATACGTAAATCAGTACCTCATTTGCATTTTTGATTTCCCTCATTTGTGTTCCTCTTTCAAAAGAGGAATGCAGGTGTAGATATAGTCAAGGTTAGTATAGATGTCTGTGATAGGTTTTTAAACGAAGAAAATTTGAACTTCAGGCTCTTTGGAATCATGTTTTATCAGTAGACTGAATTTCTTTGTGTTTTTCACAGCTGACAGTATCATTTAAATAGAGTAGTCTCTGCTAGTTCATTGGCTGCTAGCTTGTTGTGTAAGTTTATGAATGCTGTTGCTAAGATGGACACTTTTTTCGTGGGGAAAGAGAAGGGCTAGTAGAGCAAGATGAGGAAGAAGAGCATTTTGTAGAATTTTGTATCATGACATTAGAAATAACAGGAAACTGAAAAAACATCTATATTGGTTAAGCACACACTAGGTCTAAATGTCACCTTTAATCTCTGGGTATTTCTGATCTTCATAGTACCTGTTGAAAGGTGCCATAAGTGATACAATCTAAGGATTGTATCTACATGTTAAGGATGCCTGAGGGTGTATTGGTGAAACCCTGGTGGGTTTAATTTGGATTTTGAATCATGCTGTAGGGTTAAAGTTACCCAGACCAAACATGCTTGTCACTGAAGGTAGAAATCAGATTTGGAGTGTCATTTAAATAACTTAAGAATGAGTGGCTACCTGTCATACTCGTGGTGAAAATGCAATTAGCAGCTTCAATACAAAGCTACGTTACAGTTAATAAAACATCCCTTTGGTTGTGGTAGCAGTTCATTTGGCTTTAAACAAAACACATGCTACAGAATTTTGTCTATATATTTGTGTATCTGTTGTGTATCCTAGTTTTTACATGGTGTTCTATAAATACGTTATTCTTCTGCATTGTCAAATAAAAGTTCACATTTTCAACTTGAGTATATCAAACTAATACTGCTCAGCCCTACTGGCATGTGATAATTTGATTGATTGTTCATTTAGATGTTATGTGTTAGTACATGCATGCTGTTTCATTCGACAGCACTCGACTACCTTCCTTTAGCTCTTTTGGTTTTATATTTTTAAATCTTGCAGACTGGCTAGTTTTCCTCTGCTGCCACCTCTACTGTTGATCTGTTGAATCCTGAACTGAGTGTCAGACTCATTAAGTGGTTTTGAATTGTTCAGTTTCTCCTTCTGTGCTGCTATTCAGCTTGAAGGGCAATAGTGTTGGGGTTCAGGCCAGAGGTCGTGGTGTGTGAGAAGAAAGATGTGGTTCTTAGTACTCAGGATATATAGCTGTCCAGTTAGAACTGGTGAAACTCTTGAAGCATTCTTTACCAGACTTTGCAAACTGAATTGACAAATTCATGCCTTACCCAGATTGCCAAATGCAATTAAACCTGTTTTTCTTAAAAGGGCGACCAGTTGGTTTAGTAACATTACAATAGGCAACAGAACTGTTTCACATTGGGGGTTTACCCTGGTATATTTTGGAGGCGGGGGGAAATAGGAGTCTAATTTATGTTCTAATTAAATACTTTTACATATGTCTACAGACCATCCCAAAACTAAACAGGGTCTGGATCAGGCGTGTCCAACCCATGGGCCTCATGCGGCCCTAGACAGCTAGTAATGCGGCCCCACAAGATCGTAAACTTTTAACATTATTATGTGATTTATATACATTAACTACATTATATATTTTATATGCGGCCCAAGACAATTCCTCTTCACTCAATGCGGCCCAGGTAAGCCAAAAGGTTGGACACCCATGGCCTAGATACTTTTTCACAGGGGAGCAGGAGAGAAGGGGACTAGTCAAATAGCTGTTGATTAGCATTCTCACTACGCAGTAAGCCCACAAGTTAGGCAGGGGTTGCAGTCTTGCAACCCCTGTGTAACTCAGATTTTCACAAGTCAGTGGGGAGAGGGAATCGGGCTGCAACAGCTTAACTCATGTTAAAGTGAGTTACACACAACTTGGAACTGTGTATTTTGAGGGCTTACTTTAACTGTAACAGGGTACGTCATTTTATTTTTCTCAATCCAAGAGGACTCTGATCTTGGCTGGCTGAAGTCCCTCTTTCCCCACAGATTACCAGAATTGTGGTAAATAGAACCACGTTGCAGGACTGTCTCTTGCAGAAAGCTGGTTCCTTTCTTCTGTGGCTGGGAAATTGCTCTGAAGCTAGGATCTCCTTTTCTCTGTATGCCTGGCCGAGTTTTGTTTATCAGACTTCTCCCACTCTTTGAGCAGCCAGACAGGCTGACTGTATCTCTTGTAGAGTATTAGCAAATTTACCTGGTGTTGCTTGGGTATTTAGGTAAAGTAGGAGGCTGGCACTGGGCTCCTGACGGGTGCGTGGATGGCTATGGGGGTGTGCAGGGAAGGGCACCTTTCCCTGTCCAGCCTGAACTCACAGGTGGGGGGCATTGTTGCACTTTTCCCTGGCTCCAGTGAAAGGTGCAGGGCTGGCCCAGGATTTTGTCGCTTGTCTTCGGCCCTGGCAAGACGGGCAGGGATGGAGTGGCAGACCAGGCTGCTTTCCCTGTCTCCCCTCCACCTAAGCTGAGGTGGCAGGGCCCCAGTGTCACTGAGGAGGATTGTTGCCCTGGAGCAGGAAGGAGCACGGTTCCCCCTGTGTGGTGCTCTGGCCCAGTGCTGGGAGGTTGGGACAGAGGGCACTTACTGGCTGAAGGCTAGCAGGGCGGAGAACCCTGTCTTCACGTGGCCACTGTTTTCCTGCTGTGGCTGTCCCTAGTGTTGAATCTGAAGTAGGTCGTCCATCCTCTCAGCACCCCTCCCTTTCCATGTTCTGGAAGACCATGTGATTTCAGGCACTTGCCACTTTCCAGGCACAGCCAAACCCTGACCTTGGTTTAAGTCCTAAGTAAAAAAGTTGCATATCAAATTTCATGGCCATAGCTCTTGTAGTTTGAAGTGTTCTTGAGCAAACAGAGTGCAGATGGACACACTATGTATGTTGAACCCCCCTCTGTCTGCATAAGGACTTGCATTAGGTTTAACCAGCTGCAACCACTCTGGGTTGAATCCCAGGGCCTCCGGATTAGGTCTTTTCCTCTTTCGTGTCCCCTCTACCTGTGTAAGATCCATGAGCTATTCCCACAAAAAGTTGGGAGAGGCCAAACATATGGAGCCCATGATTCTTTTGTGCTCTGCTTCTGCAGTGACTCACCCCAGACCCATCATGTCAGGCAATCACATTCCCTGTAATTAGTCTTATTTGTAGTCTTTTCCTTGTCAGTCTGAGTGAGAGAGAGGAGCCTAGTGGAGCTGCATAAGCAAAATATAAACACAGCTATTTTACTGGTGTGACCAGCTGATCAGAGTTGTTTCATTTCTTCACTCTGGACTTCTCTATAAAAAATGCAGACACTATAGAAACCCAACAGGTCAGCTAAATGTCCTTTTTACCCGATGGTTGCATGATTTTTTATTTTGCAACTGTGTGCTAATCCTGCTGGTGGCGTACAAAACCATGTTTTCAAGTTGCGAAACTGAAATCACACAAAACATGGCTGAGGTGAGAATAGAAGTAGCCATCATATTGCAACAGTTGGTTCAGTAACACGGAGGGCTCATTTCCATTTTAACTAGGATCAGTGCTGTGGCAGCCAGTCCACGAGGGGTTGGTCTAGTGGGTCTATACACTGAGCCCTCAGATGTGGACTCTGATAAGCCTCTGGAGCATGATGAATTAAGGGAGTCAACAGAAGTGTCTCCATCAACCCACCCAGCATGGACTCTGAAATAAATACACGTAAGTCACATTGACTAGGTATGCAATTAATGTAACTCAAATTACAAAGCTTAGATCAGTGGTTCCCAACCTTTTCAGTAACACGGCACACTTCAATGAGACAAACAGTTCTATGCACACCCGCTCTCTTCAGCTGAACCCATTGCTCATAAATGTCATATTTACTATGTCTATAGTCTTACTAGAGAGGTTTGCAACATAGTAGTGCACACAGCAAGCTAAACAAGGATTAAATGTAGTAATGTTTGAAATCTACCACAGAATATGTGGTCTTAGACAGCGAGCACAGACACACTTTCAAAATCTCCTCAAAGCCATGTTAGGGATGTCAAGTAAAGTAGTAACTTTAAACCACTTCCCGGTGCCAACAGACTCCCATGCTCCCTTGCCACAGTGGAGAGCAAGGGCAGGCTCGCAACCAGCTTGTTCAGGCCGGGAAGCAGCATTTCATTTTTCTCCCAGCAAATGGGGCCTGTGGTGTCAGCATTTCTCCTCACAGTGGCTGCGTCTACACTGCAACAGTTCTCATGGCACAGCGCACAGGTAGAAAACTACTGTCTTAGATCGACTTCTCCCTGTAGCGTAGACCTGCTCTAAGCTGGTTCCCCTGTCACCAGAAGCAGGAACCAAATGCCAGCTGTTTGAGACTGTTGGCATTCCTGAGGCACCTTAAACTGTCTGAATACTTTGGGAAACAAGACTTTTACTGCTTCTCCTGGCTTGATTTCCTCCTTTCCAGTAATTTTCATTATTCTGAAATTAATGGGAATTAAGTGCATGGCCATCATTGTACAGCTTGCAAGTGCAAACTCCTTTTGACTAAATACAGAGGAAGCTTTCACAGAGTAAGCTTAGATTCTCTAATTGGAAAAAGGCTTGAGAAATCGGAGAGGCAGCAAGCTGCTTCATGTCACCACAAAACCCTTATTATTCTTCAATAGACCACAAAGAATGTTGGTGACATGCTATTTTTGTTCTCTCCAAAGAGAAAAAAGGGTGTTGTTGAAAATACAAAGTAACATATGCTGTCTTGTCTGACAAGGACTTGCACTGCAAGGCCATTGTACCAGACAAGCTGAAAATAAGTCATTCTGTAGAGATGTTGACTGCAACTTTATTCAGATGCTTTTATTTGCAAGTCAGCTTTGCGCCTGATATTTCGAAGTGGCGGAGCGTCCCAGACAAACTCTCAATTCCCATTCTGAGAATTTCTGGCATAAAATTATAGTAGCTGAAACTGACTTCTTGAATAAAATAATTATGCTTCATGCCTATGAATGAGTGGATGATTTAAATATTTATGAAGTTAATTTAATTGTACAGACTAGCCTGTGCATCGGTGAGGATAATATAGATCTTGTTATGTCTACATTTACGCCTCAGTTATTGACATGGACAGTTCTATAGCAGTGTTACTAAGAGGGCAGATGCTTGTCTTTTGTGGAGCAAAGATATTGCAGTAGGAGTAACCAGGAGCCAGATGTTCTCATTTGTTACAGGCATGCATTAAACTTGACATACTAGATGCTACTGAACAATTACTATCCTAAGAATTATGCCTGAAACTATTAAAATGATCCAGGTGAGATGCTATATTTTCACACCTGAAGTATGATGTTTTATGTACCATCATGAGGTATTTGTCCAACAAAATAGACTCCATGGAGAAGCTTTGGCTTCAGCTTGAGAATTGGCTTGTATTGGGCACCACTTGCATGGTTGTACAGGCTGCAGTGGAAGACCCTGTAATGAACTCAGGTTGATGAGGTAGCAGCTCTGACTGAAGTGTCTCTTTTTTTTTTTTTTTCTTTTTATGTTCCTCTTTGATATTGAGCTCTGTCAATAAGTCCTAAATGTGGTCAATTGGTTCAAAATTCTGCAAGGGTCAGATGTTACATTAACATGTGGGCCACTCTCTTATGAAAACAACACATAGTCCTGTGGCACCTTATAGATTAACAGATATTTTGGAGCATAAGCTTTCGTGAGCAAAGACCCGCTTGATCAGATGCATGAGAGGGAGGTTCCAGAGGAGGCTTTAAATATAGGCTTATGAAAAGGAGGGAGTCTCAGTCAAGGGGAGGACCAGAGTTGACAAGGTCTGTTCAGTCAGGGAGGATGTGGCCCATTATTGGCTAGTAATGTGGAGGTGTGAACATCAAGGCTGTTTCTACACAGGCCACTATCTTCGAAAGTGGCATGCTAATATATGCCCGAAATATGCTAATGAGGCACCGATGCAAATTCCTCACACCTCATTCACAAAGGTCACAGGATTTGGAGTCCAGAAGACATTCTTCTGGACTCCAAAATGCCGTTTAGAAGTGCGGCCAGCTGCGCCTCCCTCCCCGCCCCCCGGGGGGGGGGAGGGGTGTCTTCTGGAAGGAAGTCCTTCTTCCGGAGGCCGCTTCCTGACAATTTTTGGGAAGAAGGTGCCTCTGGAAGAAGGACTTCCTTCTGGAAGACCCCACCCCCGGGGGGGGGGGAGGGGCGGCACTTCTAAAGGGCATTTTGGAGTCCAGAAGGACATCTTCCAGACTCCAGATCACATGACCTTATGCTAATGAGATGTAGGGAATTTGCATGCATGCCTCATTAGCATCCCACTTTCAAAGAAAGTGGCCTGTGTAGAAATGGCCCAAGAGTGGAGAAACTGCTTTTGCAATGGCCAGCCACCCCCAGTTCCTTCCACATCCTCCCTGACTGAACAGACCTTGTCAACTCAGGCCCTCCCCTGACTGAGACTCCCTCTTGAAACCCTCTCCCCCATGTATCTGATGAAGTGGGTCTTTGCCCACAAAAGCTTATGCTCCAAAATATCTTAGCCTATAAGGTGCCATGTGATCTGTTGTTGTTGTTGGTTTCGAAGATACAGACTAACTTGGCCACTCCTCTGATTCTTATCTCCTATGAAAGAGGTAATTAACTTCAAGCCATCTGCTTAGATGCAAAGGTTCAACCTTTTCTGGGAGCAAATACACTGAAAAATCTTGAAGTTGGCGGTAGTCGAAATGCCTGTGCTTCTCGGGAAGAGAGAACCCAGCAAAGATATTTTAAAGTATATCTGCTTTAAATTTTAAATCTTAAAAATCAGTGTGCAGAATTAGATCTAGATATGAACAGTGTATAAAATTTAGTCTTGAAGCTCTTAGCTCCAAAACAAAACAAAAAAAAAATCAGTCGTGTAGCACTTTAACAAAATAATTTATTAGGTGATGAGCTTTCATGGGACAGACCCACTTCAGATCTGGAGATAGTGCTGTGCTGGAAATAGTGCTGAAAGTGAGTTGGCATGATGGTTATATAACATACAAAACAAAAAAAGATTTGAACTGACAAATCGGGTATGTAGGACGGGGGCGGAAGGGAGAAAATTACTTACTGTGAGTGTCTGTCTGTTAAGTGACTTGCCTGAGATCACTACGAATATCAAAGATGGGGAAGCTGTCTCTGTAATGCATAAGATAATTGCTGTTTCTATTGAGGCTAAGTAGCAAAGTATTGAATCTTCACATGAAGATGCACTACAAGCAATTAAGAACCCTACCCTGATGTTACCACAGCAAATTTGGTGGCTGACCTATGTAATTTCGTTCTCACCCACAATTTCCAGTTTGGGGACAATTTATACCTGCAGATTAGCAATTTTTTTGTTTATATCTGTTACGCAATCATCAATTCACATTCAGCATTATTTCCAGTACAGCACTATCTCCGGATCTGAAGAAGTGGGTCTGTCCCACAAAAACTCATCACCTAATTGATAATTTTGTTTTGTTACGGTACAGACTAACATGGCTACCTTTCTTTTACTATTCAAGTCTAAGATGTGCTTTAGGTATATGGTCCTGATTTGGCATAATGAACTGATTTTTTTACTCCGCTTTTGTCACTAGCCAACTGTCAGTTTGCAGAAAGATGGTTGCTCAGCCAGAGCCTAATGTCAGCTGTTTTTGAAGTGGTGAGGCTGTCAATGGTACAGGCAACCAAATACTACAAATGTCGTCCCAGTACTCTACATCAGCGGTGAGCAAACTTTTTTCATCGGGTCCCACTTTTCATCCCTGCAGTTAGCAGGGCCCCACAACTTGTCTAATGTAATGCAAACTAGAGAGAAGTTTCGGTTATGTTCCTGTGGGGTGTAGGGGAGAGCCCTTTTGGGACGTGTAAGGAAGTAAGTTCGTAGAATGTAAAAACTTTATAAATCAAGATATAAATGTGAATACACAGACACAAATACTAAAATATTTCAACATTTTTAATGAGATGGATGAGCCTGAGAGCCCAGCAGAAGATCATGCTGTGCACCGCCCCCCTGGTTGCCCGCCCCACCACTTTGCACGCCCCTGCTCCACATCATATTAAAAAGTAGCTTTGATCCACAATAGGACAATCATGGTTTCCCTGGTGTATGACTTCCTATGGACGCTACGACAAAAGTGGCCTAGTGCTTAAAGATCTTGCAGCAGAACTCATTTCAAGAAACCTACAGAGACAATAATTCATCAGAACATTTTTCTTGTTTTTTTAAAGTAATTTTTGAAGTACTGCTTTTATGAATGGTCTTGTACCATGCCTAAACTAAACTCCACTTTGCTTTATTAACAGAATGCTGTATGTGAGTGTGTGAGAGAGAGAATTCTCCAGCTGGCTTTATCTTTGCTATTTTCTGATAAGGAATCATTAGTATGAAACTGTTCTTGCCTTCTGCTGTAAGCCTACTCTGTGCTCAAGTTCAAGGTGGTTTACTACTTTTAAAAAAAAAAGAAAAATAACCAAAAAAAAATCATTGTCATCTTCTCTCTCTCCCTCCAACATGCAAGTGGTCAATGCTGTGGAAGTTTAACTGCAAGGTTCTTCAGAGGCGTTTACATCTTTCATAGTGAGAGATCTGATTTCTGTCCCCATGGCTGCAAGTGGATGTTGTGAATCAGGAGTCCCTACTGATTGAAAATGAACTTTTTTTAACCAATACGATTGGATAAGCTATTCTGTTAGTGTTGCTTTGTTTTTCATTTGCACTTTGAACTTCTTAAGAAACTTAATGAAAGAAGTAAATGGAATATGGTATTTAAGCAGAATATAAATCCACCTTTACCCCAGTCTAGTTACATTTCAGTTCCTTATCAATACTTATGAACTTGTAGATGGTCTCATTGATGGCGTTGTCTTTAGCGCTGGTGGAAAATGAACTTTAATGCTGTTTTTATTGTACCTCTTCCAAAGCCAATGCAGCAACTCTTTGAAGATAGTTGTATTGTGAAATAGGAGGCTCTGTAGTGTTCCCACTTCAGTTCGTACCTTAAACTTTCATAGAGTTCAGCATATGTGCATGGAAATTGAATTACATTGTTTCTTTGTCTGCAGTATATAATTTTTGCCCTTTTCTGGTTTCATCTGTATGTTTTGTGGCTTCAGAAATCACTTAGAAAGATGCACCTATTTGAGTTCCACCTTCCCATCACGGACAGGGCATGACATCCACCTTCCCTGGTATATGTTTTCTTCCATCTGCCTCTTTCTCCCATTTAAGGACATCTTTTTTGGGAGTGGGTGGGAGAGAATTGTGTGATGTGTTTGTTTTTTGGCCACATACTGACTTTGTTCAATAAATATATTTCTAACCTTGGCTTGAATCTTAAATGGCAGGAGTTGCTGCTTTTGAGAGTGTCATTGACACTGGTTTTCTCAGTACTATACTTGTGGTACCTAGTAGTTTAACTATCAGAATGTTTGAAATATAAATGTTTTCCTTAAAGAATGAGTTGAAGTAGAAAGCAGCTGAAATCACCTTAGATATAAATCTGTCTTGCTTTGTATTTTTACTTTATCTTTTGAAGGGGAAAGTATTTAGATTGCAATCATTAAGATGTTAAATATAATTTTTACACTATATTTTGTACCTCAGTAACATAAATTAAGATTTTAGTAAGTTTAGTCCTTATTATAGGTGTTACACTTCCAAATTGAGTTTTGTTTTATATTTTGAAAATATTTTGATATGAATAAATTCTATGTAAATTGAATCCAAAATCTGATTTTCATAAATTTGTGGCTGTAGCTACAAGTATTTATAATCTACTACCTAGAACAGTTTGCTGAAGTTACTCAATAGGTGATATGTGCAGCTGTACGCTCGTAAGCTGAGTAGTTTTTCATTCTTCACTTCAGAACAATTTGAAAAAAATTGAAAAATATTTTCTCCCAATATTCTAGTACTGAAGTTGGTTAGAAGTGACTTTGTTCTCTTGAGTGTGTAGCTCTTATAGTCACTGAGCCACTGTTAAGCCAAAGTCTTCTATCAGAATTGCCAGTCATATTTTGTATTCTAAAAGTCCAAAATAAAACTCTTATAATCAACAGAGAGGAAGCTGTGCTGGTCTATACACTATCAAAACAAAAAGCAGTCAAGTAGCAGTTTAAAGACTAGCAAAATAGTTTATTAGGTGAGCTTTCATGGGACAGACAAAAGCTCACCTAATAAACTCTTGTAATCAAGCGTGTAGCGCCAGGGAGAGAGAGAATTCATAACCGCTGCCTGCCATATACATACCCCTTTGTGTCTGTTTTTAAAAAAAAAAAAAAAAAAAAAAAAATTAGAGCATTGGCCTGCTAAACCCAGGGTTGTGAGCTCAATCCTTGAGGGGGCCATTTAGGGATCTGGGGCCAAAAAGAGAGAGAGAGGGAGTGGGGGGAGGTGCTTGGTCTTGCCGAGAGGGCAGGGGCTGGGCTCAATGGCCTCCTAAGGTCCCTTCCAGTTCTATGAGATGTGTATCTCCATATATTATTATAACTTACCAAGCTGGGAACTCGCTGGCTGTGCGTTCTGATTGGCTCAGAGGCTGAGGTTGGGGGAGTTTCCTTGGCAGCAACAGCAGCAGAGGGCTGGCAAGACAGCAGAAGCCGCAGTGGGTTGTGGGGAGCCAATCCTGCTGCGCACCCCTGATGTGGAGGATGAAATACCCTGTCGTCTGTAGAATTGTTCCCTCCCACTGTGCCTTGTGTATGTTGTGGAGCAGTATGGGGAAGCTTCCCGTGAATCCGTTTTGTGGTTTGAGGATCCAGGTGGTTAGTCTGGCATTCTTCACAATCACTAAGCTGACTGTATTTAAATTGGACCGTTGTATGACCTGAAAACGTGTTTGCCTGAAGCCCAGTGGGTTGGTCAGTCACTATCGTCTCTCCAGTATCTAACACATGGGTCCATGATTTGGTTAAAACCTTTCTGTGCTGCTGCAATATAAATATTTAATAATTTGATAGACTTGTTGAGACTTTTCTGGACTGAATACTGTAACTTGCTAACGGTGTATCGTTAACTACAATGAGATCTTGCATGAGTGAGCTAAAGCACTATGTGAGGTGTTCTTCTGTGGAAAATTTTCCTTTTTAAAAAAAAATCTCAATGAGATTAAAATTTTAATTAAAGAAACATGTTTCTCGGCGCAAGAACTCTGAAAGTACTAAGCTGGTAAGTGCAGCTTTTTATGCAAAGCCTTTTTATTAGGGCTGTTGATCAATCGCATTTAACTCACGCAGTGAACTAAAAAAATTAATCCTAATTAATCACATTGTTAAGAAATAGAATACAAGGTAGAGTTTATCAAGTTATGTTGGATGTTTTCTATATTTTTGAATTTCAACAAAGAATATGAAGTGTAGAGTGCTGACTTTATATTTTTGATTACTGTATAAATATATACATTCTAAAAATAATAGTATTTTCAAGTCACCCTACAGAAGTGCTGAAAAGCAGTCTTGGTTGCGAAAGAGCAGTTTACAAATTTAGATTTTTTTTGGAGGCTGGGAGGTGGAAGGGAAGTTATGTATCGTACTCAAAAACAAAGTAATGTGGAGCCCTGCAAATCCATGGATATCTGCAGATCATTTTTAGGTTCTACTTACAAGTCCCTTCAGTCCTGATTTCTTTTCCGACAGTTGCTAAGACAAAACAAGTTTGTTCACATTGCTGGGAGAGACTGATGCCTGCTTCTTATTTAAAATCTCACCCAAAAGTGAGAACGTGTTCACATAGCACTTTTGATAGTCTGCATTGCCCGGTATTTAATGCCAGATATGCTCAAAGATTGGTATGTTCCTTCATGCTACAGCCACCATTCCAGAGGACTACTCCCATGCTGATAATGCTTGTTTTTTTATATATATAATATAAAAAAAAGGATAAAATTTGTGACTGAACTCCTTGTGGGGAGAAATGTATATCTCCTGCTCTGTGTTACCTGCATGCTGCTATATATTTGGGTCATAGTCTCCCAAACTGGGGGGTGTGCCCCCCTGGGGGTGTGAAGAAATTCCAGGGGAGGGGCACGAGTCAACCTCCCCCCCCCCCCCCAATCATTCCCCCCACCTGCAGAAAGATCTGGCCTTCGCTTCCGGCTCTGAGCCCTGCCATTTTACGTGGGTGACCTAGTGCTGTTGCTATAAAAAGCAGGCAGCCGGCAAAGACCCATGTGGAGCTGGCTGCCTTCTGCAAATGAGTGATGTAGTTTCGTGGGGAGGAGGAAGATTAGGTTAGATAGGGGGCTTAGGGGTGCCTGGGTTTGTGGGAGGGCAGAAGAGGGGCTCAGGTGGGCAGCTCACAGGGTTTGGGCGGCTGGCCAGCTTGTGGGACTCATGAGGGTCAGGCACCTGGCCCCGGCAGAGCAGGGCTTGGGCAGCTGGCCCCAGCAGCATGGGGTTTGGGTGGCTCAGGTTGGTGGCTGGCTCTGGCAGCACAGGGTTCGGGTGGCTGGCCCACGACAGTGTGGGGCTCAGGATGGTAGGTGGGCTGCTGTCCCTGGCAGCATGGGGCTCGGGCAGGCGGCTCGGGAGGCTGGCCCGTGGTTGGAGTGGGTGGCTGGTGGGTGGGCAGCTGGTCCCAGCAGCACGCGGCTTGGACAGCCAGCGGGCAGGTGGATGGCTGGCCCCACAGGTGAGTGTGTGGCTGGCCCTGGTGACATGGGGCTGGGTGAGCAGCTCTGACAGCAGAGATCTCAGGCCGGTGGGCTGCTGGTAGGAGCAGCTCTAGAGGCTGGCATGGAGCTCGGGCAGCTGATCACCTGGGGTTGCACCAGGCAACCACAAGAGGCCAAGAAAAACTATATGCTTATTTTTAATTTTAAATAACATTTTTATATCAAGCTTTTGTATTTATTTCAAATTATGAATTGAGTTTTTTGTTAAAGCAGGGGTTGGATGATGGTAAAGGAGGTGGTTGGGCATGAGGTTTCTCAAAAATCAAAAGGGGGGTGGGGCATGATGCCAAAAAGTTCGGGAACCGCTGTTTTAGGTTGTAGTGATTTTCATGTGGTGGTCCAGCACATATTTGTTTTAACAACACTTTCACTGCAGATGTGGCAATGCAAAGAAGGTACCCATGTGAGGTTTGCTAAGAATAGGTACAGCGCTTGACCCAAAGCTCGATTTGTGAATTGCTGCTCAAAATCTGAGGCATGAACTGTGGCACGTGCTTTCAGATGGCTTAAGAGTAACACACTCTGATGCAGACATTACAGAACCAAAACTAAAAAGAAAATTGATGTTCTGCTGGTGCTGTTTGACTTAATGATGACCATGAACACCTATCAGTTTGCAGTGCTCTGGAATGTTATCAAGCAGAACCCGTCACTTGTATGGTAACGCTCTCTGGAATGTTGGTTAGATCATGAAGGGATCTTATGAATCTTCAGCAGATCTGATGCACAGATATCTTGCAGTGCCAGTGCTATGTGAACAACTCCTTTTGCTTTTTGGGTGTCCTTGTAAACGAAAAGCAGGCAGCATTATTCCCTGCAGGTTGTAACCAAACTTGTTTGAGTGGCTGAAGAACAAATAGAACTGAGTGGACTTGTAAGCTCTAAAGTTTTATTGTTTTGATTTTTTTTTTTTAATTCAGTTACTTTTTTTTGTACATAATTCTGCATTTGCATGTTTCACTTTCATGATAAAGAGCTTGTACTGCAGCAGTCATACGCGGTGAATTAAAAATACAATTTGTCTTTTGCAGAGCAGATATTTATAATCAAAAATAAAGTGAACACGGTATGCTTTTATTTCATATTGTAATTGAAATCAATGTTCAGGTTGATCCTCTCTAGACTGGCAACCTTGGGACCTGGACAGTGTTGAATGCCGAAACACAGGAGTTAATGATGTCTAGCAGCATTACCAACACTTCCACTGCTTAGTGGACTCTTAGAAGACAGTTAGGGGTAAATAACAGCACAGAACACAGAGCCAAGACTCATGGCCATAAACAAACTTTATGGGGCCACAGGAAATTTGACCACACTCCTGATGAAGTGGATAACAGTCTAAAATCATGTCAGACTGTGGATCTTGCTGGATGATAGAGTGCCAGATTAGAGAGGTTCACCCTGTATATGAAAATATAGAAAACATGCAAAGATTTAAAGTAAAGGATATTCTGTTGTTCAACAGCACAATTAATCTCAATTTTTAAATTGTGGTTAATTTTGAATTTTTTTGTGGTTTGACAGCCTTACTTTTTAGCTGAACAAGTTGGAAGAGGCATGTATTTTGAAAAGGCTTTGTTTGGTGATAGAAATCACTTGCCGTAACTTATTTAAAAAAAAAAATAACCATTTGGTAGTGTGTTTGAGACCAGGCATGTTGCTATTCTTTTCTTTTCTCTTTTCCCCTTCATCCTATTCCTCCTTATTTATCCTGCTACGCTTTTAGCCCTTGTCTAGTTTTAAAATGTGGATTGACATTGCTGTGGCTTCAGGTGTGCTTTAAATGCATGCCCACGAGTGCCAGAGCTATGCTGACCTAGTCCTGCTGTAGCAGCCGTGAGGCCGACAGAAGAATGCTGATGGTCCCTCAGGGAACCTGATATTCCTACAAGCAGCTGAAGAAAAATGTTTTTCCCTATTGCTGTTGGTGGCATTTATACCACAGGGTTGTGCTGGTAATGGCAATGGTGCCATATCTGTGCTTTGTAGTTCCTCCAATGTAGATGTGGCCTTCAGTATAATAGTTCGAATCTGTCGTCTAAAACGTCCACCTGAACTTTGCTCCCTGAAGAGCTGCTCACTGCAGTTTGCCAGATGTAAATTACCCATAACAATATCCAAAACACTGAGCCTGTTATGGTTACCTTCATCTCTCATACAGAGGTGCAGAATTGCTGGGATCAAGGAGGACTGACACAGGCCACAGGTTGCACTGCTGTATGTTTTATTTTTTTTTTTTTGTTAAAAGAAAGATAAAGTGGCTATTCACAACTATGTAGACTTTGCCCATAAGCTGCACTTTGGCCATCCATGTGTATCTGATGATAAAAATGAATGGATTTAACTGCTGGTTGCAGCTGACGGGCTGAAGCAGCATGCTGTATTTTTGTAAATATGATTTGGAACTAATGAAGCATATCAGGGAGCAGCAGCCTTTTACATAATGCTATGGCTTCAGCACTAATGTGACTAATGCGTTTCGACAAGTAACGATGAACTTCTGAATGGCTCATTACAGGATGCTTGAGTAACTCTGTTGGTTGGAAACAACAACCTTTATGTTGGCATGACAATCTCCTTTTTATGTGAACAAGTGGCTAGGTTCTCTTCAGAAGCACGTTGCTTTTGTTTCAGAACACTTGGATGAGAAGCCCCAGGGCCATGCGTTTTTAAAAAAAAAAAAAAAAAAAAAAAAAAATACTCCATTATAGTTGCAGGCTAGAAGATGTTATCTGGGGCATCCTCTGTGGGTAGCACACATGAGGGTAGTAGGGGATGGGGGGAAAAGGAAGAAATGGAAACATACGAAGAAAGGAGGTTTTTCAATCTGGAATGAGTTAGATAGTGGCAATTTAATATTAAAATAGGGGTGGAATTTTTTTTTTTTTTTTACAGTCCAGTTTTTCTTTTCTCACTGAGTGTGGTGTTTTAAATGCCTGTCAGTGTTTTGCTCCGCTTCTGTCATCTCTTTAATTACCTTGATTTTTATTAGTATGAAATGGAGACTTGCATCTAGCAACAGAACATGACGTCTTTGTTACTACCCAAGAAAATTCTCAGTGGACCATGAAGAACCCAGATTGGTCCCAGGTTTGAGAGTTTGGCCTTTTTCCCTCATTTTTAGGTTTGCAAACTCTTGTAGTAAGCATTTGTCTTTGGCAGCTCTAGCTGTTTGAGTTTCTTGCATAGAGTTAGAAAGCTAGATCTCTCTATGATTGGACAGCAGATGTGATTAATTCAGTTTTCCACAAAAGGCCACTGTTGATTTGATTACTTTAAAATGTTTTAGTCCTGATTTACTATACATTGTTAATTAACTCTTAAAGTTATCTGGTCTAATTTGCATTTCTTGAATTTCTTTTCCCCTTTGATATGGTAGATCCTATTTTGCCAATATAGTAGGAACAAAATATCTGTTAGCTATGAGTCGTCTGTAGAGCAACTGGCAGACATATAGATTTATTCTAGAAGAGGAGGATGATAGAAATCATATAGCCAGGTATTACTGTCTCCCCATTTTGTGTATTTGGAAGACAAAGCTCTTGCAGATGTGCAATAGCTTTTCATATGTCAAATGTTTTAAAATTATTAATTAGAATGGCCTTAGATAAAGATAGCCTTGTCAATACAACTGTAGCTTTCTTAAATGTAGGATTGGTGTGGTGTTAACTTGCATGAAGATGGGGCAGCACATAATGGTGGGAATATTTAATATTTTTCTGTAAATAGTGTGTCTTGAGAAGAATGCCACAGGATTTAAATTGTCTTGTAATTCAGAGGCATTCTTCTGTTATAATAGACGTTAATCCCTTTGTCTATTAAAGAAGATGTTGGAGCATAGACTTGGTATGTTGGCACAGGTACTGCACTCCTAAATGCATAGTAACCAAATTTCTTGACATGGTTCCACTTGTAGTGAAGGCAAGCCTAAGGTGGCTTGATAGCAAACAGACCTTAAGTCTTCCAAGAATTATCTGATGTATTTGTACTCCATTCAGAATGTCGTTCTTCTCTGCATCAGAAACCCTGTTTAATCTTTCCCATTGAGGTGTTGTATTTAGTTGCAGGGGAAATTGTTTGGAGTTATTTCCAGGAAACACAGAACAGAGGGTACCAATGAAGAGCTGATTTCTTTCTTGCTTGTTTGTGAGTCTACCTGGATAGGAATAGTGTTCTCCAAAATATTCATTCTGAAGAGGTTCTGGCCTTTTTGTTGTATTTGAATTAAACTTGCATTACTTTAACTTTTCTCCTAATGAGAGAAATGGGTGAGCAAAGCTGCTATGCTCTTTCTGTATAGATTGTTTGTTTAAAAAGCCGTTCTATTAGTTATGTAGTTTACTTCTGAAATGGCAAACATGGCTTGAAATTTAGGAGATGCCCAGAGCCGGTGATAGTGGTTTTCATTTGAGCCTATGATACTAAAATCCAATACAGCGCATGCAGCACCCTTCCCCAATACTGACAAATTCTGAAGGAATTGGAGAAATTAATTTTAATACCTTTATATTGTGTGTTGAGAAGGAAGAATTACACCTCAATTCAGAATGTCTTTTTTGAATTATTGTAACATCATAGAAAATTGAATCTTTTTGTTTATGAACATATATCACTTCTGATTAGCGATCCCTGTGCTAAATTTAGAAAAATCTAAACTAATAGTTTATCTTGAGCCGTTTAAAATGTGGGACTAGATTCCCTGGAATTAGCTCACAGCTCTCTGGTTAGATTCCTATTTACCACAGTCTTCATGGGGCCAAGACACCTATTCTGAAGGGACTGAAACAAGTTTGCCCATCTCTGTTCGGAGGTAGAGGACAAGTACATTTTGTCCAACGATTCTTTTTTTTTTTTTTATCTGCGTTTAGGATCTGGGCGAATTGCTTTGTTCTTCCAAAGATGTCTATGAAACTTAAAATAACCTGAAGTCTCCTGTCTCTTCTTCAGAAGACTTCCAAAAAAAGACCCTCTAGGCCAGCTTAATGTTGGCTCTGGAGTCTAGGAAATAGGCTATCCTGTTCAGAGTAGTGTTTGATACCGAGTAATGGACAGATCTGATTTTTAGCTCTTACAAGATCTCATTGAGCCATGTGTGGCAAGGCAGATAATTTGAATGTAGCCCTCTTCTCCTGTTCTCAAAAAAAAAATTATTCAGTTTTCAACTAAAAGCTTTACTAATTTGTTTGTTTTGAATTGTTTAATCTTTGTGAACATTCATTTAATTATTCAACATGTTTTGAATTCCTCTGACTGGTTACCTAAGTCCCATGGCCCTATTTCTATTTCCCATTAAATGACTTAATCCCTTATAAACCAGCTCTTTCTGAAACTAACTTAGTCAAGATTGACTTATCAAGAATTGTTAGTTCAATTTCTTCTCTGCCAGCAGTTTGATGGACTTTGGGTACACTTTTCTATGAGCATTCTTGCAAGCAATTACCTGAATAGATGTCATTACGCAGATATATTTGTGTATGCATCCCTGTTAGTTGTGCAGGTTTACTTTTCAGGATGAAGCGGGCTAGAAAAGAGTTTTGTAATTTCCAAAAAGATAGTCTAAAAAAAATCTCATTTTCTTACAGCAGTTCGTGACTTCATATGTGATCTGACATAAAACTGGTTTTTATAATGTTGTTCTTTAGCTTTACTTTTCCAAAAAGGTGCCTGTAGAAAGGTTATTCTTCTCCAAAGCCATTTCTCTTGCTTCCTTACAACTAAATGTGATTGTCTCTTCTGTGGAGTGAGAAATAATAATAAAACCCATAATAAATAATGTAAACGAGCATTTTTTAAAGCAGATTTCTCATGGTTTCTCAGTTTTTATTAACAGCTCTTATCTAGCAGCAAACAGTTTGCTGACTGGCAAGGCAGTTTGTCCAAGCAGCCTTTTATGTGGTGATTGAGTATGCAGAGTGCAAATCAGATGCCGTAAACCACAGAGTCCTTTTCTCATAATTACATTCTGGGTCATTGGTTCAAATAAGCTCACATACCAGCAGGAAGCCAGTGCACAAACCCAGACTTGTGAAGTAAGACTTTGAATGAGATGAGCTGGGACAATTGTGGAGGGATGAGCAGAGGACTCTGATTTCTGTGATGAAAATACACAACTTCTCTTGAAAAAGCCTCTTCCTTCTCATTAATTTGTCCCATGCATTCCACTGTTGCAAACCCCTCTGCCCGCGCCCCCCTTCCAATCTAGAAGTAATGGTAAGCCCATCTCAGTCTGAATTCCTTAAGAGCTGAAAACAAACAAACAAAACAAAAAAATCCTAAGACGTCTCCTCCACACAGAGGAGATCCTCCAGACTTGAGGTGTTTTAGACCAGGGGTCGGCAACCCCCGGCACACGTGCCAATTCTCTCTGGCATGCAGACAACATGGGAGGGAACTGGAGCCCCCTCTGGGGCACGGGGCCAGGCCTCGAGCCCCTGCTGCAGGGCCCCCTGGAGCACCGGGACAGGACCAGAGCCCCTGCAGTGGATCCCCCTCTGGTAGTGGGGGATGCAGGGCCGAGGAGTGGGGAGGCCTAGGCAGGGGTTTGGAGGGTGTGGAAGTTAGGGCATGGGGTTGTAGGGTGTGGAGAGACCATGCTGCCCAGGGCCGGCTGGGGAACCACGCTGCCCAGCTCACCAAGCACTGGAGCTGGGTGGGACCACAGGCACCCAACTTCTTCTTCGAGTGTCCCCGTGGGTGCTCCACATTAGGTGTCGGGCTCGCCCGGCGCCGCAGATCGGATCTTCCAAGCAGTTTCTGCCGGACCGCGCATGCGCCGGTGCGCGCCGCTCCCCCGCGCGCTCCCGGCCATGTGCGCGATCCGGTCCCCGCCAGTTCCTCTTAACCGCCGTCGGCTGCAGACGGAATCCAACTAGGCTAAGGCCAAGTAGTGTATTCAATGGCTTTATCTGTTTTTTCTTAAAGTTTTTTCAGGCACTTAGGCTACTATAAGCTAGCCGTTTGTTATTTTGTAAAAATAAAACAAAAAAAAAAAACAACAACGAACAAGCTAGGAGAGGGACAGCTCAGCCAGTCCCAGTAACAAGCGCCGGAGGCCAGGAGCTAGGGCTATCAGCCCTCCGGCTAAGGCAGACCATCGGACGGGGAAAACGGCACAAAGAAGGTGCTAAGTACCCACTTAAAAACACAAAGACTCACCAACAATGTCCTCTTCAGGCTTTAAAAAAAAAAAAAAAAAAAAAAATGCTGCTTCTTGACAAGGCCCTCCAGCCAGAAGTGCCGGAGCGGCGGCAGCAGGAGGGACCCTCCGGGGCCCTTAAAAGGAAAGCTGCCTCCCTCACCCCATCAGCGCAGAAACGGAGGAAAGTATCTCCAGCCCGATCCCTGCCGGCAGCAACAGCGAGCGGGACGGGAGGAGCAAGCAGCCCCCAGCCGCAGCAACAGCTGATCGGCGGCGGCACGGAGAGCCACGTGGAAGCGGCTCAGCCTCCAATACTCAGCCAGCCGCCCCGCACCGCAGGCAGGGCGGCGGCTAAGCAAACGCCGGTACTGGCGGCACCGCAGGCAGCGGCACCGACCCCCGGGGAACCGGCGGTGCAGAGCGCGCAGGCACGCAGCCTGCTGGCACCGGAGGACACCGCACATGCGGCATCGCCCTCGAGCGTGCCGAGCTCGGTGCAGACGGGGCCGGAATCCCCTGTATGCTCCCCAGCCCGATCCCTGCCGGCAGCAACAGCGAGCGGGACGGGAGGAGCGAGCAGCCCCCAGCCGCAGCAACAGCTGATCGGCGGCGGCACGGAGAGCCACGTGGAAGCAGCTCAGCCTCCGATAATCAGCCAGCCGCCCCGCACCGCAGGCAGGGCGGCGGCTAAACAAGCGCTGGTACCAGCGGCGCCGCAGGCAGCGGCACCGACCCCTGGGGAACCGGCGGTGCAGAGTGCGCAGGCACGTAGCCTGCCGGCACTGGAGGACACCGCACGTGCGGCACCGCCCTTGAGCGTGCCGAGCTCGGTGCGGACGCCGGAATGCCCTGTATGCCCCCCAGCCCGATCCCTGCCGGCAGCAACAACGAGCGGGACGGGAGGAGCGAGCAGCCCCCAGCCGCAGCAACAGCTGATCGGCGGCGGCACGGAGAGCCACGTGCAAGCGGCTCACCCTTCGATAATCAGCCAGCCGCCCCGCACCGCAGGCAGGGCGGCGGCTAAACAAGCGCCGGTACCACCTACCCCCGGAAAACCGGCGGTGCAGAGCGCGCAGGCACGCAGCCTGCCGGCACCGAAGGACACCGCACATGCGGCACCGACTTCGAGTGTGCCGAGCTCGGTGCGGACGTGGCCGGGATCCCCTGTATGTCAGGGGCGGAGTTACCTCCTCAAGGGAGGGGGAAGACTGCACACAAGAGGAGGCATTGCAGCCCCTCTCCGCACAGGGCTGTGTAGTTGCTTTCTCACAGCCCTCCGCTATGTTGCAGACTCCAACTAGAAGGCAGGGGTCCCCCCGCTCCTTGGCCTACCCAGAGCCCCCTTCTCCATTTCTGCAACCAGCCTCACCCTGGCCGGGACCACCTCCACCCTTCCTGGGATTTGAACCGCTGGACTATTAGGCAAAGTCGCTCTCTCCAGGGTCTCGACGGTCTCCCTCCCCCAGACGCAAAGGGTATGCACCAAGGGAGTGGTCTAGGTCACCTTCCCAAGACCAGTGCTTATACTGCCGTGGTCGCCCCTACCACGCAGGGCATAGACACCATCGGCAATCTACTAGGGAAAGATCCCTACGAACGATCTCGTACCCCCAAGGGCAATTGTGACCGGGGACAGAGACTTAAGCATCTCAGGGGGGACTGGTTATGGAACCCCGAGATTTTTCCTCGCACACCTCTAGTGAGAGGGTGTACCATCATCAGCAGGAACCGGAAGGGTCCAGAAAGACGTACCCCAGCGGTTCCTCGCTTTCCTCCCCGGATGAGGCTACGGCCCCGGGGGGCGTCCATCCTCCGGACGATCTCAAACAGTTCCAAGAGCTGTTTTACGAGGGTGGCCTTCACGCAAGGCTTCCAGACAGCAAAGGTGCAAGAGCAACACCATAAGCTCCTCAAAAATCTGAGACCTCCGGCCTCCTCCAAAATAGCAATACCGCTGATGACGCAATCTTGGAGCCTGCCACTATGATATGGCAGACTCCCGCGACTATTCCGCCTGTCCACAAAAGAGCGAAAAAAAAAAAAAAAAAAAAATACTTCGTGCCCACGAAGGGCATGGAGTTCCTGTTCAGCCACCCACAACCAAATTCTTTGGTGGCGGAGTCGTCGCAACGTGGGGGAATAAACAAACATGCCAAAAAGCTAGAGCTGTTGGGCAGAAAGGTCTACTCCTCCTCCACGCTACTGTTGCCAATGGCAAATTACGCAGCGCATCTAGCGAACCATAATTTCAACAACCACATTAGGTTGACCTCCCTCATGGACTCGCTTCCAGAGGGCACGAAACCAGTGCTCAAGGCCATCATCCGACCATTTTATAACCAGTGGCAAAGGATCACCACAGACACATGGGTGCTGGAGATCATAGCCACGGGGTACGCCATCCCCTCCCAGTTGCTCCCACCGCCATGACCTCCACCCGGGGCCCCACCTCCAGGAGACCTCCCATGTAGCGAGGCTCAAGCAGGAGGTAGACCATCTCATGCTCGTAGGGGCAGTGGAAAGAGTGCCGGAGCAACTGCAAGGGAGAGGGTTCTACTCGAGGTACTTCCTCACGGGGAGGTCCATCTTAGATTTTCGAGGCCTCACCGGTACCTGCGCAAGCAACGTTTTCGGATGATCACAAACGCCTCCATCCTTACGGCACTAGACGATGGAGATTGGTTCGCAGCCCTCGACTTACAAGGTCCTACCGTTTGGGCTCTCCTCAGCCCCCAGAGTCTTCACCAAGACCTTGGCAGTGGTGTCAGCCTACCTGCACAGACAGGGGGTATTTATATTCCAGTATCTGAATGACTGCCTACTCAAAGGGGCCTCAAAGGAGGAGGTACTACGCATAATATGTGTCACAGCAGGCACGTTCTCTTCGCTCGGCCTGCTTATCAATCTGACAAAATCAAAGACAGACCCCACACAGGACATAGAGTTCGTAGGGGCACGCATAAATTCTATTACAGCGAGGGCGTATCTACCAGAGACTCGCTTTCGGGCCATCGGCTCCCTCGCGCAAGGCTTCACCTTCAGCCCTATGGTGCCGGTTCTGACGTGCTTACAGCCGCTGGGCCACATGGCAGCAGCAACGTTTCGTACAACAGAACGCCAGGTTACACATGCGCAGCATGCAGCATTGGCTGGCGAGCGTATACAAACCGGCAGCACACACTGTTCACAGGATGGCGTCGCCCACAACGGAGGTGCGCAAATCCCTGCAATGGTGGGTAAACCCAGAGAACCTGCTAACAAGGGTACCCTTCCACCAACCACACGTATTGGTTTTCCTTACTACAGATGCCCCCCTCATAGGGTGGGGAGCACACATGGGCGAAGAGGTGACGCAAGGGCTGTGGTCCTCTATGGAGCAGTCACTGCACACAAATATACTGGAGCTCAAAGCAGTGTTCAACGCCTGCAGACACTTTCGAGACCAACTGAAAGGCAAGGTAGTCGGGATCAGTACAGACGATACCTCCACCATGTTTTATATAAATCGGCAAGGAGGAGCTCGGTCCCGTGCCTTATGTGTAGAAGCAGTCCGGTTGTGGAACTGCTGCATCGCCAACAATGTAACCTTGAAAGCCTCGTACTTACCAGGCGCTCGCAATGTGAAGGCAGACCAGCTGAGCAGGCGTTTCGCACTCACGCACGAGTGGCAGATCCGTCCCGATCTGCTGCAACCGATTTTTCCACGCATGGGGTTTTTCCCCAGATAGACCCTGTTTGCTACTCAGCACAACAAGAAGTGCCCACCATTCTGCTCCAGGGCAGGACTGGGACGGGGGTCCCTGAGGGATGCCTTCGCGATCTCATGGAGGGGCCCCCTGCTTTACGCTTTCCCTCCCACAGTGCTCATCCACAAAGTGTTGCAGAAAGCCAGGAGGGAAGGAACCTGAATGATCCCGATAGTCCCAACGTGGGATCGACAGCAATGGTTCCCCCTATTCCTGCGCATGTCGGACCGGCCACTGAGGTCCCCTCCGGTGGCGCGGGATCTGCTCACGCAAGCCCAGGGGTCCATAGTGCATCCGCACCCCCAAAGCCTGCGACTACAAACGTGGTTAATCCATGGCTTAGCTCCCTAGAGAGCACATGTACGGAGGAAGTGCAGCAAGTCCTAGAAAGTAGCAGGAGGACTTCCACCAGGAAGACCTTCAAGCAGAAATGGACTCGCTTTACGACATGGTGTTCTACCAAACAGCTAGCCCCCTTTCGGTGCCTATGGCTGTGATATTAGAGTATTTACTGGACCTCAAGAGAGGAGGACTCTCGCTATCCTCGTTTCAGGTCCACCTGGCCGCCATTTTGGTGTTCAGACACGAAGAGGAAGGGCACACGGTGTTCGCCCATCCCATGGTTACCAGGTTCTTCAAAGGGCTGGTAAGCCTATACCCCCCTCAGAAACCGCTTCCACCTCTGTGGAACTCGGACCTGGTGCTTAATGCGAAAAGGGGACCACCGTTTGAGCCTTTGGCCACGGTTTCCCTCCGCCTCCTTATGATGAAGACGACCTTTCTTCTCGCAATCACGTCAGCTCGCAGGGTGAGCGAGCTTGAGGCAGTTATGGCAACGCCGCCCTGCGCTGTTTTTCCAAGGAGGCGGTAACCATACGGCTGCATCCAGCCTTTGTTCCTAAAGTTTCTTTCTGAGTTTCATACTAACGAACCTATTGTTTACCCTTGTTATCCAAAGCCTCATAACTCTAACAAAGAGGTGCGCCTACACCTCCTGGACGTGAGCAGGCGCTAGCTTTCTATATGGACAGGACCAAGTCCTTCCGGAGAACGGATAGGCTCCTAGTCTCTATCGCTCCCAAATCAAAAGGAGAATGTCTCTCTTCGCAGAGAATCTCTAAGCACATCGTATCTTGCATAAAAATGTGCTACAAACTCAAAAAGACTCCTTTACTGGCCACGCCCAGGGCTCATTCCACTAGGGCGGTGGCAGCATCAACAGTCTTTTTTCAAGGGCGTTGCGCTAAAAGACATTTGCAGAGTGGCGACCTGGTCATCCTGTGACACCTTCGCCAAACATTACGCCCTTCACAGGGTATTCCAAGAGGATACCCGTCTCTTGGCAGCGGTCCTCTCGGGGACAAGCTGCACATAATCCGATTACCCACCTCCTATCTTGGGTTACTGCTGGGTAGTCACCTAATGTGGAGCACCCACGGGGACACTCGAAGAAGAAAGAAAGGTTACTCACCGTAGTAACGGTGGTTCTTCGAGATGTGTCCCCGTGGGTGCTCCACTACCCGCCCATCCTCCCCGCTCCGGATCTCTGTTTAGTGTTTTGCAGGAGCATCCGAGGCGGTTGGTCAAGGAACTGGCGGGGACCGGATCGCGCACATGGCCGGGAGCGCGCGGGGGAGCGGCGCGCACCGGCGCATGCGCGGTCCGGCAGAAACTGCTTGGAAGATCCGATCTGCGGCGCCGGGCGAGCCCGACACCTAATGTGGAGCACCCACGGGGACACATCTCGAAGAACCACCGTTACTACGGTGAGTAACCTTTCTTTCTTGAGTAACAAGATAGGAGCCTACATGTTTTGTGGCCACACAGCACAGGGTGCTGGCAACATTCAGAGCCCCACCCCTATCCAGGCAATGTGTTATGGGTAAACTGCACCAGGACATGCCGGCTTTTTCACCTTAGGGGAGAGGGAGATCCCTGCATATAAAATCCATTAAATCCGCAAGTGTTTATCAGGGCTGTGTGTGAAAACTAAGCAAGTGTGCCTGCAAACAGCTGTTTAGGTACTAGCCACTGGCTAACAGAGCTATACAATTTGCTTTTCAAATTGTGGCAAATGTGCATGTGGTATGCGACTATTAGTAAAACTCGTCCTATGACTTTTATATACAAATCTGATCCTCACTTTGAAAATTCTGACATTTGACTGTGGTGAACTAGAAAAAACAGGTATGTATTCTGTAATAATGGGAAGCCTACATGCTAAACAGGAAAGCTCCCAATATTAATTTATTTACTAATGAAGCTGTTGGAAGTAGGACTTTAAAAAGTATCATCTGATGCTCAGGCTGAACATAAAGGTCAAAAGGTCACATTTCAGCACTCTCCTTCGGAAAGGTTGCTGACCCCTGGTCTAGAATAAACTAACAAGTATTCCACAATCACTGCAGGTAGTTGTAACCTGCTTAAATCTCCTACACCTCTAAGTAATTTCTTGGCATTCTCCCAGTTTCACAAGGTATCTGTGAAGTAATTACACCTGAGATTTTCTTTTCCATCTTGGTGGGAGTTATCATCAAAGGTTGCTGATACAATAAATATGAGTATGACTTTCCTGCAGTCTTTTTTCCTGTGGAAACTGAAACTTGTACGCCATGCCAAGTGAGGTCTGTCTTGCTTGTCTATAGTACTAGCATTTTTTTTTCTCTTCATTTCATGCTCTTTTGATGCAAAGTTTAAACAAGAGTGCTCACAAGCACATCCCTCATCTTCCTCAACTGTTCACATCCAGCCTCTAGCCACCCTAATCCCTTTCATGTTAGTTTTGG
Organism: Carettochelys insculpta; assembly: GCF_033958435.1. Lineage (NCBI taxonomy): Eukaryota > Metazoa > Chordata > Testudines > Carettochelyidae > Carettochelys > Carettochelys insculpta. Next base: position 132,178,933 of record NC_134138.1, on the reverse strand, counting down.
CAAAAGCTTTTGAATTTTGCAGTGTTTCAAATTTAAATCTTGTTTTCATTATTTACAGCCAGATTTAATCTGCTTGGTTATGGGAAAGCTATTCATATTTAGGTTTTTTGTACATCAGCAGTTTTTTATTATATCAGTTCATTTGACTGTGCAGCAAGGTGACTTCAAAAATAAATTTTATAACTTGCACACCACTAATTAATATGAAGTAAATGTGGTTATATGGACTCAGCTGTGCATAAGTTTTTTGCATTTTGTTGCCATTTCCAGGAAAAAAAAACTGAATAGTAACTTCTAAAAATTGACATTTTAATTTGTTCCCTGATATTATAAGAAGGAAGTGCCTTGGATGGCTTTTTATTTTGGTTTTTTTGTTTATCGTTCTGTAGAAACATAATTTAAATGTTGAAAATCCACAGAGGTTTTAAAAAACATCTTGTAAGCATAATATATCTTTGACCTCTCCCTTCCCTTTCTTGCCTGGGTGGAGATGTAGAAATTTGGAACATAAATAGATTGTGTCAAAGTAAGATCTTTGAGTTCCAATCTTCCTAACCCAGATGAAAGGAAGAACCAGTAAGATTGTTTTTATCCAAAGGGCAAGGATTACTTTATAGTTCTATTTGAACAAAAGCATGTTAAATGGTGAATGTTGCTGAATTTGATAGTGCTAGAATCTCAGTATAGGGTAAGTCCAGCACAGACAGCAGTACAAGCTTCCCCTTTATTGTCCTGCCAGTATGCTCCATCCAGTGCTTAGTCTGTACCAGGACTGAGCCCTGGTACCGCTGGGCTTGGCAGTCATAGCTGCAGCACCTCCTGGGCTTTCCCTATCGACTATGAAAGGTTGTGGGGTTTTTTTGTTTTTGTTTTTGTTTTGTTTTGTTTTGTTTCAGGCTTGAACACCAGCACCTCTTTCATTCCAAATTAACACTGGCTTAATTCCAGTTATGGAGGAACCATTTCTAGGTAGGAACAGTTTAAACTGAACTATTCATCTTGAGTAAAATGATTTATCTGAAATAAGACTAAAAAAAAAAAAGGCTATTTCAACCTACTGTTCTGTAGCTTGCTTATTTACTTTAGTAGTATGGCATTTGGGACACTAATTGAAGAGAATTCTTACTGCTAGGACACCTACATTTAACACTCAATCCTTGAAGTGTTATGTACAGAAACTGACAGGTAGTGCTGGAGAGGACCCTGAGATAAAACTACTGTAGTGGCTGATTTTGATGAATTTAGGGAGGCTGTGTTAAGAGTTTATAGCATGCAGATACTATGGTATGTGTATCTTTCATGTGACTCCCATATACTGTTTATGCTTTGTCCAGCGCCATGCTTTGGGAGAAATAACTATAGGCTCATACAGACAGAGGTGAGACAAAGTAGCGTCACACTTGTAGGTGAATGTTAGTTCTCCCCCAGCTGACGTTTTAGAGAATGGAGAGAGCATCAGGTCTATTCCTCTTTAAATTTCTTTATGGTTCACCTATCTCTTCTCCGTCCTCTCGATTTTTGTCCCCACTCCCATCTCTTCTGCTTTCCTTCTTGATATGCAGACTTTCCCATAGAAGTGTTGAAGATGCAGCTGGTGGTGGGTGAAAGCTGACAGATAGTGGGACAGATAATGGGGAAAATAATGGAAGGGATCCTCAAGGAATCCATTTTGGAGCACTTGGAAGAGGGGAAAGTGATCAAAAGTAGTCAGCGTGGATTCACTAAGGGCAAATCTGATTAGCTTCTATGATGAGGTAACTGGCTCTGTGGACATGGAAGTCAGTGGATGTGATATACCTTGACTTCAGTAAAGCTTTTGATAGTCTCCCATAGCGTTGTTGCCCATAAGTTAAGGAAGTGTGAATTGGATACATGGACAATAAAATGGGTAGAAAGCTAGCTTGACAGTCGAGCCCAATGGGTAGGGGTCAATGGCTCAGGATCTGGATAGAGATCGGTTTCAAGCAGAGCACCCCAGGTCTTGGTTCTGGGGACCGTGTTGTTCAATATTTTTATTAATGATCTGGCTGAGAGACTAGATTGCACCCTCAGCAAGTTTGCAGTTGACTCCAAGATAGAGGGAGAGGTAGATACATTAAGGTTAGATATAGGATCCAGAGTGACCAAGATAAATTAAAGGATTGGGCCAAAAGAAACCTGATGTGGTTCAACAAGGAGAAGTGTAGAGTCCTGCACCTGGGATGGAAGAATCCCAAGCGTTCTTATAGGCTGGGGACCAACTGGCTAAGCAGCAGTACAGCAGAAAGGGACCTAGGGATTGTAGTGAATGAAAAGCTGGATATGAGTCAATAGTGTGCCCTTGTAGACAAGAAGGCCAGTGGCATATTGGGGTGCATTAGGAGAAGCATTTTGGGCAGTTCTAGAGAGGTGGTTGTTCCCCTCTTTTCAGCACTGGTGAGGCTGCATTTGGAGTATTGTCCAGTTTTGGGCCTCCCAGTATAAAAAGGATGTGGATGTGCTGGAGCAGGTTCATCAGAGGGCAACAAAAATGATTTAAGGGGCTGGAGCACTTGACCTATGAGGAGAGGCTGAGGGATTTGGGGTTATTTAGTTTACAGACGAGAAGAGAGGGGTGATTTAATAGCAGCCTTCAACTTCCTGAAGGGGTGCTGTAAAACGGATGGAGAGAAATTGTTCTCAGTGGTCACAGACAGCAGAACAAATTAGTATACACTTCCTCATAAGCGTGTCTAAACGGTCTGCCCTGTGCAATATATGCTTTTGCTGTTTGTGTTCTTTTGGTTGTTTGTCTCCTCCTTTGTACAGTTTAAATAAGGCTGACTTGTCCATTTCACTTTCGTTGAATAATCCAGTTTCACTTTTAGATTTTTGCATAGTAACAATATTGTGGTATATCACAAACTGCTAGGTTCAAATCCAATAGAATTGGAATTATGGAAAACCAAAAATATGGAAACACTTCTTTGGGTTTTGTAAAAGCTTGTTATTTCAAAACCTTAATTTTGGGTTGAGCTTGACTGGACAGCCTCTTTCAAAACTTGTTACATAATGAATTTCTAAACATTACAATATAGTGCTGCATTTTTCCCAGCACTTTCATAGCATTTAAATGTTTGGGAGGCATTTTAAATGAGAAGTAAAGTAGATATGCTAGTCATGGTCTTCCAAAACTGCACAAAATAGCTCTGACCCAAATTGTTCATCAAATAAATCCCAATACATAAAACTTTTTCCTGATTGTGCTGTAATGTTGATGCAGCACTGCAGGGTATATTATTTGAAAGGATTTAAATTACTAACCTACTTTAGAACACAAAATATGTTTACTTTTTTGAAAGAGCACAAAAATATGAAATCATAGCTGTACATACACTCAGGTATACTGTACTCGGAACTCTAAACCAGTGGTTTTCAACCTTTCCAGGCTACTGTACTCCTTTCAGGTGTCTGATTTGTCTTGTGTACCCCCAAATTTCATCTTTCAAAAATCAACGACAAAATCAAATATGAAATGCAAGTGTTGCAGCATGCTATTACTGGAAAAAATGGGATTTTTTGTTATATAACTATAAAATCAAGTGCTATATATTATGCTTACCCTTCAGTATGTCTTCTATAGAGCAGTATAAATGTCACTGTATGAAATTTTCATTGGTGCTTTTTTATGCAGGCTACATAGAGTATGTAAGTAGGCTAATATCTAGATGAGATGATGTACCTGCTGGAAGACTTCTGAGTATTCCTAGAAGTACACATACCCTTGGTTGAGAACATCTTTTCTAGAGGACTTTGAATGGCCAGATGATACACTTACATAAAACAACAGAACAAAACAGACTAACACAGGTACCTTTCTGTTATATAAAACAAATTATCTTGTAGTATACAAACATCAATCAGGTCTATTACCCTGTTTTATTAAATTGATAGACGCCATTATAACATCAATGTAACATTTTAACATGGTGGTGTCAGCAAAGAGAATAGTTTTCAGGAGAGAAAATATTTCATAAGGTTTGTAAAGTTCTGGGGGGGAAGTAAAGGGTGAGAGTATCTTTGGGCCTGAGGGGTGTGGGGTTTTTTTGCGCTAAAGCAGCATGCTTTTGTGTTTGTGATCATTGAAATACTCCTCCTTTTTGTCTGAGACAAGCCAGATTGTGATGTGTCTTTTGTTTCACAGAACATAGATATGCCCCTTCATTTTCAGTTTAAAACAATTTTTACTGAAAATTTCCTGGATTTTACAATAGTATAATACTTTTTATTTTTCACCCTGCTCTTTATATCATTCAAATATGTGAAAAAATCACTATTAGAAAAATACAGTACAATACGTTGAATATGTGTATTATGGTGGTTGGTCTGTGTGTGTGTGTGTGTGTGTGTGTGTGTGCGCGCGTATATGCAAAGCTGCCTGTTCAAATAAGGCTATGAATTAGTCTAGAGCACGCATCAGTAACCTTTCCAAGGCAGAGTGTTGAAATTTGACCCTTTGACCTCTTATGTACAGACCAGTGATATTTTTTAAAGTCACTAATAGTCCTACTTAAAAGCTTCATTAATAAATTAAGATGCAGAGCTTTACTGTTTAGATGATTATTAGTAGCATTAGCTGATCTTTAGTCAATCACACAGGTGTTGTGGCTTTGAGCAATCTCCTGGCTGCATGAGGGAGGAGGGCGGGGACTGAGTTCCTGCCCCATGTGTTGATGAAAATCCATTCACATGCTGCTCTTTGCACCTGTGTCAAAGGGTTGCTGACCCTGAGCTAGAAGACTCACCCAAAACCAAAAAGGTGTGCGTGGGCATGTGAACATACTGATGAATCTGACCCCAAGCATTTACATATCTCAGGCATTTAGCAGATGGTATTTAAAGATCTGACATGGTGAAATGGGAAGAAAATAAGTTTCAGAACACAAGTATTCAAAACAAGAACTGGAGCAAAGAATGAGTATACATGCTGCAAATGGTCTGGCCTAAGCAGATGTAAATATAGGCTTGTTATTGCAAGTCTACAAGAGTAAATTGTTTATTTAAATAAAAAGTTTCATTTGTGGGTTAGAGATATATGATGAAAAAGGGGTACAATATAAGATTGGAAATGTCATACTGCATCTCTATAAATCCATGGTATGGCTTCTTGAACACCGTGTGCAGAGCTGCTCACCCACCTTGAAAATATGTATATACACCCATACTAGAATAGGTTCAGAAACCATCAACAAAAATAAGTGATATGAACTGCCTTTCATTTGAGGAGAAATTAATAAGACTGGGACTTTTCTGCTTGGCAAAGAGACAATTAAGTGGGGGTCATGATAGAGGTCTTTAAAATCATGCCTGATGTAGAGAAAGTAAATAATGATGTCGTGTGGTCTCTTTCATAACACAAGAACTTGGGGTCACCAAACGAAATTTAGTGGGCAGCAGGTTTAAAACAAAGGAAGCAATTCTTCGCACAACGCCCTGTCAACCTGGGGCACTCCAGATGTTGTGAAGGCCAAGTCTATAACAGTGTTCAAAAAAGAGCTAAATAATTCATTCAGTGTTAACCAGAGAGGACAGGGATGGTGTCCCTAATCTGTTCGCTAGAAGTTTGAAATAAGTGACTGGGAATGGATCACTTGATGATTACCTGTTCTGTTCATTTCCATCTGGGATCCTTGAAATTGGCCACTGTTGGAATACAGGATGTGAGGCTAAAAGGACCTTTGGTCTGACTCACTATAGGCATTTTTATGCCCTTAATCAAACACTGTTCCTTCTCTGGGGAAAACAGTTGATTTTAAGTTGAAACAATATAGTTGTTGAATGTGTTTTATGTTTCATCCATGACTGCTAATTGTGGATCATCAATATATTTATAAAGAAATAATTTCCTCAAATTCCAGCAATGGTACAGATTTTTGTTTAGAACAATGGGTTATATTAATTGGTTTTGCCACTATAGCAATTGCATTATGGAGAGAGCGTCATCTGGGATATCAGGGATTTTAGTCTGCTTTGTGGCTTTATTAAATGTTGGAAATCTAGCAAACAGTTCAGTTTTGCATGACTTCACAGAAATAAATCTGCATTGTCAGTACTCTGTATCTGTTTTTAAGGAAAAAAGACCAGACTGAGCTGTCATTGTTGGCTATCTCACTGAAAATGTTATGATACTTTGAAATTCAAGATGCTTCTCCATACCATTAAAGCTTAACTTTTTGGCCAGTGTTGAATAAATTTGTTTTTTATATGCATTTGAGTGCAAATGTGCAATTTTATTTGGAATATCATTTACTGAGATCACCTTAAAACATGGATAACATTCAGGTTTTGCCCAAATATTCTCAGCATGAGCCATGCTGTTGCATAAGGTTTCACTTTGGGGATGTGAGAAGGTGGAAAACGTTAATTCTTGAGGTTTAGGTTTTAAATTAGAATAATTCTATTACAAGAAGAAATATTATTCTTCAGAGGTTCTTGGATTGAAGAATGGTGTATTATTCAACAGCATTTTTAAATAAGTCCAGTCCGTAATTGTTATGAATGTAGGAAGAAAGTTCTGTTAGGTGATCAGTCCAGTTTATTCCTAAAGAATGATCTTTAAAAGTTAATAGGGAGAATGAGGATTGCTGTATTAGTGGTTCTTACTCGTCGCCTGTTTTAAACACATGGGTTTTTTAAGTTTGTTTGGGGTTTGTTTGTTTGTTTGTTTTTTTTGTCTTTTTTGGCTGTATGAGTTGTGGATCTTGAAGTA